>NC_138881.1:93069718-93488997 GCF_965194805.1 Balaenoptera borealis | reverse complement strand
ACTCATTTAATCCAAAAGAAGACAGAAAAAGAGGAGCAGAGAACAGATGGGAAACAGAAAACAAATATCAAATATAAAGAACACAGCAATATGAAAGTTACAGTAAATATAAGTAGTCTAAATAGTCCAATTAAAAGAAAAGACTGCATGAAAATGCAAGACCCAACTATGTACTACTGTCTGTAAGAAACCTACTTTAAGAATAAAGACACAGATAGGTTAAAAATAAAAAGATGGAAAAAGATACATCATGCAAGCACTAATCATGACAAAGCTGGAGTGACTATGTTATTGTGAGAGAAGTTAGACTTTGGGGCAGGGGGCACATTTCATGATGATGAAGTGGTCAATTCATCAAAAAAGCAGCAATCCTAAAAGTGTATGCTCCTAACAGAGCCTCAAAACACATAAGGAAAAAAAAAAAACAGATATAACTGAATGGATAAATAGACAAAACCACAATTAGAATTGGCTATTTCAACACTGTTAACTCAGTAACTGATAGAATAAGTAGAAAAGTCAGTGAGAAGATAGAAAATCTGACCAACACTACCAACCAACTGTAACTAACTGATATTTATAAAACACTGGACCTAACACTACCAGAATATATCTTCTTTTCAAATTCACATACTACATTGGCTAAGACCACATTCTGGGCCATAACACAAACCTCAATACATTCAAAACAATTGAAATAATACAGAGTATGTTCTCTGATCAAAATGGAATTAAATTAGAAATCAGTAACAAAAAGCTATCTGGAAAATTCTTAAATATTAGGAAATTACACAGTATACCTCTAAATAAACCATGGTCAAAGAAGAAATTATAAGGGAAATTAGGAAATATTTGAACTGAATGATAATGAAAACACAGCGTATTAAAGCTTGTAGGATGCGTGACTTCCCTGGTGGTGCAATGGTTAAGAATCCGCCTGCCAATGCAGGGGACACGGGTTCAATCCCTGGTCCGGTAAGATCCCACGTGCTGCAGAGCAACTAAGCCTGTGTGCCACAACTCCTGAAGCCCACGCACCTAGAGCCCGTGCTCCGCAACAAGAGAAGCCACCGCAATGAGAAGCCCGCTCACCACAACGAAGAGTAGCTCTGGCTTGCTGCAACTAGAGAAAGCCCACACGCAGCAATGAAGACCCAACGCAGCCAAAAATAAATAAATAATTAATTAAAAAAAAACTTGTAGGATGCAACTAACAGTGCTTAGAGGGAAATTTATAGCTTTAAAATAAGGAAGATCTAAAAATCAGTAGTCTAAGATTCCAACCTAAGGAGCAAGAAAATGAAGAGCAAATTAAACCCCAAATAAGAGGAATAAAATATTAGAAGAGTAGAAACCAATAAAATAGAAAACTAACAATAGAGAAAAATCAATGAAACCAATAGCCAGCTCTTTGAAAAGATTAATACAATTGATAAACCTATAGCTAGATTGATAAAGACAAAAAAGAGAAAAGATACAAATTAATACAACTTACCAGTATCAGGAAGGAAAGAATGGCTATCACTACGGATCCTACAGACATGAAAAGGATAATAGGGGAATATTATGAATAACTTTATGCCAATAAATTCTACAAGTCAGATGAAATGGAAGAATTCCTTGAAAAACACAGATTACCAAAATTGACTCAAAAAGAACTAAAAAAGTCTGAATAGCTTTATATCTATTAAAGAAATTAAATTTGTAATTAAAAACCATCCCATAATTAAAATCTAGGCTCCAATGACTTCAATGATGAATTTTATCAAATATTTAAGAAACAAACCAACCTTGTAGAAAAGAGAGGATAGAATTCTTCCCAACTCATTCTATGAGGCTGACATCGCCATGATACCAAAAACTGACAAAGATATTAGAAGAAAAAACCATAGACCAATGTTCCTTACGTACATATACACAAAAATCCATCACCAAATAAAAAAATGAACGTCAATATTTGCCTTACAGTGTATACAAAAAGTAATTCACAATGGATCATAAACCTAAATGTAGAAGCTAAAATTATAAAACTCCTGGAAGAGAATAGGAGAAAATCTTCATGACCTTTGGATAAAGATTTCTTTTATTGGACACAAAAACATGAACCAGGGCTTCCCTGGTGGCGCAGTGGTTGAGAATCTGCCTGCCAATGCAGGGGACACGGGATCGAGCCCTGGTCTGGGAAGATCCCACATGCCACGGAGCAACTGGGCCCGTGAGCCACAATTACTGAGCCTGCGCGTCTGGAGCCTGTGCTCCACAACAAGAGAGGCCGCGATAGTGAGAGGCCCGCGCACCGCGATGAAGAGTGGCCCCCGCTTGCCACAACTAGAGAAAGCCCTCGCACAGAAACGAAGACCCAACACAGCCATAAATAAATAAATTAATTAATTAATTAAAAAAATGAACCAGAAGAGAAAAATTGATAAACTTCATCAAAATTAAGAACATATGCTCTTCAAAAGATACCATTAAGAAAATGAAAAGGCAAAACACAGGCTAGAAAACTATATTTGCAATACATATATGTGATAGATTGGTTTCCAGAATATATTTTTAAAAACCTACAGCTCAATAAAAAGAAGAAAAACAATCCAATTAAAAAAATGAGTAAATGAGTTGAACAATCACTTCCCAAGAGAAGATATGTGAATGAATATTAAGCACTTGAAGAGTTGCTCAGTATCATTAGTTATCAGAGAGCTACAAATTAAAACCACAGTGAGATATCCCTACACGTTAACTTGAATTAAAAAAAAAAAGACAATACCGAGTATTGGTGAGGCTGTGGAGCCACTGGCACACTCATACAATACTCGTATAAGGTAATTGGTACAGCCACTGGAAATTAGTACAGCCAATTAGAAAATCGTTTGGCAGTTTCTTATAAAGTTAAGCATATGCTTACTCATGGCTCAGCAGTCCTCTTTGTAGGTAATTACCGAAGAGGAATGAAAAGTTATGTTCACACAAAAACTTGAATGCAAATATTATCACAGCAGCTTTATTTATAATAGCCCCAAACTGGAAGCAACCCAAATATCCATCAGCGAGTGAGTAGATAGACAAATTGTGATATATCCACTCAGTGGAATATTACTCAAAAATAAAAAGGACCAAACAACATGAATGAACATCAAAAGCATTGTTCTAAGCAAAAGAAGCTACACACGAAAAGACTGCATATTGGATGATTCCATTTACACGAAGTTCTAGAAAAGGCAAAGCTATAGTGACCAAAAGCAGGTCAGTGTTTGCCATAGTGCAGGAGTGTGGGGAGGGGGATTGATTGCAAAGAGACACAAGGGAACTCTCTGGGGTGATGGAAATGTTCTATACCTTGATTGTGGTTTAGGTTACCTGTATATACACGTTTATCAAAATTCATTGAATTTTACACTTAAAAGGCTGCTTTTATTGTATGTAAAATATACTTTAATAAAGTTGATTTTTTAAAAGAAGCACTTTGGAGGTGAGGATGTCAATTCCATGTTTAAAAAAATCATAATCTCTTGGATATTTCATGATAGAGGTTCTTGAGAGGTTGAAGTGTTTTCTGAAAGGTAAAAGAGAAGGAGGAAGAAAGAAAGCAAAGGCAACATAAGTTGCCCTGATACAACTGGTCTCAGTTGAGTACTTTGTCCCTAGATCCTGTGTTTCTTCTTCCCCCTAAAATGAGAAAGGCTTGCCAAATTCCTGCTGCAAAGCTGAGTCTATCCAGCTCCTTTCTCTCAAAGGAGCAAGTAATCCAATACAAGGACCTTAAAATCAACAGTTACCTTTCTAAACTCAGAAAACATGTGAAAAACAAATACATCACAGTTTTATTGCTGGTCTTACTTATGAAGCTGGCACATTACATGAGATCTCCTTGGAATGGGAAACAAGATAAAAATCTAGAATGAAGAAGCTGAATAACTTTCCAGCTGTTTTTATATTATTTTTTTTAAAATGTAACTTTTATTTCTATTTTTTAATTAATTTATTGATTTTTGGCTGCGTTGGGTCTTCGTTACTGCACGTGGGCTTTCTCTAGTTGCGGCGAGCGGGGGCTACTCTTCGTTGTGGTGCATGGGCTTCTCATCGCGGTGGCTTCCCATTGCGGAGCACGGGCTCTAGGCACGCGGGCTTCAGGAGTTGTGGCACGCAGGCTTAGTTGCTCTGCAGCACATGGGATCTTCCCGGACCAGGGATCGAACCCGTGTCCCCTGCATTGGCAGGCGGATTCTTAACCACTGAGCCACCAGGGAAGTCCTGTTTTTATATTAGTGTTTAAATCAATCAGCATATTTATTTCCTACAACGGGATGGTAGAAGATGGATCATTAGCTGGGGAGGTAAGATATAGGGACAAACCTAAACCAAACCAAAACAACAACAAAATCCTTAGTTGTTTTCATTGTTTTGTTTTAAGTGTTATGAATTCCCTGACCATCCGGCATATAAATGATTAAATGGAAGTACCAAAACACAGTTCCACAGAAGTTTTTAATGGCATAAAAAAAGTAAAAGTTGACTGTATCAATCACCATTCATTCTAAAACCCCTGGATCTAGTTCCCCTAGTTCTCTTACTTTTGCTTATATTGAGTTCAGAAATCTTAGGACTTCAGCACAAGGTCATCTTTTTTGGCCTGGTCTGTTTTATATTAAAATAATTAATTCTTTTCATAGTTAAGGCTGAGTCTCAAACTTTAAAGCTCTTTGAACAAATGGTTTCAGAATAGGAATTCCAAATAGAAATTATTTCATTTTGGAAATCTATAGCAATTTGTCATTTAAAATTTATTTTATGAGTTAGATTTTCAGATAATAAAGATTTATGATTTGTTCCTATTATCAGAAGAAAGCACATAGCTATTTCATCCTTCAAATGCTACCAGATATTAAATTTAATACACACTGCAGTGTAAACTAATAAGAGAAAATATGTGCAAATGTAGTATTTTTTTTCCCAATGCACTGCCGTTCTCATCTAATTTGGGACTTTAAAAATGAAAATAATAATGAGACTATCTCAATTTATCAAGCCTGAGACTGATTTTTTTTTTTAGTTTACTGAAAATTGTTGATTTGGTCTTGCTAAAAGGAAGAAATGGTTCTTTCAGTTCAAAAATTGGCAGAATCAAGGTAATCCTTTAAAGTATGCTTGTGATTTGGCTGTTTGTGTGTCGGTGGTGATTACCCTTGATTTACAAGACACACACACACTCAACCTTCCCAATCATCTGTAAGACTTTTAGACTGCCTCTCTCCCTCTGGCATTTGCTAGTTAAATTAGCATTATATATATAATATATATGAATATAACGCTGCTATGATAGAATTTCTGGGAACACCAGGCAGAGAAAAGTAGTGAAAGATTAGTAATTCCTGATTCCCACTTTCAGGTGTTTGTGGTCTTCTGTACTAACCCATGCTGTCTGTTTAAGGAGTGTCTCCTTATTTTCCTGAGCCCCATGGGATACAGGCTAGTTACAAAGGTTGGAGGGAGGAGTGTGGTATATAAGGCTGTAATGGTGATATAGTGTATTTTCCTTACCTGCAGTAAAGGATTGGTGTAGATGAGAAAGTGTTAAATGTTTTGGAACCTTACCTTCTCTTCCCACCCCGCAACCATATACCTCCTTCTATTCCTCTCCTTTCAGGGCTTCCTATCAATTTGAATTTCAAATTATCTGAAAGACTTAAGCATCATTCATTCATTAATGATTCATTCATTCATTCAAAAGCCTCATTAAATAATACGAATTACTTAAACAATCAGATCGGTACCTAGCTAAATAGTTGTTAACCAATAGTAAATGGGAATTTTGATTTGGTGGAAATTTGTAGATATTAGAACACCTGAGTTTGATGAAGGCTGGCTAAGCAATAGGAAAAAATGAAGGTTGCACGGGAGTGAGAAAGGGTGTTTGGAGTCCATCAAAGATAAAATGTCAGATTTTGGTATGGGCTTCTAATGGGAATGGTATAGAAGCTTGCAAACTGGGTCTAGTGTTTCTAGGCCGATCCAGTGTTTCCAGTTTGTCCTGTTATCTTCTCAACTAATTTCTCTTTCCCCTCCTGAGAAGAGGAGGAGGAGGAAAAGGAGATTTGTGCTTAGGCTCACCTAGGTGGTACTGTGTAGTATTCATGGGGTATTCCTATTCACTGTTATTTTAGAAGACATCTAGGTTTGCTACTCACAATTTTAATTAAAAAATTAAATCAGTAGTGAGAAATTTTGGAGAACTAGCCAGGTTCTAACACTAACCAGTTGACCCTACACTATGCCTAGATAGCTTTTTGTTTTCTCCTGTAAAATGAAGAGGAAATAGAGTCTCTTCTTTTAATCTCTTAAAAGCTCTTTCAGCTAATAACCTTAGATACCTTATTACATAAACTTTGAACTATGTGCTAAAGTTTTTGTTAGCAATTTGCTATGGACTGAATTGTGTCTCCACAAAATTCATATGTTGAAACCCTAACCCCTAATGTGACTGTATTTGGAGATAGGGCCTATAATGAGATAATTAAGGTTAAATGAGGTCATAAGGATGGGGCCGTGACACAATAGGATTAGTGTCCTTTTAAGAGATACTAGAGAGCTCACGTGGATGCTCGCTCTCCTTCTGAAGCTCAGAGGAAAGGCCATGCGAAGACTAAGCAGCCATCTACAAGCCAGGAAGAGAGCTCTCAGAAACAGAACCCTACTGGAACCTTTATCTCCGACTTCCTATCCTCCAGAACTGTGAGAAAATTAATTTCTGTTGTTTAAACCACCTTGTCTGTGGTATTTTGTTATGGCAGCTCGAGCAGACTAATATAGGATTTAACCATAATTGAGTATATTTTCACAAATTGAATCAGTTGTTTATATAGTCTGGAAATGAGATATATAGCTTGTTTGTGTTGAAATAGGACATGAAAGGTTTTAACCTGGTCGTGGAGGGAAGTCTCTGCCATTTCTGTGTTTCTCTGAGCTTCTAGATACTGTGGAATTATGGTATTGAGTTGGATGTTATGAGTAATACAGTTGGATTTTTTGAACTAAGTTGGTGAGGAACCTGAGTTCAGTTGAAAAGCGACCATTATTTGATGGCAGAAGAAAAGAACGAAGCTAGAGGACTTCTCTCTTTTCCTGTATCTACCTACAATATAAATAACCTTGTTGAATACCCCTGTTACAGTAATTAGTATATTGGTGGGGATTGACATTGTGTTGTTAATGTTACCGCCTACAAATCTCATTCTAAAGAAGAGCAAATTGCCGGAGTAGGGGCTTGCTAATGTCTAAGGGTATTTTTAACCTGTATTTGCCTTGGTATGTCAGGGGAGATAGGATTTATGGTTAAAAAATTAAGTAAATACACCTTTTTCAGAGTTGTACCCCTCTCCCACAAACATATTTCTAATCTTTCCTGGTCTGCATCAATAGAATAGTCTCAGAAGAGGGGCATAGGAAGTGGCATGCAGCTTAGACTGGGGAGTATCCTGCTCAGATTTACATTGCTTTTCTGGACTTTTGCTGATTCCGCGTAGCTACATTTCCCCTGAGAGCTACTATTGACCTGATAGTACTGGCTGCCAGTTGGCAGGGAAGATTTACCTAGATTAGGTGGTTATTTCCTGTTCCTGTCTACAGACTTGGAAAAATGGAGAGAGTTTACTTTCCTCCAAACACTTCTCAGAACATAGTGGCACAAACTGTTCAGAAGTGGGAAAATTCCTTAAAAAGCTATGTCTGGTTACCTTCAGATAAACACTTCCATTAATATTTCATTTCATTTTGAGCCCCTTCTGGTTTGTAGTATTTCTTCAATATATATAGGTGGCCTCAAACCATACGGTAAAAGTATTTTCCAAAAACATTCACTTTTTGTCTTACTATGAACTGTTTTCCTTATTTCCTTGTCATTGAGTAAGCAGCTCCTCTCAACAGGCTCAAATCCCTTTTTCTACTTTGATCTGTCTCTGATTATGCTGATGTCTTATGTCCTTTTGGGAACTCATACATGTTTTAATAACACATTTAAGAATGAAATTGCCTATTTCTTCCCTCTGTGTGTTGGGAAAAGAAAAACTTTTGTTGCTATGTTTAGATGATATGTATTGAATGTTCCCATAATCATTGCCCTGTGTAAAGTAGTTATCACACACAAGATACAATCTCTCATGCTCCGTGGTGTTTATTCTGTTTCAGTCTACTTTAAAATGCTTAACTTCCCAAGTTCTTTTCCCCATTAAATATTGCCTTTAGATATTTTGTTTTTTTTTTTAAATTTCCATATACATGTTCTTTATAAAAGACATTGGATGGGCATTTGCAAATGAAAAATTAGAGTCCCAGATTTTGAAGGAATAGTTTTATTCTGTCTACTAAAAGTCTGATTTCTTCCATCTTCAGGCATCTGTCCTAAACACAGTGGGGTTGTCAAGTAGCAATCCCTCCCATCTTTGACACAGATACTTCCCTGCAATACCAACCCCCAAAGAGGATGTTTCCTGGGGCAGGTAAGGAACAGGGAGAGTACAGATGATTCTGTATCTGCTCTACCTCTTATGAGGGCTCTTGAGAACATATACTCAACAGTGCCTAAAATTCATAGAATGTTAAATCTGGAAGAGACAATAACAAGTTATCAAGACTGGCAGACTACTTCCTGGTCCCTGAAAGTGTTGTGTACTTTTACATCTTATTATGGAGTGCCTGGCAAAATGCAGCTTATCCTCTAGCACCCTACCCTCTGAGTGAATCATTCCTTCATCAGTCATAGCATAGCCTAATAAGAAACTGTGTATAATTTCTCCCACTATGTGTTTGAATGCCCTCCAACACATTTCATAGTGTAGTGTTTAATGGTGTTCTTTTTTTATTTACTCTACAAATTTTGAATGTTTGCTTGAATAGACAGGATTATAGTAAGAATGGCGTACATATCTATTTTAGTGGGATAAACAAGAGGATTGAAGGTAAAGTACTTGTAAATGACTTTCATGTTTTTGATAGGAAATGAATTCACTCATACTTTTAGGTTTCCACTCAAGTCACTGAGGAAGAGAATATACAACTTAGTTCTGTGTTATTGAGAAACCATCAATGGTATTTTAAAGACATGTTATATATATGTTACAGTATGATTCACTTTGTTCTGAATCTGCCAAGGGACCTGTCTTACACACAGCTCTTTTGTATAGGCATTGCTATGGGAGAGGATTGACCTCTTACTGTCCATTTACTGGTTGCTGACGTTGACTCTACCAAATTAGAAGGTGAAAAATGAAGAGGTGAAATTCATCTTTAAAGATAACGTGTGTGAATTTTAGGATACTAGTATTTGTATGAGTAATAGAAGAATTGGTGAGAAAGTGATCCCATCTAATACTTATCTTCCTGATCAACTACTAGTCAAGAGCAATTAGAGAAAAATTTCATCTGGAGCATTAGAATCCTGTCTCAAGTTATAAGATAGTATATATGATGTAGAAAGCAAAACAAAAACAAAAACAAAAAAACCCTGGAATTTACCTTTTGCTTTTTATTTTAGGGCCTTTAGTGTAGGTCATCCAGCATGTGAATACTAACATTGACAAAACTTGGCCTTGTACTTAGTCATCTTTTTCAATGCCTCTGGGCATTTGGCTCTTGGAAGGAGGTAATTCTTAGTACTGCTCCCTGGTTTGCATTATTTATTTGGGAACCTGTCTGCCATTGTGGTTACTTGTCAGAACACAGCATAATTTAAATGTCCGAGGTGGGTGATCGAAGTACTTGAACTTTTTCCCCAACTGCTGATGACTGATTAGAGAGTACTTTAAATAAAGAATGTGTTCTCCAACTTAACAGCATATTATAAGAGATATATGACATACGGTATATCCCCCCAAATTTTAATTTTTAGAAAGCAGAAATGTATTATATTTTACCAATAATACTGTGAATACTCATATTAACAGGAACCATCCCCAACTGTAGGGTATTAATCTTTTTACAAAATGTCCTAAAATGTATAAATTAATTTCATAAAATCTGACAAAGTTGCTTCTGTTTAGAAACGAATTGCTTTTAAACTTAACCATTAATTGAGACTATCAGTGCTTTGCTGCAGAATCCAAACATCTATTGTATTAAACTTCATTTAAAACTATATTACCCTCTTAAAACAACAACAGTCAAAACAACTAAATTATTTTCTTGTTGCCATTTTATTATAATTGATATTTTGATGTTTGATGATTGTATTTATTGGCAATAATTTTATCTGAAAATTAAAATAAACTTTCTGGTTTCAGAGTATTACTTTGTTAATATTTGCTGTTGTCCTTCACCTCTCCAAACCCTACTCGTTCTTCTAGGCCAAGCTGAAGATGATCAAACTCACTGAAATTTTCTCCTATCCCAGTAGCTTAATTTATGGCATTTTGGACATGGCTTATAGCACTTACTTCCTTTTGCCTTGTGTTAGTTAGCTGTGAACATGCCCTCCTCCTGTACGTTAGTTAGCTGTGAACATGCCCTCCTCCTGTACTGGCTCCCAGAGAGCAAAGACTATGTTTTAGGCAACTGTGTATCTCCAGTAGCACCTTTCACAGTGCTTTGCACACCACCCCCCATACATTCAGTAAGTATTTATCAAATCTGTTTATTTTTTCCCCTGATTTTCTAGACTAGACTTAGGAATCAATCAGTGACTTGAGGTTTAAATGAGGAATGAGGTATAGTAATGGCTCTGTAGTCAGGATTGGCCAGGTTTGAGTTCCTACTTCATGATGTATTAACTGTGGGACTGCCTCATCTGTAAGATAGGAATGTTAGTAATAGTATCAGCCTCCTAGAGTTGTTGATGAGGATTAACATAGATAATCTGTTAAAACCATTTATTGGGCTTTCTAACATATAGAATACATTCAATACAGCATAGCTATAATTGTTGCTAAACGCAGTCCTACTGGGCTAGATGCTAAGCCCCCGAGGGCCTGTCTTCTGGTCTTTATAGCTCAGGCACCTAACCTTGATATAGTAAATATTCAACAAATACTTCTTTTAATTGAATTGATTGATTTACCCTATTTTTATCTTCCATTACAGCCCACTGTTTGTAACATGGAAGATTGGTCGAGACAAAAGATTGCGTGGATGCATAGGTACTTTTTCTGCCATGAATTTGCATTCAGGACTCAGGGAGTACACACTTACCAGGTGAAGACCAATTTTTGTTACCTCTGCTTCTACATTAAAAAAAAAAGAAAAACCTTACGAAACTTGAACCTGATACTTTAACTCCTTTTCCTTTCCTGAACTGTCAGCATTCTTGACTCCTTTCATGTCAGACTTTTTTCTTCTCTTCGACCATTTGCCTTGTCTCTGATAAAATGTTATTGATATATATTATCATAACAGAAAATACTGTGATTACATGTATTCTGCCATAGATGTCTTAAAGAGTTTTTTTTTTCTTTCAGTGGCCATCTTATTTTGTATAACTTGAAAATCAATGACCAAATATCTATGGGTTACTTAAATGTGTTATTTCCATAATAATAGTCATTGTGTCGTCTTTGTTAGGCTTTAAAAAATTGTTGATGTCTATTCCATCTCACACATTTTGTTACACTTTTATGTACTTTTGGAATTGAAGGGAGAACCTAAGAAGAAAGTGATGCAACAGCCTGGCAGCATAATCATTCACATTCACACTTTACCCAGAATTAATTGCAGCTTACTTATTTTGTTTCATCCAACACAAGGACAAAGTAATGAATGCCTCATTACAGTTGTTAAGACTTTGTTCTTAATTTCTGAACTCACAAAAAGCTATCTAGCATGCCATCAGATTTTTTTGGTTCAAGTTTAGATTTCTAACAAATTGTGTTCCAAAATTATTTCAAAAGAAGAAAATTCCTTAAATAATAAGCTATTAGCAAAGGAATTTCCTGTTTTTGTTCATATTTCAGGGTGATTATCTGATACAGTTTCTATAGTTGTAATATGCACAGTGTCTGTCCAACAAGAAATTGGTCCCTGCTGACTATTGGTACTTGTGGCAAGTTGCTCAATCTCCAATAGATAAAGTAGTAATTATAGTACTTTGTTCTCTATACTTAATAGGAGTATTAGGGAGATGTCAGGGGAATGAAGTAATAATCAGTCACTACTTTGCTTCAGGATTAATGTTGTGGAAGATTCATTATTTTACTATAGAATTGCATAAATGCTTCTCATAGCACCAGTTAATAAAATGCTGGCAACTGAGTTTAGTATTCTTATATTTGAAGATGTAGCTCACAGCTACAGGATTTTCTTAGCTTACACTGAAGCCCAGAAAGAAAAGGAAAGGCTTGGAGGGTCATGTTCATTCTTAGATTTTCACAGGTATTAGAAATGGGGTGTTTGGACTTGATTAAATAATAATTAGGCAGAAAGGGGGTTGAAACACACATTCTGGAAATAACTACAACTTACTAAAGATAGTACAGTTATAAGTCTAGGCATGTTAGATTTTTTTTCGCTGACACGAAATACCATGGACTCATTTTGGGACTTTAGCAAATTCTGCCAGGACAGGTGCATATGAAATTACATTTTAAATAGCTAATCAAAGGCAATTTATTATATATTTCCTAAAATAAGTTGTTATGAGGAATACCAGTTCCTTGGTATTGCTTGAAAAAAGAATTCTATGGCCAAATAAATTTTGGGAACACGAGTGAAACAAATTTAAACAGCTCTGCTCACTGCAGGGTTTCTCAGAACCTTTTATGTTAATGGTGTGGTGAATCTCTGAGGGATACAGAATGCAGCATTTCCCAGACTTTTTTGACTACAGAACCCTTTTATCCTCCCACCCTCGTGTCTTATGCCATTAGTGCTCCAAGGAACACATTTTCAGAAACAGAAGTATGTTATAAAATTTCCATTTTTCTTTATAGTTGGGGAGCCTGAATTGATAGTATAGAAAACCTTTGTACTTTCAAGTGAAATTGTGGCAGAAATCCCAGTATCAAATATTATATACTTTAGAAATCCTTAGTAGTAGTAGCTATAGTAGCAATTTGTTTTTACTTAAAGAAAATATGAAATTCTTTTGCCTACATTGATAAAAAGGGATGAAAATATCCAATTTTTCTGGACTTGTGAATCTGTCTCCTAGGGCAGTTACCAGAAGAATTATAGTATATTTTTTCTGACAATAATATGATTCGGAATGAATCATTCAAATAGTTGGACTTAGAAATTTGCCTACATTTGTATTTGTATTTGTACATATACAGGTGTAGTCTATGGCTCTTCCTGTTTACTTTTCAGCTTTTTTCCCCATCTTTCTATACAATTTCCTGAAATTGTATACAGCACATTAGAGAGAGATGTGTGTTTGTGTGTGTATATACACATATATGTACCTGGTCTTCTCATTTTTGTTTGGTTTCATTTCTTTTGCTTAATATGATAATAAGAATGAAGTTATTTGGAAGAGACGAACAAAGAAAACAAGTCTTAAAATATACAGTTGCTCTTTTTTCTGGATTCATTTTAGAGTCAAAACTGTGGCATCATTTTAAAAAGTTGCAATATAATGTTTTTCAGTCCCATAGGGTACTTATCATTTCTACATGCTGTTGTTATTAGTGGTATTAATTTATATGCATGGTCCTCACAACAACTCTTAGGTATTAATATCCACATTTTAAAAATGAGGAAACTGAGATTTAGAGAATTTAAATAATACACCCACTCACACATCTAGTAAGTGGTAGAAACAGGATTCAAACCCAGGCCATCTGACTGCAAAGTCCAAGCTCTTAACTACTACATTTAAGATAAGATAAAATAAAATTTTCTGAGAATATATGTTTTGTAGCTTCATGGTGAAAATAATGAACTTGAAAGCAGGTTCCTATAAATTGTTTAATCATGGGTCAATAATTCTTCAAAAATTCTAGTTAGCAGTTAAGACTGAAATTTTAGAACATTATTTTAAATTCCAGAAAATCCATAGATGGAATCATAAAAAGTATATAACTCAGGGTTGCATAGACTAGTCAAAAGAAAATTGACTTGGATTAATACTGTAGAAAAGGATAATGCTTATTACAAAAATGTACTACTGTATGGTATGAAATTGCGTTCTTTGGCTACATGTAAATAATGGATTAGACTTCAAGAGGAATACAATTCTTCTGAACATAATAGTTGGTGATTCTTGGAGTCTGGTCTTAAAACCTATAAATCATGAAACTTATAAATGGAATCAAATGAACTTAGGGTATTTGGGATAAAAGGGAAGGAGAGAGCAAAACAAAAAATAAACAGTGAAATTAAAGACTCATCAGGTATAGGTGTCTTTTTAAAAAACATTAGGATATCTGGTTACTCACTGTCTTCATCTGTGACTAGATAGATTATTATTCAGTTTTCATAATGTTACTCAGCTATACTCTTTATTTTTTATTGTAAAGTATGCATAACATAACATTTACCACTTTAACCAATTTTAAGTGTATAATTCTGTGGCGTTCAGTACATTCACATTGATGTGCAACCATCCACCATAAATCTCCAGAACTTTTTCATCTTCTCCAACCGAAACTCTGTACCCACTAAACACTGACTCCCCATTTCCCCTTCCCCCAGCCCCTGACAGCCATCATTCTACTTTGTCTCTATGAATTTGACTCTCCTAGGTACTTCACATAAGTGGAATCATACAGTACTTGTCCTTTTGTGACTGGCTCATTTCATTTGGCATAGTGTCTTCAAGGTGCATCCATGTTGTAGCATGTGTTAGAATTTCCTTCCTTTTTAAGGCTGAATAATATTCCATTGTATGTATCTACCACATTTTGTTTGTCCATTCATCCATGCATGGAAACTTGGGTGGCTTCTACTTTTTGACTATTGCACATAATGCTACTATGAACATGGGCACGCAAAAATCCGTATGAGTACCCTTTCTTCTTTTAAAAAGCTAACCATTTTATAGAGAATAATGATCTAGTTTGTTTGTGGTCCCTTAATCTCTAAAACCTAAATGTAAAAAATGACCAGGTACTTTTTAAATGAAATGCCTATCCTGGATTAAGTTTTTATGTATAAATATACTGTTTTAAAATTAAAATACTTGTCATAGTCAAGTTTTATGTTCTCCTAATTGAAATTTTGATTTATTGTAGACTGGAATAAGACCTTATAAGTAGGCTGAGGATTTCTCCCAATTGTAAAAATACATAGTTTCTGTGTAGGCAGCAGGAAAACTTTGTGAGAATTACAACGTTGAACTATTAAATAGACTATTATTTCCTTGACCTGAGTAAAAGCAGGAAAGATTATAGCAAATAAGAAGCAGGATGGAGAGCTCAGAATTATTGATAGAAGTTTATCCATGGTGAAATTAAAGTTCACAGATTAGTGTATTTATTAGTGGTCAAAACTTCAAGGTAGAAATATTCTTTGTCCCACTTGAAAAAGAATAATTTCTAGTACTTATCAAGCTAGTTGCATTAGTGGCTTTTACCTGTTAGAAAGCAAAGACAAATTTGTTTCCTCTTTTTTAGTACTTAGATTATATAGTTTTATAAAGAGGAGAATTACAATTAATATAGATGAACACAAACATCTCAGTCAAAGAAAATTCCTTAAAATCTTGGTTAATAATTATCCAGTGAAGTGTAGGTCTATTTCTTTATGTAAATTCAAGTTGATAGTAATTTTTCTAGAATATGTAAGTGATTAATAGATGTGTTCTTATTTCATCAAACAGGAATACAGCCTATCATCACGCTTAAAAGACTGTCTTTCCTTTCTTCTCCTTTACTTGGTTGTTCTTAGACATCTTGGCAGTGAAATAATTATGCAGGTGCAGGCAGTGTCTGGAGCTTGATTCAGAACTATGCCACTTTGTTGCACTGCTTAATTCTGAGAAAATAGCAAGGGAGGTTTGTTCTTTCTAGGGAATAGGGTGACCACATAAAAGGTGATGTGTTTTTTTGTGTGTGTGAGAGTGAGGTAAGGGTGTGTGTGTTGGGGGGGTGGGATGAGAGAGAGAAGATGATTGTTTGTTTACATGTTACACATGTTCACTTACTATTAGGCTTTTTGGGATACTGCAAATAGCTAACAGACCTACTTTATTACTTTCAAGGGTCCTGGCTAGATTGGGTACTTTTGGGTAACTAGATTCATTGTAAACCAAGTTTGCTTTTATATTTTGGTGTTGTAATCTGGCATTTTTCTAAAGTAGTATGAGTTTAAAACCACTGAAAGCAGCATAATTATATTTTCCCCCTCAGGGCGGACTATTTTGTGATCATTGTTTTTCTTGATTATTTTCGGTAACTAGACTTGGCTCCCTGTGAATAATTAGTTTAAGCAAGCTCCCCCCACTCCTCATGGTAATATCAGCCAGATTGATTTTTCTTATGAAAAGAAAAGCTGTACATGAGTCACTTCTGACTGTACACTATTGTCAGCGAAGCTCATTCTGGAGATGTTAAGGCCAGACTATTTTTGGCAAGTGTCTGTGGCAAGGCTCCTGGCTAAAATATGCTTTTTGGAGAGAGAAATTAGACCTATCAAAAACACTATGCAAAATTAATTATCTTAATTTACAATCTACATTTTGTTGCCTTTTACAAAAGGTGGCATGGCTTGAGTCCTAAAAGGTATACCTAATTTGTTAGTTTCAGTGTATAAATTACCAAATGAGAAATTAAGTGTTTGTCAGATTTCATAAGCATTTAAGTTGAGGTGTAGTTTGGAACCTAGATTGTTACATGCCTTTTACTCGAAATTATCCATAGAATAGCACAGCTAAATATAATCTGTGGAGTCCTGGAATCTTGATCTTAGCCGCTAGCTTAATGCACTCCTTCATTATCCCGTGGTTGTGCTAATGTGCAGAGATGTGGCCAAAAACTGGCCAGGAGAAACCAAAGAGCAAGAACCATTCCCGGTATGGGTGATGACTCCTGAGTTACAGAGAATTATCTGAATTCATATAGCACCTACTGCCACAGAAATTAAGTGTAGTGAGTATATCAGATTCTAATTCCTTATCACATCTTTCAGATCTTCAGAGTCTCTACTTGGAATCCCTGTGCTGCTTTGATTAAGAGCCACAGGCACAATGCCTTTGGGTAGAAAATCAGAAAAAGCCATCTGAAAAAGGTGAAGGTGTGAGAGAAGCTGATAATGGGTATTTGCCCCGTCAGAGCTCTTGGTTTCTGTGTTTCACAAGGAGAGGGTAAACTACAGGAAATTGACCCTATTCTTACATCTAACTCTAAACCTTACCCCTTTGCTCTTTCTCCCTTTAATTATGTTTAAACAGTTCATCCTGTAAATCTAGTCTAAATTTTGCCTTAGGAGTTTATAATGTAGTAGGAGAGATAATCTATATAAATAATTACAGTCCTAGGTAGAAAGTGACTTTTGCCAAAAAGTCAGAGGCGGTGATAATGGATGAACAGATATTCTATATCTGTAATAAAAGCAGAAATGTATTTAAAGCAATTTATGAAATTATTTTATTTGGTCCATCCCTACTTCACTTTGAGTAAAAGCAGAACACTTTATACCACTTTTTGGTTTGTTTTTATCCTACATGGACAAAAAAAAAGTCCAGATTACAGGGATGTGTGTAAATTATTATTATCAAAGTGACCACATACAAGGTATTGGGTGTTTTGAGAGATTTTACTAACACATATTTTGAAGGGAGGCGGAATGAACTTGCTATGGAAAAAAATAAAACCTCAGAAACAGAGTACCCACACACATACTCTTCACCAAAGAATATCTAGAACCAGTTGGATTATAGCCTGATGCTTGGCAAATTAAGAAAATTAAAAGTTAACAGTTTAGATTCTACTTTCCTCTTGTCCCATTAAAATAAATTCATATTTTGTGTCAGTCCAGTAAACTGATATCTCCCTCCTTTCCTGAGAATCATTGCTTGAGATATTCTTCATTTTTTCGGATGAAGGATGAAGTGGTAAAGATAAGTTAGAACACAAATATTGTATGAAATTATTATCATATTAGATGTGGTCTAAAATCATACCATAGGCATTTAACAATATATTTACTTTTGTCTGAACATTTAAAAAATAAATATTGGGTCTACTTATAAATGTCTGAAGTATTTGAGTCATTAGGGCCTGAACGAACAAGAGAACAGATTTGTATGTTAGTGTTCTGGAAGAATAAGATGCTCACACCAATGTATGCTCAAGGCGACTGTTCATTCTAGAATAGCATGCAAGTAATATACTCTTACCGCTCTAGGGGACAATGTTGCTAGTAATTTGAGTACTCTAAAATAATTGAATGTTGAGGTTTTTGTGCAGCAATTTAATATTAAATTTTCAGCTATTATTTTATGAGCATGAGCAAATGCTTTTTAAAAGATTTCCTTAAAAGGCAAAAGAAACAGCCCTCCTCTGTGATCTTTGCCCTTCCCCCAAACTTTCAACTACCTCATATGTGGATATCCAAAGTAGTAGACTTTGGAAAACATTTCCTTTTCATTATTGATAACAATTTGGTGTTCTTTAAAGCCTAAACACTTATTGTTAGCCCTTTATCTTGCATTATAAATATATTTGTCTTAGAAACAATTTCCAGATTTTTTTTACAGTCTCTCTCTTTTTAAATAAAGAGCAAACATTCAATATGTCTTGTTCTAAAGAGCTACATTTTCTGAGCTGCTTCTTCTTAACAAAATAAATTAAAACACCCATACTATATAACAAATAAAGTAGACATGGACAAATGGTAACTTAAAAAAAGTTCTACTGGAATAAGAATTTCATAGGTGCTAAGGATTTTTAAAGGTGAAAATTGGTATTTAACACCTTCTATTGAGAATGTAGCTCTAATTATTGTTAATATCAAATGTACATTTTTAGTATGTTTAAAATTTAAAAGTGAAGAGAATACATTAGATTCATAAAGTATAGATTTACAGTTGGTCTCATGTTCAGAAAACTTTTCTATTAGTTTTACAGTTTTACTTCAGCTCACGAAGCTATCTTGTAAATAAATATATCGGAAGTATAGGCTTCATCATTCAAATTAGATTAGCAGGTTATGTCCCATATTTAAGCCTCATTTTTAACATTTATACATTGAAGTGCCAACTCTTGTGTCCTTTCTAGTAGTGAAAGAGAAGATCAGAAAAAGCCATAAAATAAATCCTTCAGAAGCTTTTTTTTTTTAAACAAGTTTATTTTCTTTTTTTTTAAATTTTATTTATTTATTTATTTATTTATTTTTGGCTGTGTTGGGTCTTCGTTTCTGTGCGAGGGCTTTCTCTAGTTGCGGCGAGTGGGGGCCACTCTTCATCGCGGTGCGCGGGCCTCTCACTGTCGCAGCCTCTCTTGTTGCAGAGCACAGGCTCCAGATGCGCAGGCTCAGTAGTTGTGGCTCACGGGCCCAGTTGCTCCGCGGCATGTGGGATCCTCCCAGACCAGGGCTCCAACCCGTGTCCCCTGCATTGGCAGGCAGATTCTCAACCACTGCGCCACCAGGGAAGCCCCCTTCAGAAGCTTTAATTAAAGGGATTGCCCAGAACTCAACTTCCCGTTCCTATACCCGGCTACTTTCAGGACTGCCTTGTATGTTCCACAAAGCTGATTTAAAAGGTTACCACTTCACTAAAGATGGGAGGAAAGAGGATCTCTCTTAAATTCTTCAGGCTGCTTTAAACCTAAGCCAGATTCTTCTAAGATGGCCTTCTGTTGCTCTTTGGCTAAGGGGGATTGATTTGCTTACCTAGGTAGGGAGAAGGCTGCTAAGCCTTTGAAATGAGTGGAGCTGCATTGCAATATTATGAAGAGCAGTAAATAACCATACGCTGTGGTTAGACTTCCACTGCTAATGAGGTCACAGGTTCAATCCCCATTTGGACCACTTCACTTTGTTTTGCTCTGACTCACAGCCTGCACCCTAGACCCTGGGCAGTGGATTACAAGGGGCCTCAGGTAAGAGCATGTGGATGATCCAGTACCACACCCCAAACCTCAGCATTGTCTCAGCATATGAGACATGCTACATTTGGAGTACCCCAAACTGAGCTGTCTCAGAAGTAGTTAATAGTAAGTCTAATAATAATTGCTTTGAATCTCAACGAAAAAAAAGAGAATGTTAAAAATGTTAGTTTCTTTCCACAAGCTCTCTGAAGAGAACCAGTGTGACATTGGAAAAAGAGCTCTTTGGAGTAGCGGTGGGACTGAGAACACAGGTTGGGTTTCAACAGGCCTGAAAATGCTGTGGACAAAAGGGGAGATCTCTGGTTGGATCCCTGGCCTCAGAGCAGCCTGGAGAAATTGTGTATTAGTTCCTTTTTCCTGAATTTCCACCTCTAATAAAGAGTAGTGGCTAGGGATGGGAGTCATCCCAGATAACAGTGGATTTCAGCTAAAGCAACTCCTAAGCACTTCAGTGGTGAAAGGATGACTGTTAAATTCATAAGGTTATAAAGACATGTTATAAAATGTAATTGCTCTTTTTAAAAGACATTTTTTGAAAAGGCTGCCTTTTAAGGTTGTCATCTCTGGTGTATTGAGATGTTCCTGTGCCTCATATATCAGCTCACTAAGGTGTGTGTCTACTGTCTAAGCATCTGTGCCCTCCCATGCTGTTGCATCATCCTCTTCATAGCTTTTGTTACTGCTCAGAGCAGCTCACTTACCCCATCAGCCAAAATGGGCACAGACATACCCACTGGCGTGACTAAACTCTCCTCAGTTATTGTTAATCCTTATACTCGAGACAAGAAGCCTCCCCCTCTGTCTACCCATCTTGTCTAGAGTAAAATTAGAGTCATTCCAGAGCCTGTATTTCACTCAGAATAAAGTTAATGTTCTAAAGTGCCACCATCTTTGTCTGCCCCTGCCTCTCCCCCCATCTCCTATCCCATCCTTCTTAAAAAGCACAGCATCAGAGGCCCGAACCTCACACTCCAGCCATGCACAGTTATTCGCCACTTCCCAAATGTAGTCTTTTGTGTCTCTCTGGCTTTGAACATTTTTTTTTCTCTGCCAACCACACCTCTCTCCATTTCCAGCCAGTCAACTCCTACTCATCCTTCAAGACTCAGCTTGCTCATTACTTCCTCTGTGAGATTTCCTAGACACTCCCCAGCAAAGCTGGTCCGTCTCTATGTTCTCGTAGCACTTTGTTCGGGCCTCTATTATAACACTTAATATATTGGATTGTAATGATTAGCTTTACATGTTTGTCTCTCCCTTTTGAAATTGCTCTCAGCAGTAGTTTAGCAAGCCACATCAAAGCAAGTCAACAGAAACCAGGCTCATGACTTTGTAGCAACTTTCCTCGATCCTGAGAACCATTTTTACTCTTTTCCCTTTCTGTCTGCTTCTGTTAGCTTAGGTTTGTCACCTTCTCTTGCTGCCAGTGTGCTTGAACTGGTAGGAGTTGCCGATGCTGATTGGTAGTGAGAGGGGTAGTTTAAGGCCACTTGGAGTTAGACTGAGCCAGGGGACAGTGTACCCAGTACACTTTAGAAAGCAGGTTAACGTAAGGTCAATCTCTTGTTATAAGTGCTATAAGTGATTGAATTGATGTTCACCATGGAACCATATAGCTGGAAGACATCCTTAGAAGTCATCTTAGTCCAACCCCTATCAGGTACTTTAATCTCTCTTAAAGTCTCCCAAGAAATGAGCATCTAGCTTCTATCTGAATCTCTCCACTGACTTGGAACTCACTACCAGTTAAGTAGTCATTTCATTCTCAAACACCTCTAAACCCACCGCCACAGCTCCAGTTACCACATAGCTGTAGTTGAAGTGCCAGAAGTCAAAGATTGCCTGTATTTAGCACTTTATCCTTTATAGAAAGCCACATTAACCAGCAGTGGTTAAACTTGCCCTCTGAGTAATGGCTGAGTCTTTAGAAGTTTAGGAGTGGTAAGATACACAGCTTTACAACTGACTCCCATCCACCCACTCATAACAATTTTAACTGGCCCCTTATTGAAACCTTTGAAGCTGCTGCCACCGCATCTTCTCTCACTGCCTACATTAGACTTCTGGAATTGTCTGGGCCAGAGAGTCCACAGATTCTGAGATAGAACTGGCACTAGAACTTTTAGTACCCCCAACAACTCATCACACAAAATTGTGTTGGATTAGAACACAGGTCCTCTGACATCACCAGGGAGACTGTCACTACAATTTCCACAATAGAAGGGATCCATAAAAGTATGTAAATTTATTTATTTTAGTTTTATGTTAAGAAGCATACAGTTTCAAGGCACCCTGTAATAAAATAATCATTTTGTAATGTAACATCTCACCGTCAAGTTATCTGCCTTGGGTCAAGTTTTTGGCATATTTCCGTAAAGTGAAGAATGCCCTTGGAGCTATTCAACCAAAACTACAGGTGTAATAGGATATGTGTATTGAGAAGCCCAAAGCAAAACATACACACACACACACACACACACACACACACACACACACACACACACACACACACACACAAACTCATATATATATGAAGTTTACTCGTGTCTTAGATTTCCATTTTTTTTCCAAACATGCCTCCAACATACTACTAGTTATATTTCCTAAGCACAATAATAACTTCTATTTTTGTGGGTGTGCTGGACCTGTCCTAAGTATTTTATGTAAGTTACCTCATTTAATCTTTTCAACAACTGCGTGAAGTTGAAGGTATTTCACTTATATTACAGTTAGGGAAAACCAGGGCTTAGAGAGGTTGAGTGACTTGCTGAATGACAGCTAATATTTACATGACAGTACCTGAATTTGAACCTGATTCTGTCAAAGTCTGTGTTCCCAACCACATTGCTATACTGTTCCCCTCCAGTAACATCGCTCCCGCTTCTCCCATGAAAGCTTCTTACAGCTATTTGTTCTGCTAACTCAACTGGTATCCCCTGGTCTCAGCTCACAGGAAAAACAAACAAACATTGAATAACTTTTCATTCGGGGACTCAGTTTCTTAACTCAGGAATCCAGAAATCTCCCGTACACCCTCAGCCTGTTCATTCCAGTCTTACTCAACTTCTCCTGAGTTCTCTTTCCTTTTAGAATCCTGCGGTGCAATGTCTCCCTCATGTGCCTTTTTTCTTCACAGCTATCCTGTCAGTCCAGTTTGGTGTTCTGAACTCCCATAGTCTCATCAGAATTGATCAGTCTCTCAGGGATACACACTTCCCAAGCTTTGATTTCTCTCTGTGCAATTTTTGCATTTAATATCAGCAAGTTTCCATGGAATACTAGTTCAGCCTTTAGGTTTCTAGTCAGGCATAACCCACTGAAATCTACTGTGACTTTTCAGGGGCTCTGCTCTTCTCAACAGTCAGTCAAAAGGGAGACGTCATTTCGGGGATCGGAAATCAGTCTGTTCCTTGGAAATTATAATTAAGGAAACATATTCCAAATATCTAGGTGATTCAGGCCAAATTTATTGCCTTAGTTTTCATTTTTACAACTTGAAGTTCCTTAGGGCAACTTATAAAACAAGAAACAGCTATATAAATGGAGGACAAATATATCCATGACGGACATTTTTCTTATAGTAACAAAAAAGGAATTTCAGGAAAGAATTGTATGTATTTGGTCATGGACTATGTCGGTTTTACCAAACTTAGATTTCTTACAATCATAGGGTTTAAAAAAATAAAACGATCCAGTTTTTGTCTCTCTCTTACTGCAGCTGGGATTCAGGGATCTGAGTATTTGGAAGACAGGGAAGATTTTTTTAATGTATTTTTAAAAATCGTATGCAAGTCTTTTATGGGTGCGTTATCTTTTTTAAATTTTGAGGTGAATGGTAATAAAAACTTTAGAACCATAGGCTTTGTGAATATCTTCTGTTTTTGCCCCTGATCCATTTAAAAATTTTTCTTTGTCTAAAGCAAGTAATACATCGTTGGAAGTCTATTTTCAGGAGAGTTATTTTAAAATCTGACAGGAAAATACCTTTCAAAATTTATATTCATATACTGCCTGTTAATTATTGTAAACTTAATAGCAGTGTTGGTTGGTACATTGTCCACGTCACATGTTTCTTAATAGGCTTTCAAGAATTTTGCCAGTATAAGAAGTCATTTCACATATTCAAGGTCCCACATACCAGAGACTCAATCATGGCAACATGGCAAATTAATGATGCAGTGGAGGAGAAACCAGCAAATGGCTTGGGGATGCTAGCCCAGAAATTAGTAACATATTTAGTCTTTGGGATGCCAGTGAGGCTAAACAAGGCACTTAAGTGTCATTTGTAGGCTTACGTCATAGGCCAAAGAGGTGGGAGGAAAGGGTGATGGGGGCCTGGTAGAGCAGAAATTCTGTGGAATTGTTTAATGTCAGAGTTGATTGCTGCTGTTCTGTCTCTTGCCTTAGGTGTATCCCATTTTAAGTTCAAGACTAAGAAAACCTTCCAGAAAGAAAATTGAAAAATTTCAAAGCAAATAAATTAGTAAACGCCCATGGCTGTCGAGTTTCACGTTGCAGATTCCATCTTCTGTTTCCCAAAGGATTCACCCAGGGTTTTCCCCAAACCCCCAGAGTTACTGCTGCTTTTTTTGGTGTGCTCATTACACACTGCTTGGTGCCTCTGTTACAGCACTTGCTTTATCTTGCCTTGCAGTGTCCTTAGTTTCTTACATGATTGTCTTCCCTACCTAGATGGATAGTCCCTTGAGGACCTGGGCTAAATTTTTCACATCTTTGCACCCCTTAAGTAGCTGTGGGGGATTAGGCATAGATCAAAATAAATGTTTGAATAAGAGAGTTCCCTTAGTATACTGAAATAATTGTTTACTTAGGTGCGTAAGGTAATTAAAGAAAATGTTAGGACCCTATGCAAGGGAAGCAGGAGATGAAGATTAAACCATCTCTGAACACGTAAACCATAGGACAATAAAATTATTTTACAAAAGTAATTTACTTTCATTTTTAGGAACCTAGATATAACCTAAGGTGAGACATATCTGTATTTTGTTTTCTATTTATAATTTTAAGTCAAGGAGTTTTTTTAACACCTTATTTGCTTTACAGTTGCATCAGTTGTCATTTAATGAAGGACGGGAACACAGTTCTTATGAGAGGCTTTTCAAGGTTGACAGAATATTTCAGTATCCTAGTTGCAGCTGCTAAGGTTTGCTATTATAAAGTGAAACAACTGAAATAAAAGTTTAACATGTGCTTCCATGGCAAAGCCTATATATACTAATTCTACAAATGTGATGAATGAGAAACAGAAATAGCCTGAAGAAAGGAAATGAGAGTGATATTTAACATCCTATATATTACCTGTAGTGCACAATTGCAACTTATAAGCATTTGGTGCCCCAAGGCTGATTATTAGAATTGTTTCACGAGGGACATTTTATTCACAGTGGCACTACTGTCCAGGTATTTTTTTAAAGTCCTCGGAGATGGCCATTTCTGGGAAGTTTTACATGTACTTCCTAGTCTTAAAAAGGCTTGGGTTAGTGGGTGATGGTTTGTCAGAAATGATCTTTCTGTGATGGCCAGACACCTTGGGGGGATCAAAGTTTGAGGTGAGCAATCCCAGGTAATGTCTTCACGTTGTGCCATTTATTAGTGTCTAGTTAACTATGCTTGAATCTGTTAATGGATGAAACCACACAGAAAGGCTGTGTTGACATAGAAATAAAACTCGAATTCAACAAACAAAACAGTACTTCACCCCCTCTTTCCCAATGAAGAAGATTTGGGCTAGGGATTGCGACAACATTTTGATCATTGTATTTATTAGCAAGTTCAAAAAAGTCCCCTTGAGAGATGCCTCAAGGCCTCTCGTTTGTGATTATCTGTGGGAATATTCGCTCAGGGAGTGGATCCTACCCTACTGTGAGCCCGACTTTCCTTGTCATTCCCCCTGCAATAAATACTATGCAATACTTGTCTGTGTAACAAATAAACAGTTTGGGGATTAAATAGAATGCAGTGGAAAAAAAGAAGTCCTTTCGATATGCATTTGATAGGAATGTGTTAATTTCAACAAAACATCTGGTATAAAAAAAAGTTGTGAATGCAGGATGTCTGAGGGAGTTGTGGAAGAAGGGATTTACTGTGCTTAACAATTGCCAGTAGTCAGGCCACTTCCAAGTTGTGATTTTGTCAGACTTGGAAATTAAGTGGGATCAAATCTACTCAGCCCTTCAGTGGGAGAAGATCCAAATCCAGCTGCAGCAAGGAGCAGTTTACTGATTAAGAACTCAGGCTGTACCCAGTGTCTCTTCGCTAGTTTTCATGCTATTAAGGGCAATGCTTAATATTGCCCTTTTTATATTCTGGGTAAAAAAAAAAAAAAAAAAGACTGCCTTTGTGGTTTACTGGTTGAACTTGTACAGCTGAATCTACAGTAAAAGGTCTTTCTTCATTGGCGTTATTTTACTACAGATTTCAGTGTTCTTACTGTTCTACTTATTTTCTTAATAAGGTAATTCAAACTTAGAATAGTTACTGTAGTTTCAAAGCTTGATTGAAAGATGCATTCAGTATTTTCTCTAAATAAGCAGCAATTATAACAGCACAGCTGTAGTTAAAGATAGAATTTATTATAAATCCTGACAGTCTTGCTTCTCAATTACACCAGGCTGAAATAAGGTTTATTCAGTTCAATTCCACATTTATTGAGCACTTAACTCAGCATGATACTGTACCAGGTACTGTGGAGCTACAAAGATGAACAATGCATGATATCTACCCTCCATGAGCTTGTAGTCTTGTAAGAGAGATGGATGGACACACAAAAGAACGATGAGGAAGAAAGTATAAGTGCTATTTAGATGTATAAACAACACTACTGGAAGTTAGAGGAATTAGCTGTGGTTGGACAGACTGTAGAAGGTTTTACAGAAGAACTGACATTTAAGCTGAACCTCTGTGGACATTTAAGACTCCATTTCAACATTTAAAAGTGAGGATGTGGAGAGGGTATGCATTATGTGTCCAAAAAACTTCCTGAGCCAAATGCAAGGAGGCAGAACAGTGTATGTTGTTTGGGGGAGAGCAGTAAGTAACCCTGTGTGGCTTGAGCTCCAGTGAGAACAGTGGGAGAGAAAATGATAGACTGGGGCTGGATTTTTTTTTTTTTTCTAATGGCATTAAATTGCCGTTGAAAGATTTTCAGCAGAGTAAGAAGATCATTAGGGATGACTCCGGCTGCTTGTACATCGGATGGAGTGAAAAGGATAGAGATGAGAGACAGAACAGTGCAGAGGCTAATTTTAAATATTCCAAATGAGAGATGCTACAGGCCTGAATTAGATTAGTAGCAGGAAGGATGTAAAGAGACTTATAACAGAGACATGGTAGTTATAGAACAAGATGAGACTGTATGTGGGGAGTAAGGTAAAGGGAAGAGTTGACGATGGCTCCAAAGGTTCTTTCTTATGTGACGGGGAGATGGCACAGTTACAAGTGATAGGCAACACGGGAAGAGGTACATGTTTGACACATTGCTTGTAGAAGAGTCATTTTTAATGTCAAAGTAATTTTGGCTTTAATCTTAGGTTATCTTTTTTTTCTGAATTTCAGCCTTGAAGATTTTTTAAATTAAAATTTTATTGAAAATTGTTTCCTTTCAACGGTAGTGAGAGTGACGTATCCTCTTTAATGTATTATTGTCTTATTTCACTTCTGTTTTCCTCCAGTTTTGCTGAGGTATAATTGCCATACAGCACTTTTTTTTTAAATTTATTTATTTTTGGCTCTGTTGGGTCTTCATTTCTGTGCGAGGGCTTTCTCTAGTTGCGGCAAGCGGGGGCCACTCTTCATTGTGGTGCGCGGGCCTCTCACTCTCGCGGCCTCTCTTGTTGCGGAGCACAGGCTCCAGACGCACAGGCTCAGTAGTTGTGGCTCACGGGCCTAGTTGCTCCGCGGCATGTGGGATCTTCCCAGACCAGGGCTCGAACCCGTGTCCCCTGCATTAGCAGGCAGATTCTCAACCACTGCGCCACCAGAGAAGCCCCGCCATACAGCACTTTTTAAGTTTAAGGTGTGCAGCATCATGACTTGACTTACACATATCATGAAATGGTGACCACAGTAAGTTTAGTGAGCATCCATCGTCTCATACAGATAAAAGGAAAAGAAAAAGAAACAAAAGTTTTTCCTTGTGACGAGAACTCTTAGGATTTACTCTCTTAACAACTTTCATATATAACATACAGCAGTGCTAATTATCTTTATCATGTTGTACATTACATCCCTGGTCCTTATTTATCTTATAACTGGAAGTTTTTGCCTTTGACTGCCTTCATCCAATTCCCCCTCCCCTCACCCCCACCTCTGGTAGCCACAAATCTCATCTCCTTCCCTATGAGTTTGTTTTTGAAGTACAGTTGTCGTACAACAGTGTGTTAGTTCCTGTTGCACAACATAGTGATTTGATATTTCTATACATTTCAAAATGATCACCGTGATAACTCTAGTTACCACCTGTCACCATGCAAAGATATTAGGTAATTATTGACTATATTCCCCACACTGTACATTTCATTCCCGTGACTCATTTATTTTGCAACTGGAAGTTTGTATTGATACTTCTTAATCTCCTTCACTTAAAAAAATATATATATTATTTTATCGGATAGTATTATTATTTAATATATTATTTTATATAAAGGCATAATAAGGAAAATAGAGGAACAAGATCCTTGATATCATTATTTTCTTTTAGCCCATGCCACAAAGCAAAACTCAGAAAATAAAAGATAATTTTTATAGGCTACACTTGCTTGAAAAAACATTGATGTTGAAACATTTGTTAATGTACAACTAAACCCTCAAAATTCCTTTTCTAACTAAATATACATTTTGTGGATGAGAAATCTATAAAGAAATAAATGTTTGTAAACACTGGATGGTTGTTAGGGAATTTAAATATCTGTACTTATTACCTAAGAATGTCTGGGTTTCAATGCTGAATTAAAATAGATTCCAGGCTTCCTTAAAGGTAAACAGCACATCTGTTAATTTGTCTAGGATGATGGAAACTGACTGAATTTTGTATTATGATAAAAGTCAGCATCTTCTCTTCCATCTATTTAGCAATACTTCTGGGTAATCTTTTCTCCTTTGGGGAACTTGCCAGATGTTTTGTGAACATGATTCCAATTTAGAAGAATTGTTTTTATATTGTAGCTGACTGATGTCCTAACTCTGAAACTCTTAGACTGGTGTAATTCTATCCAAGGGGTCCTCTGCCGTATGTGTAGGAGTGCCCTGTGACACTTCGGCTTCCTCGACTGGCCTAGACTGTCAAAGCTGCCTATGGGGGCAGTTTCCTGGAGTCAATGAATCCAGCCCCTATTGCAGTAATTTCCATTAACAAAGAAAATAACATTTCCAGGTATCAGCCAGGGTCACTGAGTTTTGAGCAGTGTTCGTGTAGTACAGTGAGCATGAACAGCTAATCCCACAAGATTATTTAGATGGTTCCTTAGGTACAAATGTCGACTTGTATTTTCCAAAAGGAAGAGAAGCCCTGAAATGTAGTGAAAATCACAGGATGGTTGCTGTTGTATACATGGTTCAAAGAACCATCTTCAAATAAAAGATTGCAAACATTTATTTTAATGCTAATGCATTGTAATAGTCCAGCATTAAGTAGTGAAACAATATTAGACAAGTGTCCAATCTGTATTATGACTACATTTGTTTCTTAATATTTCTTTAGAAAATTAATCGCCAGTGCTTAGTTTTATCTGGGTATGGATTATGCCTTCTATGATCTTCCACAGAAAAACCCTCCCAGACCGGAACAACTCGGAGCTACCTCACACTCGGCCCAGCAGTTGGCTTGTGTCTTGTGTTTGCTGACCACCTTAAATATTTGCCTATACCAGGCATAATTTCAAAAGTAAAATTCTCATCTGAAAAAAAAAATGGTTCTGAAGAACCTAGGGGCAGGACAGGAATAAAGACGCAGACGTAGAGAATGGACTTGAGGACACGGGGAGGGGGAAGGGCAAGCTGGGACGAAGCGAGGGAGTGGCATGGACATATATACACTACGAAATGTGAAATCGATAGCTAGTGGGAAGCAGCCGCATAGCACAGGGAGATCAGCTTGGTGCTTTGTGACCACCTAGAGGGGTGGGATAGGGAGGGTGGGAGGGAGGCTCAAGAGGGAGAGGATATGGGGATATAGGTATACGTATAGCTGATTCACTTTGTTATACAGCAGAAACTAACACAACAATGTAAAGCAATTATACTCCAATAAAGATGTTACAAAAAAAACCTATATATGAATAAATTGATTTTATAAATAGAAAAAAAAAGAGTCACAAGCTTATGGTGTCCAGTTGTAGATGATTTTGAGACTGTGGACCCTCTCATAGCTCTCATTTTAACACTGATACAGAGATTGACACAGATGATCAACCCAGTAGATAAAGAGACCTATGGTTTTTTGTTTGTTTGATCGTTTGTTTTTTGTTTAAATTGAAGTATAGTTGATTTACAATGTTGTGTTAGTTTCTGGTGTACAGCAGAGTGATTCACTTGTACATATATATACATATTCTTCTTCATATTCTTTTCCATTATGGTTTATTACAGGATATTGAATATAGTTCCCTGTGCTATACAGTAGGACCTTGTTGTTTATTTCATATATAGTAGTTTGTATTTGCTAATCCCAAACTCCTAATTTATCCCTCCCCATCCCCTTTCCCCTTTGGTAACCACAAGTTTGTTTTCTATGTCTGTGAGTCTGTTTCTGTTTTGTAAATAAGTTCATTTGTATCATTTTTTTAGATTCCACATATAAGTGATATCATATGATATTTATCTTCCTCTGTCTGACTTACTTAGTATGATAATCTCTAGGGCCATCCATGTTGCTGCAAATGGCATTATTTCATTCTTTTTTATGGCTGAGTAGTATTCCATTGTATATATATATATACCACATCTTCTTTATCCATTCCTCTGTCGATGGACATTTAGGTTGCTTCCATGTCTTGGCTATTGTAAATAGTGCTGCTATGAACATTGGGGTGCATGTATCTTTTCAAATTACAGTTTTCTCTGGATATACGCCCAGGAGTGGGATTGCAGGATCATATGGCAACTCTATTTTTACTTTTTAAAGGAACCTCCATACTATTTTCCATAGTAGCTGCACCAATTTACATTCCCACCAGCAGTGTAGGAGGGTTCCCTTTTCTCCACACCCTCTCCAGCATTTGTTATTTGTAGACTTTTTAATGATGGCCCTTCTGACCAGAGTGAGGTGAAACCTCATTGTAGTTTTGATTTGCATTAAGAGACCTGTGTTTTAAAAGAGAGTATGTAAATTAGGAGTTTGGGATTAACATACACAGGCTACTATATAAAAAATAGATAATCAACAAGGACCTACTGTATAGCACAGGGAACTCTACTCAGTATTCTGTAATAACCTATATGGGAAAAGAATCTGAGAAAGAATGGATATATATATATGTATAACTGAATCACTTTGCTGTACACCTAAAACTAACACAACATTGTAAATCAACTATACTCTAATATAAAATAAATTTTTTTTAAAAAAAGAGAGTATAGACTTTCTTGCCCAAAACCATTTCAAAGAACATTTTTCCCTATAAAATTTACTGGCTAGCATTTCACTTTTGTTGGAACATTGACCTATGATTATTTTATTCAGTATTCTTGTGGGACACCTATCAATTTTAGTGTCCCAAATTTTCTTAAGCAAACACATTTCGTGGTTCTGGTATTTTCAGAGTCTCTATAGAAACTAGAAATTTGGGCACCTTTTTTTAAAAAAAAAATCCTACTGCTCTGATTTACAGTTCTGTATATGAAAAGAGGGAGTCTTATCACCTCAACCCAAGCGAAATTAGTAGTGTAGCCACCCATGATGTGCTAGTTCTGCGTGTCTTGTGCTTAAGGGAAACTGGTAGGAATCCGGGAGCTTACAATATTATTAGAGTGGTCATACCTAAACTTGTGACAAGGTAACCAGGCCTCTCAGGCAGTGAGCCATGTTCACAGAGGGAGCTGGAAGTCTGCCCTGTGCTAGTGAAGTTAGAGCCAGTATGGAGGTGTGAAGAGTAACAGCCTCAGGAGTACTTCCTTTGGAGAGTGATGCTACTTTGTTGGACTTTCATTTGATATTTGTTTCATAATGACTGAGTATTTAGGTTTCCCAAGGACTTTGTTGCTTTCCCTTTGATTTTGTTTGTTCTGGTGTGTAGTCCTCTAATCTAAGGGATATAAGGCTTCTTTTTGTTGTTGTTGTTCTCTCTCCCCCCTGTTTTATAGCTAGATGTAACCCAAGGTATTAAAAGTTGGTGACTTCTTTAGGTCAGACAGTAAGGAAGTGATTGAACTCAGTCAGGAGGCTTGGGCCATATTTCTGATTCAGTGACTAGTGATCTCCCGTGAAGACTTGTACTCAGAGGTCTTTGACCGTGACCACAACTGTAGGCGAGTAGCCTAGCAACACCAAAGTAGAAGTCAGAGCTCCCAAATTCAAAATAATTGCAGGAAGTCCAGAATGATCAATAAAGAATGAATGCAATATTTCTTTTAAAAATAGTTCTGCTTGATTTAGTGACACAGGTAACTCCAAATGGGCTGAGTGTTATTAAATAGAAGTCTTCCAGAGATCTGCTTTTTCATATATACACACACACACACACAAATGTGTAATTATGATGTTACAGTGCACGCAGATGGTTAATTCTAAAGTTCTGAAAATAGTTTCTCTTTCAGCCAGTCCTGTACTTCTCTTCCAACCTTAATTACAAAGTTGATTTGCTTAGCGGAGCAGACCCTTCTTTTCCTGTCAGCCTAGGTCTGTTTGAATTAGCACAGATTTTGAATTAGTGGAGCTCAAATTAATGACGTTTTATTCTGCTACGAAGAGTTTGTTTTCCATCACTGATAATTATTTCCAGGAAAGTTAAGTCCACAGAAAATACTCTCTCAGTTTCCTTCACTTTGTTTACCAAAGTCTAAGAAGTGGCTTTTAGTTACATGGGGGAGGGAGAGCAAAGGAAAATGAGGTGCTACAACTTGGCCTCTCAGATTTGTGGAGCAGGCTCTGAGCAGCATTCTAAACCATTATTTCTTGTAAAAGGCAAACCAGACCTGGGAATGTTAAAGTCTAATGTGATTGAGGGAATCTGTGCTGGTGCGTACTAATTCTTTAACCCCCATCAGCCCGGTGGGTTGTCAGAATGTCTCAGTTGACGAGTGTTCTGCCAGCCCCACCAGAGGGGCATCACAGGTCCACCCATCTTCTCCAGAGTCAGCTCTTCTCCCTCTAGATCATTCTCATTGCCTCTGAGGGTTGATTTCCAACAAGTCCCCTTTCCCCCTTAGACGCTTACTCACCTGAAATCCCACAGAGAACCGGAAGAGTAGGCAGAGGATTTTTTTTTAATTTGTGAACTGACATCTGATTTCTTTTAGACCCATGTTCATTTAGAGAGACTGTTATCTTGTGCTTCTTTTTTCTATGCCTGCCCTTGCTGACTTGTGATTCATCCAGTTCATAAGATGTTCCTTTATAAGAAGGTGTGAAAGGCATAAAAAAATAGATGAGTAATATGGGTCCCTATATGTTCCAAACTACAGCAAAACAGTAGTAATAATCACTGCACAAACATAAGAGGCCACTGAGCTCTTCCAGGTTGCAAAGCATCTGTGTTTTCTGCGGGGGGTGGGGTGGGGTGTGGGGGGGAGGGAAGGCCTGTGAGATCAAAGCAACTCTGTAACTCTATCATGGAAGTAGATTATTATCTATTTATAGCAGTCTATGAGTTCTAGATTGAAAAATGTCGCCAAACTGTGCTGCACTGTGAATGCACGGTAATCTAACTAAAGACTCAAAACACCAGTTACCACCTTCTAAATGAACAGCATTTAATAGATACTAAACAGAGGAAAACACACTTTAGTGGACAGTTTTTAAGTTGATGGATAAAAGGATATTATTTAGAGTATAGGGGAATGTTGACTGTTTAATAAACTATAACCAGTGGGGCCATTTAATGTTTATTATATTGCCAATAGATGTTTATTAAATATGCAGTGATGTGAGACTACCTTCCTATATTCTTTCTTTCACTCATTAAATATTGACTCACTAGCTACTGCATGCTGGGCACCGGGTATACAGTGGTGGGCAGAAGTGGGCACATCATCATCATCACACTCAAGGAGCTGACGGTCCAATGAAATTATACATATAACACACGCATAGGTGTAAGTAGTCAAAAACCTAGTTTTTGAGTTTCTGTAGGGTTTTTCTTAGCCTAGTAGATTCTCTATACGTAGCCTAGTATCCATAAAGTTAAAAGTAGTACGGCACTGTGAGTTTAAGTGCCGTTCTCTTTCTCTCTCTCTCTCTCTCTTTTTAATGTCTCTAACACATGACTTAGTTTGAGACTTGTACTTATCATTAGGTACTCTGAGTTGCTCATGTAAACGCCAGTTGTACCATAGTGAAACTTCTATGGGGGAAGGTGTTCCACAGGACTGCAGTTGAACAGACTATGCCCCTATGTGTAGACTTGTACTTGGCATATAGCAAGCACTCAATAAATATTTGCTGCATTAATTAGTTCACGGTCATAGATATTCTCTTCCATCAGTAATCATTAGGACTGCCACTTATTCACTGCAAGTTTTGCTGCTGTGGGGGACAGAGCTATTGTCACATGACTGTAATTTAAATTGCATGGCTTTTATCCATTGCATTTTTTCCATCCCCAAATGATGCAGTTTCCTTTTAGTATCTATTGTGGTTTTCCTAATATGTACTGCAGTACAGAATCAGCAATTGTTGTTATTTCAACAGCATATTGTGAAGCTTTTCCAACATATTTCATTACCCCATGTGCTTGTCTCATGGAAACAAAATCAAAGTAGGACCTCTTCAATGGGAGAATTATGTAATTTTTAATGGTAATAGAATGGGAAACTATACATGTGAAATTTTTCTTTGCCTTTGAAAATTAGATTTATCAAGATATAAACCAAGCAAGAGATGAAGCGTTAAAATATCCTTTTCTCTTCGACCAGCCTCACTTTAAACATTTGTTGAAAGGAATAAAGTAAAAATCTTTTCCAAGTTAAGAGACAGGAAGGTAGATTGGATTAAAGTCCGAGGGCTTTAGCAATACATGAAGAACGACATATTTCTCCTGTGCCGGATCCTTGCATGGTGGTGTGCTATTTACTGGAAAATGGGCATTGAGGTTACCTTGCCCTGACGAGCTTATAGTCTGACATATTTATATACACACAATCAGAACATAGTGTGGCATTTACAACAAGGACAGATTCTCTAGTTGCGAGAGCTTGATAAAAGGGAATTAAATATCTTATTTTAAAAATGTATAACTTTTCTGTTGTGCGATTCTTCTATGTAGCTCAGCAGCTAGGGAGAAATGACGGGCCAGAATGGATGGCCCAGACTGCAAGGGCGAAAAGAACAAGGGGAAAGCACAACAAGGAGAGAGCAACACCTACTATAAAGAGAGGTGAGGAGGGAATGGATTAGAAACGCAGAGGAGGGCAGTAGTGATGACTGCGTTCGCTGCCCTCACAGCACAGCATTTGTGCTCTGCTGCTCCCTCACCCTTATCTGCTCAGTTTGTAGGTTCTGCGTGACTTCAGCATGCTGGCAAGTCCCAGGGGCCTGGCAGTGTTGGGAAGCTCACTGCTTTATTGTTCTAGCTATTCCCCGGTGCCTTTGGCATCATTTTCTTCTTCCTACTCCGTACATCCCTGGTAGAGTATTATTGGATTAGAACAGAGTTGGTCAACAAACATGTGAAAGAATACAGGAAAGATGAGTGGATGGGGGACAAGGGAAGTCGGGAGATGCAGCAGATGAGTCCCGACTCCACTGCTCAGTAGCTGTGTGACTTTGGGCACGTCACTTTCTGCTCCAGTTCCCCCAGATGTCAAGTGAAGGGTGTGGACTAGATGGTCTCTAAGTGCTTGTAGCTCTGACATTTCGTGACTCTGTGACTATAGGGGGTCTTGTTCTTGGAGGAACACCTATTGTGGTTTCTAATATAATGTAGCATTAGCTTGTCAACTTCATGAGGCTGTTTTGAGCGTCAGGATAGAAGATGTGAAGACCCTTTAGAAATTCCATGAAGAATCATATAAAACAAAGGTGATATGAATGATTTAAAGGAAACTTTCCCCTAAAGATACCACATAGTGATAAAAATTAAGGTAGTTCCATTTAAACGAATGTAAGGAAAGTTACAGAGGCCTTAAAAACAGGCGTGTAGTTATGCTTCATTGTAGAGATATACGTCGTTGGAAATTACACAGATCAAAGAAACTGATTCTGTAACCGTTGTGTGGTTAAGCAGCTAGGCTTCTGGGGGTGAGGCCCTTGACTTTTCATCCCAACCTCCATCCTTCTGCTCTTCAAGGGTATCCTTAAAACCCCAGAAAGAAACAGGCAGTGGATTGTGTACCTTCCTCTGTCACCATCACTCATCTACTTCCCGAAGGCTGAAATAGAACATTAAAACCAGTACGGAATGGAATGGGTCATCTTGACCCAATGGCAGCTGCCTTACTTAATGTTCCCATCCCTCCCCACCAGCCCCGTTCTTCTCTTTCATCTCCTTCTTGTGACATTTTACAATTCTTTCTTCCTTTCCTTGGTAGAGTAAGAAGAGGAAGAAAAGGAGGAAAACATCCAGAAGGTGGGGGAGGGGAAGAAGAGAAGGAAAATAAAGATGAAAAACATCTCGGTTGAGGCAGTGGAGAGGACTGGAGTCCTTCGCTCCCCCTTCCTCAGCAGGACCGAGTTGATAAGTTGATTTTGGACCTCATCTTCAAGACTGACTTAACCCTTTTCCTTTGTTACCTTTAGTCCCCTGTCAGAGACATCTGAGAAAATCAGAGACAGCCCCCACAATAAGAACCAGCATGCTAGCTCTCAGCAGGCCTGCACCATCTAGAACTGACAAGAGTTTAAGAAAGGACAGTAAACCCGTGGGTAAGACCAAGCCACCTTCACACACGGCACACAAGTTAGAGTGACACCATATGTTTTGCAGTTTACAGAGTTTAATTTATAGATTTGATTACCATGGAAAGAGGGAAGGAAAAAAAATTGCATGACTCTTGTGGTGAGTATGAGAGGGCTTATTCATTCACGTTGGAAAAGCAAAGTTAAAAATCAGAAACAGGCCCGCCAGCCTAGATATGTCCGAAACTAGTACTTTGGTAACGCTATTATGACTTCCAGTAGATTAAATTTCAAATTGTGGAAAGGCTTCAGAATAAGGGAAGGCTTAGTGTCCCACTAATAGGGCTTATTAAATTTAGATAAAACAGATGTTTTTCAATGACAGCAGCTCTGAGTCACCAAGATCAAAATGGAGAAAGAAGAGAACAAAAACAAGCCAAAACTTTCACTAAAAAAGTACCATTTATCTCCGTTGCAGAACTTGCCCACACTTATAACCTAAAGCATCCAGTTAAACCCCAGGAGAAGCATTAATTGGGGGGAAAATTCCTTAAAACTGACTGAATGTGCATATACTGAAGTTGATTTGCTAACATTCTAGAAGCGGTGCTGTGAAAAGAGAATGGGCCATAGGGGCAGGCAGCCTAGAGTTCAAATGTCAACTCTCTTACCTGTTTTTGTGACCTTGGGCAAGTTGCTTAATCTCACTGAACTCAGTGAACCTCGGTTTCCTCATCTACAAAATGGGGTTGTCTTGAGGACTCAACAAGATAATACATGTCTAACACCGGGCTCACGGCAGGCGCTCCATAGATATTGGCTCTTTTGTATTTAAAGCTCTTTTTGCTCATAGTGTCATGTCTAAGTATATTAGGAGGACCAGTTTCTTAGAACTTGATTAAGAGCTTTAGATTAGCAGTCTCCTAAGAGGGGTGCACCCAGATGATCCACTGTGGGGCAGGAAGAAAAGATTAGAAATTCTATTTATGATCTTTTTATCTAAAATATAAGAAAGTACTGAAGTAGTATTATTTTCAACTTGTGGCTTCTTTGCAGGAATCTTCTTAAACCATTTGACCATTGTGCATAGGTTAGCTAAAGCTAGATAAAGCCACTCAGGATGGACAAGTGGCTTAAGATTCCTGCAAAGGAACAATGGAGTGACGATAATAGTCATACTACAAGCACAAGGCAAGGACAAGAAAAAGGTGGAGCTAGCTGCCACTTCTCCTGCAAGTCGCCTTGTAACTTGGTCGGCCAAGTCATCAAGTAAAAATGAAGATAATCTAATCAGACCTGACAAGATGTCAGCCCCCAAATAAGAAGGAAATTATCAAGAACATTATTTGAAATATGTATTTATACCCACTGTTTTTTTAACAACAAAACTTATTTAAGTCTATACTATGCTTTGGATATATTAGCTATACATGACAGTAGTACACGTATGTATTTTATAAATAAATATACATATTGAGGATGTGTGCTCAGACTTCTGCTGATAAGAATGCTCAGTCAGAACAGTTTGGAGACCATTGGGTTAGATGAGGAAAGCGTGGAGCTTCTCAGCTCTCATTCTCTGTCTGCTGCTTAGAGAGTATTTTTGTTTTGTTTTGTTTTTCCTAAGGCCTTTGCTGGAGCATATCCAGTAGGATAGAGAATAACATATCTAAATCCATTGAAGGCTAATTGAGTACCGTTCAGGGAACTACATCTCTCGGTAAACATTTTTTTTTGTATGGAAGTAAAAAAGCCAATCCCTGCCCTGGAGATTTTTTAAAACCTAGCTCAGGAAATCTAAGAGTTACATTACAAAGCAACATGTGAATGCATGGCTGCAGGATAATGGAAATTTTTGATGAAGAAGTACCTCGCTTGATGTAGTAGATTTCTTACTAGAAAAAAAAATGTGTATACATTTAATTTCTGTAAATTTACTTGCAATTCTGGGTCACTTGGTAACAAGTAAACCAGTAGCAGAGAGTGTAAAACAGATCCTTCCAGGAAAGACGCTAAACCTTGTCTGACCATTCCTCTCAGCCTTCCTGTCGAAGTCTTTTACACATATTCATATATTATTTTGTAATCTACTATTCTTATATCCTCTGTGGCTCTTCACTTAATAAAAGGCATATAGCCTTAATAAATATTTTGAAAATGAAAGAAAATGAAATGAAGGCTTCTCAGAAACACCAGAACCTGAAAGGGTAGCCATTATGCCCTTTAGATGGTCACAGTAAATTTCTAGAGCAGATAACTTGCTTAGACCTTCTCATCATAAGGTTGAATGGTCAATCTTAGTCCTGGGGCTCCATTCTTTTCACCAGAACCATGATATGGAGGCAGCCCTGTGGGCATAAACTTAACAAATATGCCGAGGACCAAAGTTCTTTGACAGCCACTACTTATTGAGCACCTGGTGTATGTAAGGCACTTCTGCAGGTATTATTATTTTGTCCACTTGCCACAGTAGCTCTGTGAGGAAGGTACTAGTATTATCCCCATTTTATAGATGAGGACATGGAGGCTGGCACAGGTTAAGAGACTTGCCCAGATGTCACACAGTTAGTGTGCAATGGAGCCAGGATCCAAATGTAGTTATGTCTGACTCTAGAATCCAAGCTCTTAGCCATTCATTCTCCTGTGCTGTGTTCTATAGGACTGTGAAATAAGGCTCATGTATTAATGATGACTTCAAGTTTTCATTTTTAGGAGCTACATTTATTGGCAGTAAGTCACAGTTATTACACCTTGGAGAAGTGCTTTTGATGGCCCTGGGGAAATAATACTTGTTCAGGGTTGTGGAAGTTTTTCTAGATTCTACGAGAAAGGCAATAAAATTTACATTTAATCCAATTCGAGAGGTAGTTCAGTTTTATAGTATCCTAACTTAGAGAACACAGAGACAAGATCCCTAGAAACTTTGAAAGTCTATGACAGGTTATTTTTGTGTTACATTCTCTTAAAAGTAGAGACTATCTCACGCTTTCAGATTTCCCAAGATGGAACTTGCTGGTGGTCATACTGTTAATCTGTTTTCCATACCCACAGATTTTTTTTTTATTGCCAAGACTATATTGAGAGCACTGTTTCAGTACCGTAATGAATGACCCAAGTCATATTGAGTCTTAAAGATGAACCTGACTCATTATGTCCATTACACTCTGGTAGAATATATTTTAAAAGATTTTGTCAGAAAAATAATTAAAACAAAAACCAGTTTCTAGCAGTTCGTTTCTAAAAACCGTATCAAGTAAATCCAGAAAGTCTGCAGGGAAAGCATTATGTTGATGTTACATGGAGGGAGATGAGGAATACCCACCATATACGCCAGACATTTAGCCGTATGTTTCTTCATGTATCTTGTATTTTCCAGTTGTAGTTCCACTCCACTAAATCAAATTCACAACCTCGTCTCCTAATTTAAAGGTGAGGAACTTGTGGCTAGGAGGCAGATTCTTGACAATATTGCTCTAGTCATCAGAGCATGCAGCCCACAGAGTATTTTTCCCTCCTGCTGGGCAGCTGTAGCCATCTCAGAGAGTAGAGGCTTTTAAGAATTCGAGATTAGAGCAATTCAAGAACTTTAAGCCAATGGGAGGGCAATAGGTGATAACACTCTAAAGCCTAAGGCAATCCTGTAGGATAGGAGCCAAATAACATATATGAAAACCTCCAGCACCCATCCCACTGGATTTCCCTCTCCCTCTTACCCTTCCACTCTTCCTTCCTTGTGTTCTCTCTCTGCCCCTTTGTGTGTCTCTATTTGTTTAAGTTTCTTTGCTTCCCACTTCCTTTTCCTGCTTCTTGTTTTCTCTCCCTATCCATCTTTCCTTGCATATATTTCCTTTTTCTTTTTCTTTCCCACCTTCCTACTTTCTCTTCCTTTTGTTCCATGCCTTAGTTCTTTCCTCTATTCCCTGTTAATTACCCATCATATCATGTTTAAAAATATATATTACAATGAACAAATTTTAATGTCAATGTTCATCAAGCAGCAGGTAGGTTGTACTCAGTACTCCAAAGGGGAAAAACATCTCCCAATTAAGTAACACTTTACATATGGCTTACAATGGAAAATTTCCCTTTTTTGGGTCACAGCTCTCACCAGAATAAGGTTCCCTTCCTCCCTCCTTAATCATGACCATGTCCTTTGTTGCTCCTCTCTACCCTTAGGTTTGATGAACAGTCACTTAACTTTTTTGCATTTTGTTTTGTGTCTATTATTTTTTTAACGGTGGGAAGCTAACATTGCTACTTAATGTGAAAGAGAGGATATAGATAACTTTTCAGATTTGGGCTTAGGATTCTAGTATTCTAAGTTCCTGGAATTCAGACCTGTCACATGAGGAATGGCAGAATTTCCAGATGATTGAAACCCCTCGTGAAAAAGCTGTTTTTTGGGGGTTTTTTGGTCTTAATTTTAGACTAATGTATGCTTGATTTGCTTTTCTTCACCTATCCAAACAGGGATTTTTAATTTTAGTTTTAATTACTTCCTTGTCCTGAAAAATGATTGCCTGTAATTATGAAGCCCTTCGGCAGTTTGGTAACTTTCCACTGTTTAACCAATTAAGGTCATCAGTGTTTTAGAAAGCAAAGGAATGAATGGATGAGTGAGTGAATGGCTAGCTGGCTAGATTCTTAAATAATTTCTGTTGCATGCTATATTGTTTGTGATGAGCCTTACAATATCTAAGGCTTTGTCTCTTTTCAGCTGTTTTTTTTCCCTCATAGTTTCCAGGTACTGTCACAAACCCTTTGATTCTTTGATAGCTAATTCCTTTTTTTAATGTTCATTTTCATTAAAGTGCTATTTAACATTAGATATTAACTTTGACAGATGTTAATGCTGCTTCTCAATTAGGTGAAATATATTCTTGGGAGGATGCCAATTTGAATTGAATATATTTGAATTTGGTATTGAATTAAACTGTTGTTTAAACCTTAGCCATCCATCATATGGGTGATGGAGCAGCCCGCAGGTTTTTGTACATAAGTGTTCTTTTTTTTCCTAGCAATATTTAAACACTAGAAAATGGCTTCCTATTGTAGCAAAGAGAACTTCATACGAGTTTATTACAAGATCTCTTTCTTTGTCAGTTCCTTAGACTGCCTAGAATTTAAATTGGCAGACACTACTTTGGTATAAAATGCTTTCCATGGACAATATTAATATTTTAAAGTCCTTTTTGCTCCTGCAGATTTCCAGTAGACAGGAAGTCTAGCTCTATCTACCCTTCGGCTACTAATGAATGCTATTAAATTATTATTTATCTTCTTTAGGCAGAGGCACTGCAGGTATGAGATCAGAATTGCCTAGTAAAGCAAGCATTTCATTTTAAAATTAAAAAAAAACCCATAAACCAGTCAAAGGTGGCAACTAAGGTACAGATACTAGAAAGAATTGCGGACTTGAGTCAGAGAATCTGGGTTGTACCCCTACCTGTGTCACTAACTAGCTGGGTCACTTTGAGCAAGTCACTGCCTGACTCCAGACAGCATAGCCTCTCTAAAGGCTCAGCTTCCACATCACATATTCTATATACTAAAGAGAACGGGGCTGAGAGAAGCTGAATCCTCTTGTTTATCAGCCATCCACACCAGCCTAGCAGCTCTGAGGTCAGTCTCCAGCCACATTTTTCATCTTTTTCTTATAATCCCTTAAATCCTTGCTAGGCTTTCATTGCTAGTTCTTTTCCCTAGGAATTTGCATTTAGAGATATTGAGGGCTTCCTGCCTTTTAGAATTTGTCTGTATTCATGAATTTAATGAAAAGTTACTTAGAGTTGATGAAAAATGCAAGAATTAAAAGTCTTGTTTGAATGAGTGTTTCTGTAAAATCAGACCGTTTCCATCATGATTAATGTACCTTCACTATTTCAGAGTTTTGAAGTTAAAACATTTGAGTGTTGGTATGGCGAGGCATGATTGTTATTTATGTTATTAGCCACACTAGCCCTCTCCCACTCACTCTTTGTTCTAAACATTCTTTTTTTAAAAGCCCCAAATGATTGAGCAACCAGCTCCATATCACGAGGAAAGCTTGCTAGCCTGATCCTCAGTTACATTTTAGGTACTTGAAAATTTCATTGATTTGAAATAGTTTGAATTGCACTGAGCTAAAATATACCTTTCACTGGTTTGCTAGGAAATAAACAAAATAATAACTTGCCTCAAAGTGTTGAGAAATTAACTGCATGGCAACTTCAACATGTGTATTTTTTTAATGTAAAAGCTAGAGCTAGATACAAAAACCTTTTCATTAAAGGAGGCCTAGCACTATAATGAAAAAACCAGACAGTAACAGGTGTTGGCAAGGATGTAGGGAAATTGGAACCCTCGTACATTGCTGGGGGGAATGTAGAATGGTACAGCTACTATGGGAAACTGTTTGATGGTTCCTCAAAAAGTTAAACATAGGGCTTCCCTGGTGGCGCAGTGGTTGAGACTCTGCCTGCCAATTCAGGGGATACGGCTTCGAGCCCTGGTCTGGGAAGATCCCACATGCCGTGGAGCAACTAGGCCCGTGAGCCACAATTACTGAGCCTGCGCGTCTGGAGCCTGTGCTCCGCAACAAGAGAGGCCGCGATAGTGAGAGGCCCGCGCACCGCGATGAAGAGTGGCCCCCGCTTGCCGCAACTAGAGAAAGCCCTCACACAGAAACGAAGACCCAACACAGCCAAAACTAAATAAATAAATAAATAAATAATTCCCATTTAAAAAAAAAAAAAAGTTAAACATAGAATTACCACATGACCCAGCAATTCCACTCCTAGGTATCTACCCAAGAGAAATGAAAACATTATTGTCCACACAAAAACTCATACATGAATGTTCATAGCAGCATTCTTCATAGTAGCCCAAAAGTGGAAATAACTCAAATGTCCTTCAACAGATAAATGGATAACAGAATGTGATATATCCATAGACTTGAATACTATTGGGTAATTAAAAAGATGATGTACTTTTATAAAATGTAACATGTCAAATTTATCAAACAGAAAAAAATATATTAAAAAAGGATTAAGTACTGATACATGCTACAACATGGATAAAATCTCAGAAACATTATCCTAAGTGAAAGAAGCCAGACCCAAATGGCCACATATTGTATGACTCCACTTACATAAAATGTCCAGAACAGGCAAATCCATAGAGACAGAAAGGAGATTAGTGCTTGCCAGGAGCTGGGGGGAGGGGAGAATAGGGACTGACTCCTAATGGGTATAGGGTTTCTTTTTGGTGTGATGAAATGTTTTAAAATTGGATGGGGTAATGATTGTACAATTCTGAATATACTAAAAACCATTGAACTGTGTACATTAAAAGGGTGAATTTTATGGTATGTGAATTATATGTCAATAAAGCTGTTATATATGAAAAACATTTGCGACTATATTACTATAATTATTTGAAATCATAAAAGTGTATTTAAATTACAACATTTTTGCCAAGGGCTGGGAGGAGGGAGGAATGGGGAGCTGGTGTGTAATGGGTACCGTGTTGCAGTTGGGCAAGATAAAAAACGTTCTGGAGATGGTTGGTGATGGTGGTTGTACAACAATGTGAATGTATTTAATCCCATAGGAATGTACACTTAAAAATGGTTAAAACGGTAATTTTTATGTTATGTATATTACCACAATAAAAATCTATAACCCTAAAAATTATATTTTATGTTATTCTAATGTATAAGGTTCTTTTCCCCTCTTTTGCTTTTCACAAGGAAAACTGAAAGTGTGACTGGCCTTTGGGTTTTTATGCATGGGATTCTTCTGGTCTGTATTTTAGAACTTCTCTCCTGTGGCAGGTCTGGGGCTGGGGGGACGTTACACACACACCATATATGTCTTTATCTTGGCTTTGAATGAGAACTTGAGAATATTTTTTAAAACTTTATTTGCCAGTTGGAAAATAAAAGAAGCCAAGCCATAGGAAATTTATGTTGTTAAATTATAAAGTAGTGAAGTGCTGTTCTCAGAGTATGAATTATCACAGATTTCCTGATTTTCTTGGTTAATCTTGGCTCCTCGAATGGGGAAAAACATGTATGCTTTATATATAACATCTCTATCTTTCTGTAAGCATTTTCCTCTGTATAGCAGGATAGAATGAGCACCAAAATGAATTGAAAATACTTACAAACATAGGGGTATATTTGTACAATAGAGTGAGTGAGTTTCTGAATGCGAAGGAAGGGATGGAAAAAAGAAAATCCAACAATGAGGAGCTCACTGAAAAAGGAATTATTTCCAAAGGTCATGGAACTTTGTTATGACCCAAGCAGTTTGTAGGCTCTAAGTTTTTAACCTCTAAGGATTAATCTGTGAAAACATTTTCTAAGCCTGGCTCTACTTTATAGGACATTTGGAGAGCGACGGCGCAAATGCCAGCAGTGCCATTAATATAGTGTGTAATCAGAGGTGTGTTTGTTTTCTTGACCAGGAAGTGGTTTCTTTTAAAAGTACAAGGAACACACAGTGCCTGTGTGTGTGTGTGTGTGTGTGTGTGTGGTGTGTGTGTGTGTGTGTGTGTGTGGTGTGTGTGTGTGTGTGTGGTGTGTGTGTGTCTTTGTATTTTCTACTGTATTTTCTACATTGTCTATTCTACTGTTGTAGGAAGAATTACGATCTTCCAACGTTTTTGTCCTTTACAGTTGGGTTTTTCTAGAGTTAGGCACTGTGGTACACTACCCTTGATTACAGGGTCCAGTCAGACTTGATGTACTCAGAAATCCATTGATGTGATTAATGGTCTCCTAATCATAATTTTATTTCCTAAGATTAGCCCTATTTCCTGAAGTTTCACAATTTTTGAGTCATATCTTGAATTATCCTTTATAGGGGGCCTGAAATCCTTGTATTTTTAGTGTGTAATTTGCATGATTATTTTCATTTTCTTTGATTTCTTTTGCTTGAAGAAAATAAAATTATCTTTTTTTGACTCTTTATATGCTGTTCTATGGTAACTGGCCAACCTAGTACGAACCTTTTTTTTTAACAACGTGAAATATGTATATATTTTTTCCAACAGTGCTAGATCCAGAAGTCTTCCCACGAGTTTCCACTACTCTGGTTTTTATTCTCCTCAAAAGTAAAATAAAACATTGTCAGGTTCTATAAGTAACAGGGAAACATACAAGGAAATAACTGTACAGGAAATGTAATTGATCATTCACTCTTTACAACTGAATTGGTCACAGGATTGGCTAGTAAACACAATCTACTGAATGAACAAAAATAACGACTTCTAAAATCTTTGGAGCCTGTGAATACACTTGAAGATTTGGGCACCTTTCTCACCTGAGATTTTTTTTTTAATCTCATACCTTTTTCAAATGATTGCCTGCCTTTGAAACTAAGAACTCCCATATCTAGTGATTGCTTTAATATTTGCTTTGTTTTCAACAGTGCCCTTAAAGATAGCCGTTTTCCCCCAATGACAAGGGACGAGCTGCCGCGGCTGTTCTGCTCAGTGTCTCTGCTCACTAACTTCGAAGACGTCTGTGATTATTTGGACTGGGAGGTAAGGCTATAGAGAATTTTTAAAGAAAAATGAAAGTAACTCCTGAGTAATTGTTTAAAAATTAGGCCCAGAAAATAACTCTTTCAGCCCATTTCCTATTGTAATGGAGGTGGAGAGTAACTTGGATAAACCTCACAGCTGATCAATGAGATTGTGAGCGAAGGAGTTTTTCTTTCTTTTTTTTTTTAAAGGCAAAGTACCCTGTGTTGTTTTAATCCCCCAAACTGAATTTGCTCTTCATTTTTATCCTATTACTTCACTACAGCACCTCATAAAAGCTGTTAACAAGTAGTAGGCAGGACTGATTGGAATTTATTTCTCCTCTTATTTCCATTCCAATGCACTCTGGCTTGACTGCCATCAAGCAGTTAAGGTGGTCAGAGGATACATCACAGAAACAAGGAGCAAAAGGGTTAGGATAATACACCAGTTGGGGAAATCAGCTCATGGATAATAACAGGGTGTTGGTTAACTACAGGTAAACCATGCTAATTCATTCTTGGCTACCTTAATCTGTGTATTTACACACACTAACAGGTAAGGGTATATATCTAGGGTGTCTCTGTGCGTTGGGATTATCAGAGTAGCCTATATTGATCATATTTTTGTTCTTCGTTAGTATGTGGGGTTGAGTTGTTAAGGAAGTTCAAAGTTCTCACCATGATTTGTTTTGGTGGTTGGGGGGAGTTAGTTGAGTGTATGTCTATGAAATTTTACACGCAAACATACCCATGTTACCTGACTGCTTACTGTATTCAAGGCATGTGCTACATGTACAAAAGTGTTAAGATTTGGTCCCTGCCATAAACATCTTAGAGTCTAATAGCAGAGAAAAGGAGTATACACAAGCACGAAGAAGTAAGTGCTATAAGAATTAAACAATGGGAATTCAGTGATATACAGGGCATTCTTGTGTGTACACACACTCATAAATGACATGACTGTATCATCATGATATAACATGTTTAATTCTACTGCCTTTTTAGAATGACTGTCCCCCATGATAACTGAGATATTTTGCTTTGTGGACAGACCACTTTCTTGACAGTTAATTTCATTTTTGGCTTTCCCCTCATTCCTTGTGAGACTTTGGACAACTTACTCCACTGCGATTCAGTTTTTCCACACAGAGAAAAAGACATTTATAAAGTTCGTAATCTTCATTGAAAAAAAATCTCTGTGATATAAACATTGTTTTTATGCCAGAGCTATTTAAAAAATTCTGCAGAGAGTAGGATGAAAGAGTTCCTTTCTGCATTTTGTGGTAGGGTTTTTTGGGAGCATTATTAGAATACGAAAGCATCTTAAGATTTTTTTCTAAAGGAAAAAATAAAATTTGTTGATAGTGTTGATCCTGGGAAAGTTGGAGTGTGTAAAATCTTTTATGGGATTAAAATTTCCTAACTGATTGTTTTCTATAGGTTTTATTGTTCCTATTTGAATTTTTCGTAAAGAGAAGTCCACCGATATTATAGAAATATTCCCAGTACTTCACTTTTAAATGGTCCCAAATCATATCCCTTACTTATTAACAAATATTACAGTTTGGGTGGTTCTTTGACTGTTTTAAGGGGACTACTCCCTCTTCTCCAGCTAGAATTTTATTCCTGCTTTCTGAATTGCAGGGTGCTGTGTGTGTATTGGTGGGGATGGGAGTGATAACAGAAAAAGCCTGACACCTAAGGGATGATTGAGCTACAAAAACACTTCTTCCCTTACTTGCAGCCACTGAGTTGGAAGTACGGTTCTGGGGGGAGGGCGTGCATTCGTGTGTGCCTAAGTGTGCATGTGTGGCATGTACATGAATGTTTATTGCATAAACGTGTGTGCATGTGTTCTGGGGAAAGTTGTTAAATAGGTGTGGGTAAGCACACCATCATCTTCTTTAGCCCACATCAAGTACTGTCTACAGCTAAAATGAACCTTGATATTATTGGGCTTTTATGTTCATGAGACGTATCATCTTTCTGTTGGGAGGGTGGGAGGTAGAACTCTAAGAATTGGTACTGTGTACTCTTTGAGGGTGTATTTATCCTCTCTGATCACCATCTGCCAGTTTGAATTTCTGGAAGATTCTGTATGCTTCTACTTGGTATTGTATATTTAATACATCCCTTAAGGTTTAAACATTGATGTCTATTTAGTGATGCTCTTCTTTTAAAGAAACAACAACAACAAAATACATATATTTTTGCACTTTTAATATATAAGCATTTGAAAGTGATGTAGGTACTGCTAGAATGGCTATGCTAAGAGGAAAAGACTGTCCTTTTCAGTTAGTTCATCATAGTTTAAAGTATTTAGCATAAAAGAAATTTGTTCCCAAAGAGTAAGGATGAAAATTACATTTTTGAAAAGAACGTGATTTGGCCTTTAAAAAAAAATGTACCATAATCAGTGATTGAAAATGGAATGGTATTATTATAAGAATGATATTATTAGGGTTATCCTTAATAATTCTGAAAAAGCATTGCTACTTTAAACACAGAATGCCAAAGTAAAATTAAAGACATTTTTAAAAAAGCATATGTCAATAACATTCCTCTCCTAGGTATATACCCCAAAGAAATGAAAACAGATGTTGAAACAAAAACTTACACATGAATGTTCATAACAGCACTATTCACAATAGCCAAAAGGTGGAAACAACCCAAATGTCTATCAACAGATGACTGGATAAACAAAATGCATTATAGCCATACAATTGAGTATTATTCAATTGAGTATTATTCATAAAAAGAAATGAAGTACTGATACATGCTACAACAGGAATGAGCCTTGAAAACATTATGCTAAGTGAAAAGAGCCAGACACAAAGGCCACATACTGTATGATTCTATTTATATGAAATATCCAGAGTAGGCAAATCCATAAAGATAGACAGCAGATTAGTGGTTGCCAGGGCGAATGGGAAGTGACTGCTTAATGGGTACAGGGTTTCCATTGGGGGTGATGATAATGTTCTGGAACTGGATAGTAGTGATGGTTGTATAACATTGTGAATGTACTTAATGCCACTGAATTGTACACTTTAAAGCGGTTAAAATGGTAAATTTTATGTTATGTGTATTTTACCACAATAAAGAGGCACATATGCATATATATGTATGTATTTAAACCTACTGTCCATAATAATATAGTAATTCTAAGAAGAAGAAAACTTTAAAAATTCAAAAAATATAAAGAAAGAAATGCAAGCCATTTGCAGTCACACCATTCTGAGATAACCACTGTTAATAGTTTGGAATTATTTCTCTTCTTTTTCTGTGTCTTTGTATCAATAAAACTGCATATTTGTTTATGTAACTGAGATCATATTAAATTTACAGTCACTATTAAAAAGAGGACTATGGGGAAGTCTTCGTTTATGGTTTACCTTTGTATATAAGTTAATTATTTATATTGTGGATTTCCTTTATGAGGTGTCAGTCTATATTATGAAGGTATACGTTTCACTTTGAGAAATTTCACACTGTCAAATAGGTACACCTTTTCTTCCAAGAATGAAATATACTTTTCACCATAAGTGTCTCGTTTTAACAGGAAATGCAAGGTGCTATACATGTTTATGCCAGAGAGGGAAACAGGAGATGATTACAGAATTTCAATAGAGAATTTTTAAGTCAAGGATTGGTAATGAGTATGTTTCATATGAGCAGAAGCCTCTAACATAGGGCTTTTCTGGTGGAAGTACAGTTTGAGAGTTGACCCCCACCGGTGCAGCGTGTTACTGCAGTAGAATTCCTAATTAAAGGGACAAAAATGCCCAGATCAATGCAGGGAGAGGGCAAAGTCTAGAAGTCCCCAAGGGTAGAGTTAGGTAACTTCAGCAACAAGAAAGACATCCCTGTGGTCATGAGGATGAGGGATGTGACCAGTGGTAATAGACACCTAATTTTCAAATGACAAGTGAACTGCCACAGGGCTGGCAGTTACTCTCCACCCAAGGTTTTTAACTCAGCCTGTTTGGGAGCTGTCTTCTGGTAACATGTCTCTAATTTTATGATGGCAGTTAGTAGGAAAATAGGATCTACATCAGACTTTGTTTTAGAGGCTAGAATGCTTCTATTTGATAATGTGAAGAATGTTTGATAAATGGTTTCACAAGTGGATGTAATTAATTTCAAGTCACTATTGAATTGACAGAATGATCAGTAATGCTTCCATCTGTTATATTTCCTCAACGTAGTAATTATACATTTAAAATGAGTGTCTGTAGGTAGCCTCTCAAGGAACCTGGGTAGTCATTAAAAACAACAAAGCCAGCCACAAAAGGCTGTAAAGACCAATTGGAACAGTGGTCCCTCCCTTTTATCATTGCCCGCATCATGATCTACTTATTGCCCTGGTAGGCATGAGAAGAATGAGGAGTGATTGAACTGGGGAAAAAAATTCATTGCTGATAAGTAGAAATATCTACCTACAAGACTAAAATGATTGTTAAATGAGGAAAATTGCTCCCCTAGGGAGAAATCTGAAGTGATCTGCCTTGTGTTTGAACACAGAAACTTATCACCATTGTTCTGTGTTCTTCAATCGACAACACTCTCTTAATTCTGAATGGCAGCATGGCTGACAGACGTGGCATTTTAGAAAGAAAGAAGAGCTCATGCAGCATGTTGGAGTCCTCTAAAATGATACAGAGCCTAGAACTTGTATAGTTACACTATTTGGGAGCCATGCTTCCTTTTAAAGATCTGAAAGAAGATAAAACCAATGACATCACAATCCCTGGAGTTTTGACTCGTGGGATGATTCTAGGTGTGTCATCTACTAGCTGCTCATTTTCAGGGAGATATAAATGAATAAGCTTTTTGTTTGTAGAAGAACTTGTATAGCAAGTATGCTACCAGTGATCCTGTGGGGAACCGATGTAGCAATTTGCTGACAGACGTCAAAATATTTTATAAATTGTCGTCAGGCATCTTTTATCTCCGCTTTAGAGACAAGATCATTTTGAAGGTATGAGGAAGAAATATTTTTTGTATTCTGAAGTAGACCTTCAGATCATATTTCAATAGATTACTGACATTTTCACAAACCGTAAGGTACTTTTTGCTATATCTAGCTCCCCAAATCACTGAGATCTCACCTGTGTATACAGCTGTCACTTGTGGTCCTAAGGCAGACGGTTCCTTTATAGCACCCAACACTTACATGGAATAAACCCATGCTGGGTGGGGCTGGCCAGCATGATCCTTATGTGACGCCAAAAATCTGTCCCCAGACTATAAAGCTAGACCTCAAGCCCCTAGTCTCACTCTGTCCCTAAAGCACCCAAGCTTGCTGGACTGCTGGTACTCAGAGAGCTGCACTTCACTTTGAAAGCAGCCTCCAAAGCACACCTCTTGAATGATCACAGCTGATTTCTGACGTGGTCAGTTGCAGTTAATAATAGGGAGCTTTTGTAGCAACCTTCATGAGTAAACAGATGAGATGAATAAATCAGCTGCCATCATTATCTCGCATATATTTTAGAAGTTCATGTTCTTCTTTTCACCCTCTCTCCCCACTTAAAGGTTTACCTTTTTCTAGATCCTCTTAATGTTCCACTGAAAACAGTGTTCCCATTCATACACAGATGATTAGCATGACTCACAAAGTCACCAAGTGAAATGACTTCTAGTGGTACATGTTCTGTCAACCCCCAACCCTTGGTTATTTTTTCCCAACTGTGATATACACTATGTTTTCCTTCTCTTCTAACTGAAGATTTCTGCCTCTTTAAAAAAATACATAGGCTTCATATATCCAAGAAAATGTTTTTCACAGTATTTTCTCAGGGACCTTGAGGTTGTTGTATAAGATGTCACTATCATTATGGTAATTTAGTCTTTGTCCTGATGCTCTACTTTAAATGTTTTTTCAAGTGCTGTGGAACATTGGGAAAGGAATGCTTCACGCTTCCTGGCCATCTAGAAAGAATTTGCTGTGAATCAACAATTCAATGTATCAGAAGCCTAGTGAGGAAGCAAGCCGAACAAAGTAAAGTGACTTCTAGAAGGTGATTTAATGCATAAAAATTTCCATTGGCTATTGATACTCTTAGTGAAATGGGCTGCTGTAGTCCATTCTCAGGCCTCCTCCAGTCGCTTCCTGCTTCCCTCCCAGTGTGTTGTTTGGTGGTGGGAACGTTTTCCTGCTTCTTCCCCCAAATCCATAAATTCTTCCAGCCCTTTCCCTAGTAGTTGCATTCCAGTCTACTCTTTCCTGTACAGTTTGACTCTGTGTGTGTATCCCTGGCATTTGATAAAAAGAGAGTACTGAATTGTGGGAATGAGGGGACTCGGGTTCTCTTCCTAACGGCCACTACCCAGCTTGGTGACCTTTCTGGATCTCCGTTTCCTCACCAGGAAGCTGGAAAAGTTGGACTAGATAATTCCTAAGGTTTCTCTGGATGCTGACACAGTGTGACGCTGTGACTCCCGTTTTAAAAATGGCTTGTTTCGTTTTACTTCCAGGGAATCAATCACTGCTAGCCATTTAGAAGTCATAAGAGGTCCCTAACTTTTAAAATGGCCATTGCCAACTTAAATGTAGGAAACAAAGTAAAAGATAGTCCAGTTTTTAAAATTTTACATTCTAGATTTCTTTTTCACAAAAGGATTTTCTTCAGGAAGAAAAATACTCTATTCTAAACCATATATGCTTCTATTATATTACTGCATCGTCCTCTAAGTCAACATTATATGTATAAATCTAAATTAAGCAAACATATTAGGGAGTGATTATTCACTTTACAAATAGATATTTTCCTTTGCAGAAGGACACACTATAGGGTTTCTTTACTATCCTCCTCATGACTTGAAGATTAATTCATTTACATAAGCTCAACCCATATGGAACTTTTTAGGAACAAATCTCTTGTAGACTGAGTAACACCGTATTGAGTCAGATACTCAATGTACAGTTGTAATGTGTATAAGATTTTTCTCAGTTTCTTATCAGGCAAACATTATTTTTATATTGGGTACACTTGCAAGAGGTATTTTTTTCCCCCAGCCTTTGAAAAGCAAACTAACTCACATCTCTAGGTTTTAAGAAAATTTTATTACTTTAGTTTCCTTGTCTGTAAAGTCACCCCCTTCCTCATTCCCTTTTAAAAAATGGTAGGAATGCACTTTTCTAACTTTTGACAAAAAGCAGGCTTTTTATTTAAAGGTCACCTGTGTTGCCTGAACTTTCCTTGGAAAGCTTCAGGATGTTCAATTTTTAAGGAATGCTCATTATAATTAATCATTACAGAGAATAGGTTTTCTTTTTTTTCCTTAATTGCATTCTGAGCTGTCTCTTGTTCCCTGCAAAACCTTAGAGTAAGAACAGTTTCTTTCACTGCAAATGATATATAAACATGTTTGGCTTCATAGCTTTTCAGAGCACCTCTTCATTAGCCATGCTTTATTTTAAAATCTTAACTAATTCTTTCAAAGTTCATGGGGATGATTATTAGCTAGTCCAGGTATTTTAGAGTTGCACGTCTATTAGTTAAAATACAAGTTTTCAGATTGTTGTTCAGTGGCCTTTGTGAAATAAATTGGCAGCCTTATGTTCCTGATAGACAAGATGCCTAAGTCTCCTACATCTCCTACATGAATCAAAATTGGCACTAATTGGTCTTTTGGTAAGCTCTGCAAAAGCCAAGAATTGGTCCATGGAGACCAAACTAATTTCTAAGCTAAAGGTGTCTGATTTGCAGGGATTTTAGAGAAGACCAGCTTATATGTATTTTGGTCAAGGAGACCTTTGCAGTTGTTTTCACAAAATAACAACAGGGGGGAAAAAAAAACAAACCTCAGCTGAGGTAGATGGTGAAGTGGAGTTTTTATAGTAGAATATATTAAAAGGTTACTTGTGCCCAAGTGATGGTTTTGCAGTCAATTACCCTTTTTGATTTATTTTTGTAGTATTTCTTCTGCTTTTAAGAGCGTCTCACTTGAAGGAGATTTGAAAGCAAGTACAGCTACAGGAACTGGTCAGATAATGGATAAAAACAGCCTAACAATATAGTCCTTGGCGACATCTCATTTGGTTCAAGAGAAGATTATTTTTTAAGTCACGAAGGCAAGAGTTGTCTCTAGCCGGTACTAGGATTACACGTCATCTTTATTTTCTCCTTTATACTTTTCAAAAGGGATTTTTTTTTTTTTGGTAATATGCATGTACTATTTTTATAAACAAAAAAAATCCATGTTTATAATTTTTAAGGTTTACAAAAGTAAAAATTACTGAGAAAAAACCCCTGAATTGCAGCAACACTGTTTTTAAAATTTATTATTTGGCCAGATTCTGAAGTGTTAATTGTTAACCATTGTTAATTGTTAAGTGTTAATTGTTAATCAGATGGGCACTTTCAAAACTTCAGACTTAACTTCTGAAGTTGATGGGTGGATTAAAGCGTTGAGGAATCACAACTTTGAGGATTTGATGGGCAGATCTGGACAATCAGTACGTAGACAACATTATTTTTGTGTAGTCGACATTATCAGGATTGGGGGAAGTGTTTCATTATGATCTGTGCAAATTGTCATCAGCCTTTATGATGAAAATGCTAATTTTTCTTGCTCAAATAAGAACTATTCTTGGTGGAGACCCAAGTTTGGAGTATTTTCTTCTTTTATGTGGAATTTGCTTTCATTGGGAAGAGGAAGAGTCAGTCTGCAGAAGTCTGAGCTGGGGATGGGGCAAAAGGTACTGTGGGGCTATGAGTGAATGAGTTGAAGGTGCTGCGTTATGGGTTTTGTGCTTTCAGGCAAAAATATCACTTGTGGCTTTGTCCTCCTACAAATATTAGAAACACCAGACTCTGGGTCAGACCCATAGGTTGTCCAATGCAGTGTTTGTTTCTGTCCGTGGTACCACGGGCTGTTTTGTGAGGGAGCGTGTGTGTCTCCTATGATGCCAGCCTCTGGAAGTTAGGGGGTGTCCTCTCCTTAGAAACAGAGTCCTTCCATTCAATTCAATGGAACTGCCATACTGAGCCTGGCAGGTCAGTCTTTCATGAATGACCAGCAACTGGCTGCTTTGTTAATTGCAAAGCCCGTTTTGCCAAATGAGATCAGCAACAAAGCCATGTCAGACAAACCTTCGATTCTTTGATCTCCTGATATTTTTTATTTTATTCAAGGTGAACCCACTGAAAATCAGTGGGGTGAGCTATGGCCATACCGTTACAGGGAAACCCAACATTTGGTTCTGAAAATGGGGACGGGTGGGACTAACGGTGACATTGCTAAGACAGGATGAACCTGAGGAAGTAAATTGGTTTTATTGGCCGGGATGTGATCAGGGGCAGATTCAGCTTTGAGGGTCAGGACCGTGGAGGTAACTGGGGACCCAAATGGCCCAAGGCTTGCATGGAGCCTACTCCACTTAACCAGAGCACAGTTTACACTCACTGATGCTTTTAGCCAGATGACTTTTTCATGTTTCAGCATATCCAGATTGTTGGCTTGCTGATTAGGCTCACAAGTAAAAGCGAGACCCTTTTGTAGTGCTGCTAGTGGATTATAGGACTAACACTTGCCTTATAGACAGACTAGGGTGTTTTAAACTTTGTGCAATTGAGCAGAGCATAATATGGACTATGTATTATAATGAGGAGGGAGAGGGCACTTATTTTTAATGTTCCTGTGTTGAGAGTCACTGCATTAGGGGGTAATAGTTTTAAATGAAGCCACGTTTCTAACAAGGGACCAGATAACGAGGATAAATGAAATCTGCAGACAGTCTAGAAGCTTCATTTTAGCCATTATTTATAATCTCTTCTCCTACCAAACCTTTTTACTATGTAGCAAAATTGATTAATTTGCGTGTATCTCTTTTCCCTGTGCCCACATGCTCTCTGATAGAGCGGTGAACAAATAGAGAGATGGACAAGGGAGGAAAGAGGATGAGGCCGAGGCCAGGGGGAGTTGGGGATGCATAATCCCCACACTGAATAATCAACTCCAGAATAATCAAGATATATTTTAGGGTCCTAACATTAATCTTGATATTTAATCATTCTGGGTGATGTTAAAAACAAAAGATTGTATAAATAGCATTAATAAAAATCACTTGCTTTGGAAAGGTTCGGAATAAATATGGCTTTCTTTTTAACATGAAATAGGAATCTGTTGAACTGCTCTTAATGTTCGCTCACAGCACACACAGATACAGCTCTGTTTAATTCCATATCCTCTTATCTATAAGTCCTACATTTAATTTGCTACCATTCGAGTTGATTTATAGCTTTGCTTAGCAAAAGTACAGTCTTGATTAAAAGGACATTATCACAGCTGATGGACCTTGAAAGCATTTTTCTCCCCAGACCTTCTAATAATTTTGAAAATGACCTGAAGACTCCGATAAGGCTAGATTTGCACGTCTCCAGCTTTTGCTCACCTGGCTGTACTTCGGGCAGTGGTGGTTAGGGGTGTTTGGTGACATAGTTTTCCCATATGCTAACTCCTTATCCATCCTGAGAAATGGAAAGTTACTGCGATAGAGTTTTCTAGCAAGTTTGCTTCAAGGAATCCCAGAGCCCTGGTTAGCTGATCTCTTATCTAGCTGATCACTGCAGCTAGAGCCTTTGTCTCTTGGGACGCTGCTGGCCCGAAGGATTCTCCAGTCTGTTGAAGGGAGGATTCAATTATTACACACGAGGGTTCCATTCTGGAGTTGCAGCTGTGACAGATGCCTCCCTCCAACAGTACAGAATTCGTTTTGGTGCTCATTTCAGTGGAGATGACTTAATTTGCAAAGCCAGTGATTTCCACAGGTTGGCCAGATTGGGTCAGTGTCTCCACAGCAGGCCATTTTCCACTCTCCTGTTTTGATTGCGCAGTATGACTACTTGGTGGCGTCTGTGGTTCTGGGAGCAAGATGCTGTTGCTCAACAGCTGATAAAAGGCTATTATACTTTGATTCTGTTCAGAACATTATTACCATTCTCCTGATTCCACTAGTTGAAAAAAAAAATGAGTCACTCTGGCTTTGGCTTTATATCTCTGTGGAGTATATTTTTGACCTATGAAATAAGTTATTTCTCACAAAGGAATCACTTGAAAATCACCATACCTACAGTTCAATTTACAGGGCTTTTGATTGTTCAGAATCGTAGGAACACAGAAAAGAATAAAAAATTGTAAATGTGGTACTAATTCAAAATGGGGGAATTTGGGTAATTTCTTTCATGTCAAATTTGATGGGGGGGCCTTCTCAAAATACAACAGTAAATCAATTTTAGCCATGAGTAATTTTTATTTTGGTCAACATGTCCTTCCAGTTTGGTCTTAACCTCTTCATATGCATATATCTTTATTAAGATATTATTTGCATACCATGCAATTGGTCTTACCTCTTTTCATTTTTAAATTACTAGGCTTCAAAATCTCTGTCATTTTTGTTGAATAGCACAGAATGTACTCCTATGAAGAAAGGATTTATGTCTAAATCACCTCCAATTTGCGTAAATCACTTTCCCCCCCCCCCCCAATACTTAGCCACAGTTTGTCAGAGCTAGACTGATTATTAGAGGTTATCTAGTTAACCCGGAATAAAGATCACCTGGGGACTTACTCTTTTTACAAACTATACTTGCTGAAGTAGGAAACCGGAAGTTCTGATAACCTTCGCAGCCCACACCCCGACCCCATACCAATTAAACAGCACTGATTGAGTCTAACATTCTCATCTCCCAGATAGGGAAACAGTCTTCCTTTCACAGTTTTGATGAGACACCTTAATAAACACCAAAATTCTTTTCAATTTTAACATGACAGATTTTTGATACATTGAGTTGAAGTCGCAGAATTCACCTCCGTGAATGATGGGAGCATAAATTATTTATGCCGTATGTTTTTAAAAACAAATTATGAAGGATCTAATATTGTTGAAGGAAAAAAATTCAAAGTCACTGATCAGAAAGTCAGTATACAGAAACTGTTGCAAATCTGTCATTGTCTCCATAACGTGTCAGGCACTAGGGAGATTAGTAGATGTCCTTTATCCTGGAAATGCCTGATAGCTAAGCACTCATATTTCTTCTCAGCTGTCCACAGTCATTTCCCACAGGGTATGAGAGGCCTTACTGTGTTAGTTTTTAAACAGCTGCCCTGATTGCATTTTCAGCAGAAGGATATTCATAAGAATACTGATATTAGATAGAAGAAATAGCCACAGAGATAGGCTTTAATAAAAAAACATCAACTGCTCAGAAGATCTGACAGACTCTAATGGATGGATATGTGAAGACCTGGGGAAAAAATAAAATGGATTTTCCAGAGCACTTCTTATTCCCTGAAAAACTGGGAAATTTCAGGCTAAGTGCAGAAGAAGCAAAAGAAGTTTTCATGGACCCCTTTTCCTCTTCTAGACCTTTACCTCCATACAGATGAATGGATATAGCCACCTGCTCTGAAAAGAAGCCCCTTTCTCCGGTAAAAATGTTTACCTGGTCTTAACATCTTCCCTCCTGGACCTTGGACAACCTTAAACTCCACCTGGGAACCCTTGATCTAAAGCAACCATAGATTTGGGAGAGCAGAATGGAGTTGTTATTCGTTTGAAATGTCATTTTTATTATCAGCGTATATAAAGAAGACAAGAACTTTTTGTGATCTTTAGCACTAAACACTATTCTATGTAAGACATGACGGGAAAGGACAGATTCCTTTTGACTGAATGCTGATCAAAGAAAAAGTACATTACTTTCTTAAAACATTAGCAAGAAATTACCCACACTTACTTAGGAGACCACCTTTTTTAGGGTACCATCAAAAGTTTGTCTTTCACATAATAAAGTTATAGTGGTCTCTGGGTTAGTATATATGAAACTATGTAAAAATGCCCTGCCCCAAAGTCATTTGAAATCTTTATTGCTCTCAGATTTGGCAGCAGTGTTGTAGATAGACAGTGAGGGTTTGCCACCGGCACGCTTTAAGCCATAATACATTTTTTTAGAAATACCGTAATGGGTGACGATGCAGGATCTGATTGTTAGATTTTTTTCAGTCTTATCTGTGTTTGTTTATCTACATATAATTCAAGGTTTCAAAGAGACTAGACAGTTTGGGAAGAGAGCCAGCAGTCCCAGAAGTTTTGGAACTCAATCTGAAATGGTGATTATTCCTGAAAGCAGGATGGTTGCTTGCTACCTCTCTGAAGTCGGTTCCCTTGGTCTAGTTCCTTATTGTCATGAGCCACAATTTGGGGGTGGGGGCAGGACTCTTGCCATCATCGATTGTCTTATTCTACACACAGCCTCAGAATGGTGGCCCTGGTTCCAAACAGAATAGCATAGCCCGGTGCATGCTGGGCACATGCAAAAATCAGTGTTTTCAAGTCTCCGTGGCCATCATAACGGCCTTCAATCCTCAAAGTTAGTGTTTCGGAAAGAGAAAACAGATATGCCCTTCCAAAAGCAAGGGGAAAGGAAGAACTGCATTCTCTGAAAGTTAAATTATAACTTTTTCTTTCTGTTTCTATGAAGAAGACTGTACTAATAAAACTGCCACTTTCTTTCAGGTGGGTGTACATGGCATTAGAATAGAATTCATCAATGAAAAAGGATCAAAACGCACCGCCACCTACCTACCGGAGGTTGCAAAGGAGCAAGGTCACTGTTGTACTTTATTTCATATGATCTAGTGAAGAATTTAAACAAATATACAAATTGAAATGCGTTATCTGACCTTGCAGTTATATCTGGTAATTGATCACTGTCAGATTATAAGAAATGACTCTTCCATCGCTGCCACTGCAATGTCTGTATGAAATCGGTGAATTACACAGAAATTGAATCTCTGCACTGAAGTTTGGCAGCAAAAACATATAAAAGTATACTTTCAAAAAAAGCATAGATTTGTAAAAGTTGGGCTTTATTTTAGGCAATGGTTTGCTATGAATTTTAAGTGCCATTTCCCCATATTCCACTGGGCTGTAGCCTTGTGGCATAAACAAGCCTTTAGTTTGACGATCAGCCACACCGTTCATTGTCAGTATCAAATGTTTCCTTCTTAGGTGGTTGCCATTACTCCTTCTGCTACTATTAAGATTGTAAGTTTCCCATGAAGAAAAGGAGCATTGAGAATACATGAACTATTAGTGTTTTATATGTTCCTAATCAACAAACGTTTTTTGATTTTACAGATATAGCACAAACCTTTATGAACTACCAGTATAACACAAAATAACGTTTCACTCTGTAGTATCTTGTCCTTTCTAGCCACTACTAAATTATAGTTTCATGTTAGTTGAAATGAATACCTCTTCTTTATCTCATGGAGCTTTTCTTCTCATCAGAAAGCATTGGTAATTTGGTTTTCCCATATCTGTTTCATATAAGTATGATATATAACTACAAAATTTAATATCATTAAACCCCCAAATGAGAGCGTTAGTCTTTAAAGCAGCTATCTGCAGATTTATTTGGGTTGCTTTCGAAAATTTCTTAATTCTGTAGTTCCACTGACTCTGTAAAACATACATAAGAGGTCGAGGGCCTCGGGTATGAGTGTGCATCCCGTGTCAGAACCCATAAAAATGCCTTTGAATGCTGCACACAGATGCACTTGATAGCCTGCAGAAGATACGGTTAGAAATGGCGATTACCATGAGTTAGTGTGGGAGTCCTAAGTACTACTGAGTTGGCTCAATGAGGCTTTTCCTTCCCTTTTAAAGATGTCACCGTTAGAGGAGAGTACAATGTTTGTGGCTTGTTACTGAGACACGACCGAGCAGTTACTGCCAGCCTCTCAGGCTCCTTGCCTTCGAATGCGGTTGAGATAAAGAAGCCAATGTTGCTAGCCAGCAGGGATAGCTAGAATTTAAGGTGTGCCATGGTGTCCCTGCTTCTGTGCAGGATGAAATCTTAGCTCTTCTGTGTGACTGTTTTTAGGACCAAAGGGGTCGGTGACAGTGATAGCTGACCTCTACAAAGTCATTTTGTATTTAACCAAAGGTGGTTGTTACATGTGCTTGACTGGTATTTTATCTGGTCTGCTCTCCACAGGATGGGACCATATTCAGACCATAGACTCCTTACTGAGGAAAGGAGGATACAAAGCTCCGATTACTAATGAATTCAGGAAAACCATAAAACTGACCAGGTACAGAAGGCATTTCCTAGTGCAAGGCTGACCAGTACATTTTGATGCGTATACCTATAACCTTTTGATTTCTTTGGTCTCTCTAACTACACTTGCTTCTCTTTTCTGAAACAGAGTGGAAATGAATGGCAGGGCTGTACTGAGGGTGAATACAATGAACTCTGCTTGGCAGTAAAGCCCATATGATGTATGAGCCCATCCTTCGCATCGTAGCTCTGTGGGCTTACTCTGGCTTTGTTAAAGCAAGCCCTCTGAGCCTTTAGACTACATTATTGAAGAAAGTTGCCTGAATTAGAAATTGGCCAGCTTTTGACATTGCTTAGCAGAACCCCAGGATCCCGATAAGCAGTCCTCAAATTTGAATTTCACCTTAGACTTTTGGCAGTGATAGAAAGCTTGCTGAAAAACACAATTGAGCTAGACTCACAAATGCTAAATGAATTTCTGCATGGGCTCATAGGGGTACTTATTTAAAAAGGAAAATATCAAACATTTTGGGAAAATGGGTTGCTGTTTCCATTTCTTTTAATTCCACAAAACCACATTGAATGCCTATAGTCTAAAAATGGACTATTCTCAGCTCTGAGGAGTTACAAATTTGAAAATGCCTGCATTGCTGCTCTCTCTGAGTTCATATTCTAGGAGAATAGAAGGGCATGTACAAAAATAATTATTAATATACAGCAGAATGTGATAGATGATATGAGATCATAGAGTAGGGAAAGAGGAATTCCAGGAGGGGGTTGAGGATAACAGAAAATTTCAAAGAGGAGGTAGATGTGAGGCTGGGCTTGAAGAATGAGTAGAATACTTGACAGGTGGAAAGTGGGGGAGGAAAGGGATTAACTTAAAGAGAACTTGGTGAGTCAAGGCATGCAGGTGGCGAAGTATGGGGCAAGTTCTAAGGAATCTGCAATAGTCTGATTTGGTTGGTCTCTCAGTGTACATAGAGGAGGTGGTCACTGGGGAAAATACGGCCCAGAAGGTAGAGAGTAAGAAGTTTAAACCTGATGCTATAGGCAATTGGTAGCCATTGAAGGGTTCTGAACAGATGGGTTTGGGGAAGTGTAAGATTAGAATTGGAAACAGGAAAAATAATTAGGAGACACTGTTATTATCTAAGAATCTGTGGCAGCAATCCAAAGAAGGTAAAATGGGAGCCTTAACACGAGCTGTGGCAGTGGGATGGGAAGAAAGGAAGGAAAAGAAAATATTGTGGGAAAAATGAAAGGACTTAGTCATCATTCGGAAGTAGGGAAGAGGAGCAAGTCAAGGCTTTCATCTCAATAAAAGGGACCAAGGCAGTCCCTTTCACCAAGAGAGGGACCACACTGGGGAGAGTTACATTAACGTATTGATTCTGGATTTGAAGTGCTTCCTAGGCTATCTGTATAGAAATGTCCAATAGGTCACTGAAAATGTACGTGTGTAGAGCTCATGGCTAGAGATGGTGATTTGGGATCATCTGTAAAGAGGACATAGTTGAAGCTGTGAGGCAAGAGTTCACTGAGCTGGGACAGAGCGTAGGGGCAGAAGAACTGAAGGTAGAAATGTAGGCAACTCCTACAAGGCGAGGGTAGGATGAGTAGCCAGAGAGATAAGGAGCAGTCCGAGAGGCAGGGGGAGAACCAAGCGAGTACGGAGCTGTAGAACACAAGGCACAAAAGAGCTTCCAAAAGGGAGTGGTGCGTGGTATCCTAATGGAGAGGTCAGGCGGGATGAGGGGTGGCTTCTGAAAGAGCAGTTTCTGCAGAAGCGCGGCAGTAGAAGCCAAGAGGCACAGGGCCGAGGAGCGGTGTGAGATGAGGGATCGAAGGTAGAAAATACACGTTACTCTTCTGAGAAGTGTGGCAATGAAAAGAAACCTGAAGATGGGGGGAAAGAGGATTGAGATACCACGATCAAGACAAGTTTTTTGTTGCTACTGTTTTCCCTTAATGGCAAGACCTGAGACGTGTGGACAGAAGGAAAGGAATGGTTAAAGAGGAAGCAACGGAAGATCCCGGAAGAAAAAGTAGTCAAGTGAATGAAATGCATACATGACAGTAATAGGCTGGCTTTCCTCCGTTCTTTCCTGTTAGCAAACCGGAGCTGAGGGGGCAATACAATTTCTAGAACAATTTAAACAAGGAGTAGTAGAGTGCAAAGAGCACCGGACTCAGACTCTGGATTCCTGGGTTCTGATCTCAGCTTTGCCGCTTATTAGCTGTGTGACAGTGGGCAACTCACTTCTTCTCTCTAGGCCTCTGTTTCCTGATCTAGAAAATTATCTCTAAGGGTCCCTCCTAGCTCTGACATTCACACGTCACCTATTTCGTGATGTTAACTTTGTCTCTTCCCTAACTTTCTTTCAGGTACCGTAGTGAAAAGATGACCTTGAGCTATGCTGACTACCTTGCTCATCGCCAGCATCATCATTTCCAAAATGGCATTGGGCATCCCCTTCCGCCATACAACCATTATTCCTGACACTGAGCCACACAACCAGTCACTGGGCCTCTCTGCAGACCTCTTCCCAGGAGACCCTACCCCTTCTTGGTCTAGCTATCTCTTTTACTGTACCATTTTATGATGATAGTTTCCGTTGCCATGGTGAAGCTTCGACATCGTCAGTTAAGATCATCATGGTAACGGGTAGGAAAATGGCATTTATTAAGATGATCCTGTTTTATTATTTTAGATCTTTTTTTTTTTTTTTTTTTTTGCAGCATATATGAATTTTGGGGTTTTCTTTCCTTACAATATTATATGGAATTTTGCTTTGCTATCTCAGTCAGGTTTGTCTTTCTGTCCTTCTTGCCTTCCTTCCTGTCTTCTTTCTTTCTTTCTTTCTTCTCTTCCTTCCTTGTGTTGACTGTGGATGGAAGAAATCGTGCAGTTTCTAAGGATTTCATTGAGGTGTTTCTTTCATTTTCCTCAGTAAGATAGGTAATTTTTGATAGCTGTGTTTGGGAGTAATTCATACCAGATTCAGGTATTTGTATATTACTCTTGAATTTGTCTAAAATTCATTTTGTTATGAGAGCTTAGTATGTGGGTCTTCTCTGTTTAAGTATATGTTTTTCCCATGGTTAGAATAGATGAACTTTTGCTCTAGTGTAGAACATTCGAAGGTCCGTGATAGGACTTGTCACAGAGAGTGAGAAATCATTTATGCCTATTGTGCTGGTTATCACAGGAAAAACTGCCTCATCACTTTATAGAATCAACTTACAAACTAAAACACTGTTTTAAGAAAGTACAAGCTACCTTTGAAATATGCTACAGAAATTATTTTGAAGAGCAGCAAATATCAGGAAGAGAGCAGATACAGAATTTAGTGCCTTTGAGAAGAATATAATTAAGTGGAATTAAGAGGGGTTAGAAGAAAGGCAATTTAGAGAAATATTCTTAAAAATTTTATTTCTATATGTGAAACAACAGATTAGACAAATTGCTTACTCTTAAGTATTTTTTTAAGCTGAAAAATTTATTTTGAGCAAATAACCAAAAAGAGACATGTGTCTATTATATATTAATTTAAATTTGTTAGCTTTAGCTTTCAATAAGTCATGATTGGCCAGAGACAATTTTAGCTACCATTTAAAGAAATAGTAAAGATAATCTAGTGAAACAAAAGTTAATACATGTCGTGATTTCAGACATGTTTGTCATGGGGACAATACTGGAGTTTTAGAAATACTATAAAATTGCTTGAATCTCTTTCTGCACTACATACTTTTGATAGAAACACATTTACTATATCGATAAGATGTTATGTTACCCCTGTAAAAACGGAGTTGGCATTTAGATACGATATAGTTGTTAGAGCCCAGCTCATTTGCAGGGCTAGTCTTCCCATGATGCATATGCAGAGAACTTCCTAATGTCAACGGGAGGTCTGTATGTATATCCCCAGGAAAAATGACAGATGATTCTGGAGAAAGATTACCTTCGTTTTATGGTAGTATGTATATATATATGTGTGTGTGTGTGTGTGTGTGTGTGTGTGTGCGCAAAATATTTTTCAAACAGGAAACAAATACTTCAAGTGATGAATATAAGTGTGGTGCAGAATATATAGTCTAAAACTATGAGATGTCATGGAATATCAAGATGGCATAGCTTATACATGCAGTTGCTGTGACAAGTGACAGACTGCTAGTTCAGAATTTGAAAACCCTTTTCTAGTTTGTGAGATTAATCGGCTGAATTCCTTCTGCTTGTCCTTATGGCAAAGCAAACTGCTTTTGTTTTTGATGAGAGTTTTCAGAAGTTTGTTGGTATTCCTTCGTCCGCAGCATCTGTTGTTGGAATAACCATTTTCAGTCGTGATGCCTTAACCAAGAAGCCAATTGTTAGCCTGAAATGGAATCTCGGTAGCCAGTTCCACTGAACCTAGAGATTAGTCAGAGAAAGCTAGCTGCTGGGCTTTAGAAAGGGATTTTGAGTCCTTTCATTTCTACTTGGGAGCATTCTGGAGCAGATTAGTCTTTCAGTATAAAAACAAGTGGCTACCTGATGGAAATTTTTTCTTGCCCTTATAGGGAAACTGAGCACAAGCTGAATGATAGATATTGTCTGCTGCAAGAAAAAAAAAAAAAAAGTAAATAAAACAAGCAAACCGAAGAGAGACAAAATAGACCAATATTGATCCATCTTATCTATCATCTCATCAGTTCAACAGGCTCCTTGTCCTGGGTGAGCTCATGGTTAGAAGTTTTTTTGTTTTTAAAGAAAAGATCTATTCCATACGTGTGTGTGTATACTTACAATACATACATATGTGTGTGTTTATGTATTTAACGGTGCTAATCAATCTTGAGCAGGTCACGTGACTGGTCATGCGGACTCTAAAATCATATCAGATTTTTAAAAATTCTTGATATATGCAGATGTTATACAGATTTTCTTACCAGTGTAATAATGTTATACTGAAGAAATAACCATCCTGCAGGCTTCAGAGGACGAGGTCAGCAATATTTCCCACCGTGGCTTGGGGGAAAAGGATAGTTTTGTCTCCTTTTGTGTTCAAATTAATGCACAGTGCATTTGTGTGTCTAAGTAGCTGTTGACTAAAAGACTTTGTAGTGTAAAGGGTGTTATACAAACTTGTAATGGTGTGCTTCAAACAAATGCTAGACCCTTTCACCTTTGTCGTATATTACAAAGCTGTTAAATATGTAGTTTGAATTAACTTTGAACATGTTGAAATATGTAGCATGTGTTTTTAACTCAGACGAAGATTCTGACTGCACAGGTTGTGTTCTAGCCAGTTGTGGTTTATTTGTGCAGAAACACAAATGTGAATTGCACTCTTGTCACCAGAATATTGTGTAAGTTCAGCGATCTCTAAACAGCTCAGAAGTAATACTTGAACTTCATTTGAGTAGCACAAAGTTTACATAGCCCCCCTTTTAAATGTTAATTAGTTCCATTTATGTTTTCCGTTTTCAGATGCAACTGGGTATTTTTTTCCTCTTGGAAAATAGTACGTATTTTACTTTGGTATGTAGCAAAAGGCTTCCATTTCTGGAAGGGTTTTCTTGTTCTTAAACAAGGTCAGCCAGGTACCAGATTCTAGAAGAACAATTGCCCCTCCTCCTCCCCCCCATTAAGTGGCCTTCTGACTGCACGAGAAAATGTGCTACTGCCCTGCCCGCTCCAGTCTCCGGTGTGATTGATGGAGGAAGTGCAAGGCTTGCTCTTTACCCCCCGCCCCACTTAAAGCAGTTATAAGAGTTTCAGTCCAGAGCATACAGCCCCAGTGTGCAGCACACCGGAAGTTTGTATACTGGCCTCTGTTCATGTCTTCAAATGTGCAGGAAATCCGAAACTGTCATCTGGAATAGGCTCCATCTCTTGTGTGTGTTAGATCAAACCAAAGAAGCCCCCAGCCATGCCCAAATGCTGCTCCAAAAGCCTGCCTTCCAGTCCTTACAAAACCTTGCAGGATTAAATGTGTTAACTTTTTTATTTTTGTACAGTTTCTAAGTGATTTTTGCTAGTGATGTTAAATTGAATTAAGTTTGAGGGGTGTGAGCACCTCCTCCATTTAAATAAACTGGTGACTTTCCTTTTATTTTATAAAAGCAGAAACCCGTTGTGTGCCTCTCGATTTAAGGGTTTCTGATTACATTATTCTTAAGACCAGCATTGATCCTTTATATACAAAGATATGTTTTCCTTGTTTTTTATTACTGTTTCAGAAGAAAATAAACCTTTTATTTTGCTCTGGACCCAGTAACTGCGCTGGTACATAGACGCACTGAGAAAACAAACTTTTGTAACCACCTCTGACTGTTTTTGTATATGAAAGTTGATTACTTTTGAAATATTTGGATCGAGTTTCTAAGTTATTTTAGTGTTTTATATGTTCCCCCAAATTACTTTGAATCGGTCACCAGCATAATAAGTTCTTGGTGATGCAGTGGTTGAGACTCGTAATGAGCAAAGCTACCTGGAGTAGCTCTTCTCCTCCTCCCTTTCTTAGTACCCTGTTTTTTGATTACAGTAAGACATCACAGATTACCTGAAACCCCTTCAAGTATAACTAGATCCTCCTTCCTTCCACATTTAATTGCTTAATAGTTTGAAGAAACTATTGGAAATGGGCATTTTATATGACATGTATGGCTTTAAAATATTACAAATGAAGAAAAAGAAAAATGGGAAGGTTTATGTGGGTCTGTAAGGTATGGCTGTGGAAAGATATTGTAGTAGTTTTGACACTATTGTTAGTTATTACCTTTAAAATCATTTACCCAATAAAATGTTAAAACTGAGTTACCATTTCTGGTGTCTTTCTTTAACCGGCCTCATCAGAGGATTCGGGGCTCGTGGGTACTTCTTACTAAAAGCTAACAGTTGAAGCCTTTGAAATAATATACTTAGGAACTGATACGGATTTCTTTCCAAACTGGCACTTGGGAAACCTCATCTGCTTACAGTTGCTCCCTACCGTACGATTTACCTGTCATTCTTTTACTCAGCCGTGAATCCTGGCCTGGCGATACAGTAGTCTCTGGCCTTTATTGGGCACCCTACCCTGGCCACGGATCTGAGGCCAGCAGCAGACTTGAATTCCAGTGGCGGCATGGCTATACTTAAGCCCAGTCATCCAGCACAATCATCTGGTGAGGTGGGAAGGCTTTCTTCTGCCATCAAGGCTTTCTTTGCCATTTTCTCAGTACAGGACAGAAACTGAACATGCCCAAGATGTGGCCGCTCGGAGCTTGTCCACACTCACTCATAACACACACTGGGCACATCACACACATAAACGTATTTCCAGTTTTCCAGTTCCAGAGTGGTATGAGATGAACCCTATTCGCCACTTGAGCTTGGGGAAAACGTCTTGAGTATCGGGCAAGGCAACTAGTGCTACTGCCTTCCAAGGGCCAGATGGGAGCCTGCTCCAAGCACGGGATCGCTCGGTGTGCTACCTCTATCAGCTGTTGCCTTATCTCTTCCTCTATGGAAAGGCCGTCAGGGACATTGCTGACATACCTCTGGCTCTTTCTAAATCATTTGCTGTCTCAGTTTCATCATGCATATTTCAGGATTAATTGCTAATGAATATATGCAGGACAATTTTCTGTTACATTGCCCCAAAACCCCACTCCCCGTGTGAATTTGATGACACGTGCTCACGTCAATCACAGTGGCTAAAAACAGCCATCTCGGCTCTAGAGGACGATTGTGGTTTGGAATAGAGCTCCATTAAGGCAGCCATCTGCTCAGGGCCAGTTTCATCATTCATGTTTAATGGTACACAGGATTTTTTAATATGTAGACGATATTAATAGGTTCAGGTAGAATGAAGTAATTTAATGAGCCCACAGCATTCTCTTTTTATAGCATTAGTGGTTAACTCAGTGGTCTGGACAGATTTCAACTTCAGGAATTCACACTCCACCTACCTAAATTCTCCCCAGAGTTTCAGCAGTTCCTCTTTAGACTTCATGCCCCACTGGGCACCTTTTAAATTGCTCCACTGCTTCAGAGGGCAAGTGTGACTGTGTGAGTGGGCGGCAGCTCCTCTCTGTTGATGGAAAATACTGTCATATCCAAGGAGTACCATCACTGTGAGCTGGGAGGAAGTCGGCTGTGAGGAAACCACACCTGGTCTCAGAGCTGCCAGTCAGGAGCGCCCAGTGAATGACTGCCATTCAGAGGATGGCTTCTCCCACTTCCTGCAGCTCTGACCGCATGAGCCGAGACCAGTGTGAGTTTGGACCAAGCTCTGATGGCTTCCCATCTGTCTGCCCAGGCTTTTCACCGGCCAGAGGAATAGCTGAATGGGAGGATGCAACTGAGGCAGGCCCTGGGTATACTGCTTTGGCTACTATATTCAGCGGCCTTCCTTGATCCCTTTAGCACATGGTACAATCCCCTGTTCCGAACCCCCTGCCTGTTGGAAGAAATCTTTTCAAGAATCGGAAAAAAACTGCCTTAGGGCCCAAGCCAGTCCACCTCTTCATCCCAAGAACTTGGTTATAACCATGTTTAAAATGACCCTTAATATAGTATGTTCCGAGTAGATGGACTATGTATCTCAAATGGTTTCAGTGGACCCACCCAGAGGGCTGGTGAGGGCATACGCGTTATATAAACAAACACTGACCTGCACTTGCAGATTTCCATCATGACGGATGATCGCATTAGCTCGACAGAGGTTAGATGTAGGATGCACTAAGTCTGGAGCGCGCGCTGGCGCAGGGCTCACAACTGCCCTGGCGTCCTTGAGCTCCTGCTCCCACTCTAAAAGGATGCAGCCAAGTCACAAGGGGCTGGTAATTTGTTTAGCCTTTAGTCTCCCTCCATGCTGGAAGAACCTCTTTGCTTTTTGATCAGAATCTTAGCTGGCACCTCATTAGGTTACAAGTACGAGATTAAAAACAGTATTTCACTGTTACAAAGTACGAATGCATACCAGTTACCTATAAAGTTAATGAGAACGACGGGGCTGTCTGGGTGACTATAAAAATTTGTAATTGGGGTGACAGATGACAGGTGTAGTTATAGTCTCAGCGCTCCACTGATTTCTGTATTGTTTTGGCTGTACAGCAGCAAGAAGGTCCTGATTTGCAAAGAGAAAGAGGTGGTATCTTTTCGTATAGTTTTATGAAAGTGAGTACATATTGGCCTAAATTATAAAACCCCGGTGCAGTCACAACCTTCTGAACCAGGCCTGACGATGGAGGCCTGCAAGAAGTTTTCAGGCAAGAGAAGCATCACGCCTGAGGTTTGAACAGAATGTACCAACTTGATGGTTCCTGCTGACCCACTGGGTGGTCTTCAATTGCCATTCTGAATGTAACACATTAGATGTTTTGGTTAGGTGTTTTGGGTTTTTTTTTTTTCCAGTTTTTATTACAGTGTTTAAATATTATACATTTAAACACACACAAGTTTTTTGAATCAAATGTTTATGGAAACTTCGATCAGTTCCAACAGAATGCCGGGTCCCGCGGGACAACCTGAAAACCACTGCTGCCGCCCCAACGTGCCCAGTTATTTCGAGAGCCTTTGGCAAAGCATCATTTCATCTCCTTTTCCATCTGGCCTTTTCCTCCCAAATGTCAGGCTCAACGTGATCCATCAATATTTACTGAGTGCCTGTCCCCCCAGAGGCATGGCACCGTGCTTGGTTTCAGAATAAAGACAGTACCATTTTGTAAGACAAATTAACAGTTCACTCTGAGCTAAGAGTTGTGAGTGGCATACAAGTTTGGTCTAGCTGGCAAAAGTCATTCAGACTGGGGCCCAGGTGACACTGGGCTGGATTTATGGTGTTTCCCTTAAATGGCTCCCACCTCAGAGTGGCACTAATGAGCAGAGTTGTAGCGGCCCTGTTGGGAAATGGCATTTCTTTGGCCCTCCAACGTGTTAGCAGCAGAGACCACCCAGAAACCGGGCACGGTCATGGCTGCTTGAGCGGAGGAGAGGATTTGTTCCCACAATGAGGCGATCTTGCTCCCTAGCGGGAATGCCACGGTGGTCGGGAGAGAAATTATCAATACATGACCGTATAAGAAACAGGTCTGTGTACATGCAGAGTGGCATTTGGTGGCTCAAAGTTTTGTTTTTTACCGCAGATCTGCCCTCTGAAAGGTATCAGGCCCTTTCCATGACCAGGAGAGAGAGAACAGCACAGAGAGAGACTACGCTGTTTGCTCTACGAGGCTGCCCTGAGGCCTGAAGAAAGTTTATAGTATGCTGACTAATGGAAAAACCCATTCATGGGGCAGGAGGGGAGATAAGATAGTGAGGGTAACCCACCCAGAGAGGGAAATCAGAGTCACTTTCTGAATCACCCGCTACACAGAAAGGGCAGGAAGGCAATATTAAATTTGGATATTATAAAACAGGAAACACGACTGGTACACAATAGAATGTTTAAATCACATTTTAACTGACAGGAAGCTGCGGAGAGTCGCAGTCATTGCCTGAACACCAGGCAGATTTGAAACTAGGAGTTGCTATCGTCACTTTTCATCAAACTAGCATTTCCATCTCCACGATATTCTGGAATGATCCAACGTTAGCATATGTGTCAACATGTGTAAGTGGATTTGTGTGCATCAGCACAGGAGACAGGGGCTGGCCAGACAGATGGATGGGGCAATCAAAGTCCCCACTCGCACACAGCCTGGCAGGGTAGAAAGGGGGTCTTGGATTGGAAAGAGCGGAAAACCCCCATCTTGTTTGAAGGACAGTACTAGTGTGAGTAACGCAAACATTTCCCTAAACTTTCTCTACTTCAAACATTCACATGAATTCCAGGAACTCTGCATGGAGATATTGCCGCCCTGCTGGCACAGGCCTCAGCAATGGCCCCTTTCCCAGAATTGTGGTGGGGGACAGTGGTGGGTGGCCATAGTGACCTCTGTACATGAAGCCATGCCCCTCAGTGCCTAGCCTATGTGGTCCGTGGTGCTCATGAATCATGGGGTTGAGAAGAGGAACACGGGGTTAATCCAGTTGTTCAAATAGGCTGGGATTGCTCCTGCAGGGTACGTTGGGCCCCTCCTCCCCCCTTTGGGTTTGCACCACTCCAGAAGAATCTGTGGCCTTGGAGAAGATCAAATAGAAATTGCTAATGATCAGCCCTAGGCTGGGAAAGTGCAGGCAACACATTTGCTCTTGGGAAGGTTACCCAGTGAGTCCTGTGAGCAGGGTGCACAGGGCACTTGAGAGTTAAAAAGAAATTCCTTTCTTTTCACCTCCTTTTGTTGACTTTTTTTTAATTGCGGTGAAATCCACATGACACAATTAACCACTTGAAAGCACACAGTTCAGTGGTATTTAGTGTATTCGCAACGTTGCGCAACCACCTGCTCTCTCTAGTTTTAAAATTTATTCATCACTCCATAAAACGCTCCATCTCTATTAAGAGGTCACTCCCCATTCTCCTTTGGCCATCACCTAAGTAACCTCTAATCTTCTGTCTCTCTGAATTTGCTTATTCTGGACATATCATATAAATGGAGTCATACAACGTGTGACCTTTTGTCACTGTCTTCTTTTACTTAGCATAACGTTTTCGAGGTTAATCCAAGTTGTTGCATGTTTCAGTACTTCGTTTCTTTTGATGGCTGAATAATATCTCATTGTATGTACAGACCACAATTTGTTTATCCATTCGTCCACTGATGGACACTTGGGCTGTTTCAATCATTTGGCTCTGACAAATAAAGCTGCTACAAACATGTGTGTCTAAGTTTCTGTGTGGACATATGTTTTCATTTCTCTTGGGCAGATACTTAAGGATGGAATCGCCAGGTCATATGGTAATTCTACGTTAAGCTTTTTGAGAAACAGTCAAACTGTTTTCCACAGTGGCTGTACCATTTTACATTCCCACCGGTATGAAGGTTCCAATTTCTCCACATCCTCACCAATACCTGTTATTATCTGTCTTTTTGATTACAGCCACTCTAGTGGGTATGAAGTAGTATATCATTGTGGTTTTGATTTGCATTTCCTTAATGACCAGTGATGTTGAACACCTTTTCATGTGCTTATTGGTCATTTGTATATCTTCTTTGGAGAAATGTCTATTCGAGTCCTTTGCCCAATTTGTAATTGTGTTGTCTTTAAGCTTTAAGAGTTCTTCATATATTCAGGATATTAAACCCTTATAGGATATATGATTTGAAAATATTTTCTCCCATTTTGTAGGTTGTCTTTTTCACATTCTTGATAGTGCCCTTTGGTGGACAAAATTTTTTATAAAGTCCAATTTATTTTTAATTTAATTAATTTTAATTTTGTTGCTAATGTTTTTGGTGACAAATCTATGAATCCATTGCCAAATCCTATGTCATGAAGATTTATCCCTATGTTTTCTTCTAACAATTTTAGCCCTTATGTTTAGGTTGTTGGTCTATTTTGAGTTAATTTTCCTACATGGTGGTGTACTCCAATGGTTGATTTTCTTATGTTGAACCACCCTTGCATTCCTGGGGTAAATCCCGCTTGGTCATGGTGTATAATCCTCTCAATGTGTCATTGGATTTGGTTTGCTGGTATTTTGTTGAGGACTTTTGTGTCTGTATTCATAAGGGTACTGGTCTGTGGTTTTCTTGTGGTATCTTTGCTTGCTTTGGTATCAGGGTAATGTTGGCCTTATAGAATGTGTCAGGAAGTGTTCCTTCCTCTTCTATTTTTTGAAAGAGTTTGTATAGGATTAGTGTTAAAACTTTAAATGTCTGGTAGAATTCACCAATGAGGCCTGGTTTTTTTTTTTCTTTTTTCTTTTTTTTTAAGTTGGGAGGTTTTTGATTACTGATTCAATCATCTCTTTACTTGTTCTAGATCTGTTCATGTTTTCTATTTCTTCTTGAGTCAGTTTTGGTAATTTCCATGTTTCTAGGAACTTTTCCATTTCATCAAGACTAATTTGTTGGCATACAACTGCTTATAGTATTCTCTTATAATCCTTTAAATCTTTGTAAGGTTGGTGGTAACATCCTTGCTTTCATTTCCAATTTTAGTTGTGTCTGTTTTTTCTTAATGAGTCTGGCTAAAGATTTGTCAATTTTGTTGATCTTTTTAAAGAACCAACTATTGGTTTCATTGATTCTATTTTTTTTTTCTATTCTCTATTTCATTTAACTCTGCTCTAACCATTATAATTTCTTTCCTTCTGTTGGCTTTAGGTGTAGTTTGTTCCTTTTTCTAGTTCCTCAAGGTGTAAAGTTAGTTAGGATGTTGATTTCAGAGATTCCTTTTTAATACAGGTGTTTAAAGCTATAAACTTAACTCTGACCACTGCTCTCACTGTATCCCAAAGGTTTGGTACGTTGGGGAGATTGGGACTGACATATAAGCACTACTATATATAAAATAGATAACTAATAAGAACCTACTGTAAGGGAACTCTACTCAATACTCTGTAATGACCTACATGGGAACAGAATCTAGGAAACAGTGGATATGTATAACTAATTCACTTTGCTGTACAGCAGAAACTAACACAACATCGTAAATCCACTATACTCCAATAAAAATTAAAAAATAAAAAAAGCATATTGCAAGAAATATATGCAGAAAAAATTTTTAAATGGTACATTGTATTTCCCTTTTCATTCATCCCAAAGCATTTTCTAATCTCCCTAGTGATTTCTTCTTTAGCCCATTGGTTAAGTGTGTTGTTCGATTTCCACATATTTGCAATATTATCAGTTTTCCTTCTGTTTTTGATTTCTAGCTTTATTCCATTTGGTCAAAGAAGATAGTTTGTTTAATTCCAATCTTTAAAAACTTAGTGATAATTGTTTTATGGCCTAAAATATGATCTCTCCTGGAGAATGTTCCAGGTACACTTGAGAAGAATGTGCGTTCTGCTCTTGTTGGGTAGAGTACTCTGTATATGTCTTTTAGGTCTAACTGGTTTATAGTGTTGTTCAAGTCTTCTGTTTCTTACATATGTATTGTCTAAGTGCTTTATCCGTTATTTAAAGTGGGATATAGAAGTCTCCACCTATTATTGTAGAACTGCCTGTTTCTCTTTTCAATTCTGTCAATGTTTCCTTCATATCTTATGGAGCTCTGTTGTTTGGTGTGTATATGTATATAACTGTTATAGCTTCTTGATGAACTGATCCTTTTATCAATTTTATTTGTCTCTGGGTCTAAATTGAGTCTCCTGTAAGCAGCATATAGTTAGATCATGTCTTTTTAAAATCCATTTTGCCAGTATCTGTCTTGTAATTGGTGAGTTTAACCCATTTACATGTAAAGTGATTACTGATAATGAAGAATTTTTTTCCTGCTGTTGTGCTATTTGTTTTCTACATGTCATATCTCTTTTTTTCCTCAATTCCTCTAGTACAGCTTTCATTTGTGTTTGATGGACTATTTTCTAGTGTACCATGTTGATTCCCTCTTCATTTCCTTTTCTGTATCTTTTATTTTCTTAGTGGTCACCATGGGGATAGAGTTAACATCCTAAATTTATAACAATCTAGTTTGATCAACTTTTTCTTTTCCTTTTAAATAGACTATAATTTTAGAGCAGTTTTAGGTTCACAGCAAAGTTGAGCAGAAAGTACAGAGAACACCCATATACTGCCTGCCCCACCTCCTCCGCCTCACACACACACAGCCTCTCCTACTATCAGCATCCCGCACCAGGGTGGTACATCGGTTGCAACTGACGAACCTACATTGATACCAAAGTCCAGAGTTTACATTAGGGTTCACTCTTGATGCCGTACATTCTATGGGTTTTGACAAATGTCTAATGAAATGTATCTACCATTATAGTATCATACAGAGTAGTTTCACTGTCCTAAAAATCCTCTGTGCTTCACATATTCATCTCTCCCCCCAACTCCTCCTGGTAACCACTGATCTTGATAACCCCTTTTTAACAATTATAATAGCCAATATTTATGGAGTGCTTACTGCACAAAAAGGACCAGGTTATACACTTTTCAACAGCCTTATGAATTTTTGATTTTACAGACTCTAGATCAAAGAAGTTATCAGTTACCCAAGGCCACCTAGCTACAAGGTGGCAGAGCCAGGATTCAGACTGTGTTTTTCAGGCTCCAGAGACAGCTTTCCATCATTCACTCTGCTGTCTTAATGAAGATGAAGATGATGGTGACAATGGTGGTGGCAGTAGTGGTGGAAATGGTAGTAATGATGGCATCTAACATTTATGGAAGTAGTGCTTACAGTGTGCCAGGCACTGTGCCAAGTGTCTTATCTAGTCACTCTTCACACCCGCTCTATGAAGTAGTTATTATATTTATTATTATTATTGCCATTTTATAGATGAGCAAACTGAGGCTCAGGTTAGATAGCAATCTCCCTCAAATGCATAGAACCTACGAAGTAGAGGCTAGTGACTATGACTGAAGACTTCGTTTTGCCTATCCGCCATCTCTCTCTAGGGCTGAAGATGGCAAAAACATAGGACGAGGTCTTTCCCCGAAAATTGGTTGGCTTGGTCTTTGAAGTTCAAAATCCAGGGACTTAGACTTGACGTTACTGGGCTCTTTCTTTTCCAAGGACACATGAGGTCTGACAGCACTGCTCTCCCGCGGGCAGGGCAGACTCTGCCCTTGGCTGTCCAGCCTTAGTTGTTGTCTTTCTTGTCACAGGAGGACTGACCCCAGGCTTCTGGGTACACAACTAGGGCTCAGAAATAGCCCCCTAATCGGCCTCATCAGCTTTGAAGGAGGCCACTGCAGGAGGGGCCTAAGTAGGCCAACACTTTAACCCAGTTACATGAGGGCGGCTGTAATCCGGGCTGATCATGTCTTGCTAAGCTCCCTCGGGGGGCGGTGCGGGATGGGAATGTCCCAAAACTGCTTCCTGTGCCCAAGTATCCCTGGATCTCACTGCAGACACTCCTTCCCCTTCTGGAAGAGCCTGGCCTCAAGGCGACAAGGGCCGAGCTTAATTAGAGTGGCTGCCACGACTTGAGGGAAGGTTGGTGGCAATTTCCAACCGCAATGAATGTCCATGGCTTAGGCTACCCTAGGTGCTGCTTTTCCCCGAAAGGCCCACCGCCTAACCCTTCTTCCACCTTGTTGGAGGAGGTGAGGAAGTCATCGTCTCCCTCTGCGTGGGCCAGACAGCCGCTTACATCAACCCAGGGAGCTCAGGACAGGCTGCGCTCCCTTCCCCTGCCCCAGCCCTACCAGCTCATCTCTGGCAACGAGCAGCCCTGGGAGCTCCCGAGGGCAGCAGGCTAAGCCTTCTGGCCAGGCTCTGGTTGGGAAATAAAGAAACCAGAGCTGCCGGGGGCGGCTGGCCTGGCTTGTGTGGCTCCCTGTCAGTTGGCACGGTGGGCTTCCCTGCGCAGGTGCACTCGCCTCCTTTCTCTCACGTCCCACGGGACATCTGCCCCAAGAGACAGCCCAACAAAGGGGGCTCCCTCTGGTCAGGAAGCAGAAAGCTTGCCTGGCCTGGGTGGATGCCGGCAGGGAAGAAAGAGAGGACGGAGTGTTAGAAGGAGACTACATGCTAAAAGTTTAGAAGCTTTTTCGAATGGCTCTTCTCTACCAGGAGGGTGACTCTCGTGGAGAAGAGGAAGAACCAAAGTTAACAGTGACGGCCCTTCAGTGACTCTAAGACACCTCAGGTTGGAAGATGTCTGCTATTTTATGTACTGCTGAAAAAGAAAAAAAAAGTTGCCGGTTAAATTGTCATGCCACTGACTAGCCTAGTAAGGTGCATCTCAAATTTGGAGATTTTTTTTTTTTAACATCTTTATTGGAATTGCTTTACAGTGGTGTGTTAGTTTCTGCTTTAGAACAAAGTGAATCAGCTATACATATACGTACATCCCCATATCTCCTCCCTCTTGCGTCTCTCTCCCTCCCTCGCTATCCACATTTGGAGATATTAAAATCTTTTTTAAAAAGTGTCTTAGAGTCAATGAAATACAGAAAAAAATGCCTTAAATCTGAGGTTAGCACCTCTCTCACACACCTCAACCGCACAGGGCACAGGAAGGCGCAGTGTGTGAGTGTAGTCAAAACCCCGACCAACTCCTGTGCTCGGAGAACAAGCCTAGTAACCACACTCTCTGGAAATAGGACCCCCTTACATTAGATAGGACTTCGCAGTTTATAAAGCCCTCTCACACCCATTTATCTCACTGGATGTCTCCCACTGCCCCGGAGTTCAGAGAGGTCTGACTTTGTCAAGCACACCTGGGACCTAAGAGCGGACGGAGAGCTGGGACCACGGGCCCCATCTGCTGAGTCCTACCGCAAGGCTTTTCCAACGACTACAGGACGACCACTGTCTCAGAGAGGGTAGAGACAGACTAGTGAGGGTGGAATTAAGTGGCTTTTAAACCCTTTTCCCAATGAAACTATTTACAGAACCTCAGTGTACAAAGTGGAATAAAACTGGAGTTGTTTTGGGTGAAGCAAGGGGAAAGGCCGGGACCTCACCCACTCTGCCTCCACCCATCCCTCATCCTGAGGTGGCCCCTCAGACACCTCCCCAGACTCCCTGAAGCTCTGAGGAACAATCTGGAGTAAGGGGGCTTCAACTCTCTTGGTAATGTCCTTTTTTCGAAGCTGGACTTAGATATTATTCTTCATACCTTTGGGTATGTCTTAAAATTTTCATTAAAAGACGGCACTTGGTGTAGATGGGCAGGTCAAAGAGATGACTTCCAACCTGGAAGCTTAAAGTCAAAACAAAATCAAACAAGAAGTTTGCTTTGAATTATGAGCTGGGGTGAGGCCTGGGCATCGAGAGTCTTTGTAAAGCTCCCTGGGTGATCCTAATACGCAGGAAAATTTACAAGCCCCTGTATCAGCGGCATCCTGTCATCTCCAACACTCTGGAAATCTGAGGGAGGCCCCTCCATTCTCAGAGGGAGAAAAACTGGAGAGCCCAGGGTCTTTCTAAAAATGTAAGGAGACTGGGGACTCTTGGCGACTAGGGAAGGAGCAGCTGAAGGGACAGTACAGATGGAGAGGGAAGGGGGAGGGGAAAGGCGGCGGGGAGACCAGGGAGAACCAGCGGCTGGAGCAGTGGTACAGCTGGGGATGGGTCGTTGGAAAGGAGCAAACCGACGCGGCCCACGCTATTGGCTCTGTCGCCTATCAGAGCTTTGTTAAGGAAGCATCTACCCTCCTTGCTATGACCTGCTGTGTAGTGAGACTCCGAGGCCACCGGCCGGCCGCGATGCAGGCAGAGCCCCACTTAAGCTAGGAAGCCAGCTGTGCAGGGCAGAGCCCTTTGGGTCATCCATCAGCAACAGGAGTAGCCTTCGCTACTGCCTTCCTGGGAGACGCTTCAGCCCCTCCGCCGCACAGCTCAGACACCCCAGATATGCACTCCAGACGCTAGGCGAACGCTGACTGGGACAGAGGCAGGTACAGGCAGTAACAGAGAGTCCTTGACTTTGGACTAGGCCGGCCTTACTGGTTGCCAAGGTTAGTAAACCACATGGCCTTTGAGTAAGCCACTGCATTTGTCAGCCGGACATCTGTGGATCTCTGTCCCCGCACTGGCCTTGGCAAACTAGGGCCAGGGGAAAACTCGCTGGGGGATCAGGTTGTAACCATCAGCTGCTCCCTGCGCCCCAGAGGGGTAGGTGACACATTCCATGGGCTGGCGGGGCTTTTGCCACGTAAACACCAACTCTGCCTGTGTGCCCCGGGGAGCGGAAGGGGGACCCTGGAGGGGATAAACAGCTACCAGGGATGCAGAAAAGCGGTTGGCTGCCTCACCCACACCCCGCCCAGAGGTCTAGGGAAGGGTCAGGCGGAACAGATGCTGTCTGTCTCTGTTCTCTTTCCTCACCACACGCCTCCTCACCCTGGATCCCGGCTACCCAGGGTCCCGCAGAGAAGGAGGACGGAGGCCCACCGGCTGGAGCTCGAGGTGCCCAGGCCATCAAAGGCACGGGGCCCCATGCAGGAGAACTCAGGGGATGGGCGACAGCTTGTGTGGCCTCCCACCATTTTGCAAGATTCTGGGATAAGAGCATCGCTCACCGAACACCTTCTAAGGACCGGGTCCTGGGCCAGGGGCTAAAGGATGCATCAGACCCCTCTCTGCCCTCAAAGAGCTCAACATCTACAGAGGGAGACAGCGCCCTGATGACTTCCTAGGAGACAAATGGGGGCCCCGGAGTGAGCACCGGGGACAGTAGGAGCCGAGTGGAGGGGTACCTAATGCATACTGGGGCTCAGGGAAGACCGCGTGCGGGAGCTGACACTTGAGCTGAGACCTCCAGACAAGCAGGGAGAGCGGGGTAGCTGAGAAAACAGCGCGAAAAATAAGGCAAAGAAGCGGGAAATGGCAGGGCATGAACAAATGGAGCTCAATATGGCTGGAGCAAAGGGTCTGCTATGGACGGGTCTTTGTGGGACGCAGAGGCGAGGAGATGAAGCTGAGATGTTTACAAGCCCCCGGGGGAGTGAGGCAGTCAGATCTCCACTGGAAACTGTTGCCTGCAGTAGAGGGTACAGACTGGAGCAGAGACCTTCAGCAGGGGCAGATGCACGAGCCCAGGGGACAGGGGGCCGTGGCCTAGGTCATGGGTGTTTAGCTCTTTCTGAAATGGGAGACACACAGAAAGGCCACGGGACCAACTTGCCTCACCTCCTTCCGGCAGCCTCTCCCCGCAGGGCCAGCCTTTGCCGGGCCCCTTGTAGCCCCAGCCCGTTTACTTGTAGGCCTTTCAGCTCTGCTGGGCTCTGAGGCTCACCAGGGTCAGGTTTGCTGGCAGCAGAAGAAAAGATGGGCTTGACCTCCTGCCTCGGCAGTCATGGGGCCCACCCTTCTCTCTCTCGCCTTCCACCTCACTGCCCGGTTCTCCTCCCGTTCCCCTCAGGCCTGGGGGCCCTGGGCGAGGGTCTGCCCGGTCATGCCAGCACCCCAGACAGGCAGCAGAGTCAAGGGGAGAGTGCTGGGCACCGAGGCTCTGGAGCCTCACCAAACTGGCTTCCCAGGCCAGCTCCTCCGTTGATTGATTAGATCTGAGCCTCAGCTTTCCCAGTTTCTGCCTGTTCCACAGGGACAGCATAAGCAATCAGCTCACCGTGTTCTTGAGGGGATTACATCCTGTAATGCATGTGGAGGGACCTAACACCATGCCTGGCACACGGCTGTAGCTATAGCTTTACTGATGGAGAAGCTGGGGTCACAAGCAAACGAGTGACTTGCCCAAGCTGGTGGTTTTGTGGCCCAGGATGGCAGGACCCAGCCTCTCCGATGGCCTGGGCGCCCAACTACTGGCCAATGAGGAAATCCACCTGCGCTGGGGACCGCCATGGCTAGCTGTGTCCCTTCTAGAAGCAGCCACAGCGGCGAAAGTCTGAGTAGGGCCCCCGTCTGGTGTAAAGGCGGGCTGGGCTGATCACAGTCACCACGGGCTGCTCGGTGGGGAGCCCTGGACAGCCGGGTCCAACTGTTCCCCAGGGGCAGGGTTACCTCCACACGGGACGGTCTGACCTGTGTCAGCCTCGCACCTCTGCTGAACAGAGCCCGCTCTCGGGAAACTTAGGATGAGGGAGGCTGATCACGTCTGGTTTTAGAGCTGCCACCTCTAGCTCAGTCCTCCAGCCTGGCCCAGCACACGTGGGGCCCCGCGAGCCCAGCAGATGCCCCCAGCAGACAAGCCCTGCCAAGGGCACAAGGCCTGCTCGGTCCCTGGCAACACTGGTGGAAGCAGGCAGCAGCGCGGGGGGATGGATGCGAGGCCGCACGTCCGGCCACGCGACTTCCAGGGTAGAGCTGCCCCTTGGTGGTCCTCCACGGCCCGGACGACCATCGGCCCCTTTTGTCTACTTGTCAAAGCAGAAGCCCTTCTGAGAGGGTTCTGGGAAGCAAGGCCAAGACTCCTGGGTTCTCATAAACCTTTTAATAGCAGTAAATGAAGGAAACATTTAACAGTGAGTCCCACGGTGAGGGCTCCTTTTCATTCAAGGATCTTCAACAACAGAAACACTTCAGACTAAAATTCAGAATGCTAAGTACACAAATTAATGACCATTTATTTCCGAAGGTGACTGCAGAAACCACTGTGGTACAATCCAAAGGTTTTACAAAACAGAGAAAACATTACAAAATGCCCCAAGAGGCGAGCAAACTGGTAGGGGCACAGAGCACCCAAGACCCAGCTTGGCAAAAATACTCATCCTGCAGCTGTTTAGGGGGGTCACAAAGACCGGTTCTAAAGGCAGCCACTGCGGGGGCGGGCGCCAGGGAGGGGTGTGCCCAGCGCATAGCAATCCCACCCTGGGAATGAGGGAGGACCGGGGTCGGGGCGACGACAGAGGCACTGCCAATTTCCCGGCAGAAAGAATTACAAGTCGGACTATCTAACTCTATCACAGTAACACCAATAGAAATGAAGAATTCATCCAAATACAACACAACACTGACACTGAAAGAAAGCAGGTTTCCAAAACAACAGCTCGGCCTGAAATGACTTCTTTTGTTGTGTTTGTTTCGTGCCACGAGTAGCAAACCAGTGTACAAAAATGTCACAAGAGCAGCAACAAGCGACTAGGTTTTCCTGAGCACAAGTGGCTCACTCTATATACAGAAGAGGAAGGTTTGCTCCCTCTCATGGACCCTACCCACCCCCCACCCCAGAGGGCGGGGCAGGGCGTGCAGCGACGACGCCCCTTCCCGGTAGTCCAAGGAGCAGGCGAGGGCCTGCGGGACAGACAACCTCCCTTATGCCTGGCTCCCGATTTACCAAAACCAGCACCGGTATCTTGTCTTGTAGGGGCCACACTGGCCCTTCTTCTCCCCTCGCCCGCCTCCCCATCTCCCCTTCAGATGACTCGGGATCAACACGTACAAATCCATGGAAGTCTTTTTTTTTGGCCAAGGGAGGGGGAGGAAGGGTCTTCTGCCAGCCTCCCCCCAACACCAGCGCGCAGAGATGTGCTGACAACCTGCTCTCCGTGGGCAGCTGTGCCCGCTCCACTAAACACTGAAGTATCAACAAGCGCTAACAGCAAAACCCCGATGGAGGCTGCGGCCGAAGGGATGATCTGAGAGCTGCACGTGAGGTACCAGACGGGAAAGGGCCCCGACGCCGCACACATCCTGGCCACGCTGCAAGCAGCTTCTGCGAATGCTGAGAGGTCCCAGGAGAAAGAGAGAAGGTTGACTTCGGGGGACAGAAGCTGTGGCTTCCTCGCAAGCTGACAGAGGACCACATCACTGGGCCTCCGGGAAGAAGATGGGCCAGATCATCTTTGGTGTACAGAAGCAAATACCACGGGGAATGGAGAAGAGATGGGGGCCTACAAGCAGGCATGACCATCTGTACACCCTGATCTCACTGGGCCAATCCTTAGCCAAGGCTACCTGGGGGCTGGAGGGAACACTCCTTTCCCTTCCCGGGGCCATTTTAAAAGAAACTGTCCACTTCCACAGACACACACGGAGCTCTCACATGCTGGCAAATGGCACATGGAAACTTGGCCAGGATGGCTGGGGAAGCTCCTTGGCGCTGACAGGAAAGCCCAGGGGACGTGCTGGGCGGCCCGGGCCCACTGCTGCAGGGGCCACTCTCCAAGGCAGGCCGCCGAGGGTATGGCCAGGTAACCTCTCCGCATGGGCCTGGCCCAAGGTAAGAGTCAGGTAGAGACCAATTCAGACGCCTGCTGCTTCCCAACACCTCAAATACAGGCCACGACGCCCTGTGGAACCTGTGGACGGGACTTGCTCTCTGTTCCTTCCCCCCACATGTTTCTGAGCCAACCTGGCCCCCAGAAGCCCTGCGTCTCCCCTTCTCATCCCCCTCCCCCGGACAGGTGCACCTGCCTCTGGCCTGGCCAAGCCAGGCACATAGCTTCCACTTTCTTCTTTCCCGCTAAGCAGCAGAAAAGTGCCAGCCAGCGTGGCGAACTTTTAGAGGCACGCCAGAGCAAGGGAAGCTCGAGCTGACTGGCACCCCGCACCAGGCCACGGAGACAGGGAGGAAGAGAGCCCCTTTCCTTTTGCAAAGAGGCCAAGGGGCACTGAGGTCTTGCCTCATCAGCCACGCCTACATGCAGCCCGTGGGCGGGGCGAATCCAGCCCCTCAAGAGCTGCCTCTTCCGGAGGGCAACCCAGGGCTGAGAGGCACTAAGAAAAATTCGGCCAAACCCTCAAAGATGGCAGAAAATGAAGGTTACGCATCTTGAGGAGCTCACGGGGAGCCAGAGCATTCGGTGTCCCCCCTTCCTGCAACCCCACACACCCTGGGGATTGATGACCTCACTGCCAGCGTACCTCTGCAAAGGGATGGGCCCCGCCGTGATTGCTTCCCTGGGCCTCGCCTTGCTAGGAGAGACTCTTCCCCACCCTGCTGCCTCCTGTAAGTCCACTTGCTAAAATCATGACCACTGAGTCACTGAAACTCAATCTAGGTCTGCTACAGTAACACCTGAAATATTGAATGGGCCCAGGGCAACCGGGTTGCCTAGAGTGGGAGAGGGAGGGGGGCCCATCAGAGGAGGTCACAGAAATATCTTTTCTGTTATTAAGTAATCTATTCTTAGTAAGAGCCAACAAAGAGCCAGCAAATGGCACCACCTCCCTTCTTGAGGTCCACGTATGACTGAGGCTGCCTTGCAACAAAAGGTCTCCCTTTCAGAGCACTTGAACCTCCACCCATGGGGACCTGATTTTTTTGGTACCTCCCTTTCAACCCAGACGTGGGCTTTCGGGGTGGGGAGCATGTGATGCCCCCCACGCTAAACAATTCAGCTCTGAGTCTGGCCGCAGTGACGACACCTGGCCCTAGGGAAACAGCACTGCAGGATCTGTATATTCCCAAACCTAGGATGCCGATACATGCTGTAAAACCACGAAACGGATCGACAGGTGTCCCTCCAGAGACAGGCCCTAATGCAAGGATTCTCCGAACTCAAACATCCAAAAGCAAATGGACAAGCGAATACACAAAACCCCCAAAGCCAAAACACCCAACTCTAGCTCATCCTTCCCTGAAGCTGCCTTTAAAAAAGAGAGAGAGAACATTTAAGGGGCACTCAAAATTAAAATGTCATCTATTATCAACATTAAACTAAAAGCAAGCATATGACTCAAATCACAGTTTTCTCAAGTTACCACTGCTGTTGACTAATGTCTACGCTCACTTCTGATTGGGATATGGGTCAGTTCTCAGCTCTCAAGCAGAATTTACCCCAGGTCCTGCCTAGCATTAGCTGTGGACATTTCAACCTTGTGCACTTTGGATTTGCCATTGCAAGAGTGGAATCTAGCCCCTGGGCTGGGTAGCGCCCCACACCTCCCACCTCTGGCAGCATTCTGGAGGGAGTGGCTGGCTGGCTGCTTGCTTTGAGTCATGGGACACCAGTGGGAAGAATCTGGCCAGTTCTCTTTTGGCCATGAGCTGGGAAATCCCTTGGCTCTCGGCTTGCCGCTGGTATAGAAACAAGGCCTCAGTCCCCTTATGGTGAGGGCTGTGCTGGAGACAAAAGGGGACCCCAGCATAAGCCTGGAGGTCCCTGGCAGTGGAGAAATGAAACACAGCCCAATCTCATCGCTTCGATGCCAAAAGAACTACTGCTTGTTGTTCCCTTTCTCCTCAACCAGATGTTGTTAAAGCAGCAACAAGCAGAGTGAAAGCCACTGACTACTGCCTCGCCATTTAAGGCCATGAGGAGCAGGGAGAGAGCGGTAAAGGGAAGGAGGAAACGTGCGGCCCTCAGCACTACAGCCCATGCTCCAGCACTACCGCCCAGGCTCCAGCACTACAGCCCAGGCTCCAGCACTACCGCTCAGGCTCCAGGACTACCGCCCAGGCTCCAACACTACCGCTCAGGCTCCAGGACTACAGCCCAGGCTCCAGGAGCCGTCCTGGGGGAAGAGCCGGGGAAGGAAGAGTGGTGGAAGAAAGGGACAGAGAGGAAGGAAAAAGAAACACACCAAACGTCCTCCTGCCCTCTCCCATGATGTCATCAAGAACTGGGTGTCCTCCAAGTCAAGTCAGGACTTGTTTCCTCAGGGGCAGAAGAAAAGAAAAAACCCCAAAACAAAACAAAACAAAAAAACACAAGCACCTTCAGTCTATTTTCTTGGCTGGAAGCCGGAGCAAATCCAGCAGATATTTACACAAGGGCCCAGCCATGTATGAGAACAGGATGACCAGCTTCCCGTGGGTCATGGTCATGAGAGTCTGGTGTCCCGAGGCCCAGATGCGATACCAGGGGCCGTAGAATGGGTCTGAGATGGCCGGACACAGCATGTTGTTCAAATTCACTTCGGTGACCTGCAGGGACAAGGGAGGTAGAGTGAGCGTTCACCATCCTTAGGCTTTCTCTGGCTTCTGCCAGCTCAGCCGTGTCTACCTAATGGGGACTAGACAAGGAGGGATTGACCAATCCCCACCTGTTCATAGTGGGGTCTTTCTCCCCTAGGTTTTCGGAGTGGGTCAAGGCTAGAGCCCTTTGGAGGTGACGGGGGAGGCCGTCCAGTGGAAAAGCTGGTCGGTTCTGCTCAGTCTTGCCTTCCGCTTGGGCCCAGTGCCCGCTGCCATTCCTAAGCATTTACTAGGGGCCTAGACCCGGAGGGGTGTCACGGGATAAAGGCAGTCTGCGGCACGGCCCCTGCCTGCATCAAGGTGGGGTGATCGGTCTACCACGTGTGACCTCAAAGCAGACGTTGCTCACCAGCTCTTGCCCACCATGGGATCTGAGGGGTGTACAGGGTGGGGGCTGAGTTCTCGGAGAAGATTTCACGAGGGCAGTGACACCTGAATGGACTCATGAAGGATGGATGGGGGTCATGGCGAGGAATGGAGTGAACGGAGCCTTCCTTGTAGGAGGCCCAGAGGTGAGACCGAGCACGGTATGTATGGTGACACGAGCACGCTGACTCCTCTGGAATCGAGGAGTCCCAGTGGAGAGCAGGTGTGAAGGTCACACTGCTCCCTCCCTACAGCACAGGAAGCATTCATGCTATTGGCAAGGAGCTCAAAGCAGCCCCCAGGCCAACCAGAGCAGAGCAACACGCCGGGATGGGGAAGACAAAATGACTGAGTGCTTCAACAAAGGCGCTGGTGACATCGGTTACACGCCCTAGTCCTGCCAGGTCCACGCGGCTAACGCTACATTAGTGCCGCTCGCACACAAAACCCGGCATGCCGCTCCAGCCTCGAGGATGGCCACGGCCCCTGCCTTCCAAAGCCCTTCAAGCACGTTCTCCTTAATGACACGTCCTCACCACCTCTCAGGGTCGGGGTTGCGGGCTTGTGCCGTGTCACGGAGGGTGGAGAGCGCACTGCACTTGAGAATGAGGTGACTCACCCAGAGCAGTGGCAAGGCCAGGACTTGAACTTGGGTCTCCTGACCCCAGCCCCAGCCCCAAGCTCTTGCTACTCACTTCGCCACCACTAGACACACCGCCCACGCACTCAGCAATCCTGGGCTCTGGATAACTCGACCACTGAACATCCCAGAATGCCACGGGGGTCACCCGACACCACGCTTTCACTGGACACACAGCTCAGGGCCCGGTAGTAGACCCAGAATGGACCCAAGGTCAGAAGCCTCCCCCAGGCCCAGGGCCAGGGCTAGCATCCTGCCTCGCATGGGGTCCACAGCAAACCACTTGCCAGTGCAGCTCTCTATCTCCGATCCAAGCGGCCGTGAGTGGAGGGCCTCCTTGCCTCCCCAGGGATGAAAGAAACAGTCATTACTGAAGGATTCAGAAATCTCTTTGGAGATGCCAAGGCTGTGGATCGTAAATCAGCAGCCCAGACACAACACTCTGACAGCCTGGCCTTTGGCATCTTGTATTTTCAAAACAAAACGATACACCAGCGCCAACCAGGATTATCAAGATTTATGAAGAACGCCAAACAGAAGGGATAGAAGGGGATAGAACCAAACTCACCAGGCCCAGGATCTGCAAGACGCTGAAGTGATAAAAGAACATGAGGCCAGTCGAGAGAAGGGCCCACCGGAAACTGCTGAGGGGCTCCGGGGTATAAGCACCTGGAGGAAAAGTGGAGACAGTGAGACAGCACGTTTGGTGACCCACTTCTCCTCCCTTGTCCCACCAGGGTGCGGGCGCTGCGGGTACTCCTATCACCCCTTCCAAAGTCTGTTCTGCCACGTAATGCTGGGGCCATTACAAAGAGGGATTTTTTTTTTTTCACTGTTATTATAAAAGTAATACAGTTGGCCCTCTGTATCTGCGGGTTCCACATCCACGGGTTCCACTAACCGGATCGGTCCATGGCTAGTTGAACTTGAGGATGCGGAATCCGCGGATCCGGACGGCCGACTGTACTACACCGCTTTATGTAAGGGGCTTGAGCAGCCTCGGATTTTGGTACCCGCAGGGGTCCTGGAACCAGTCCCCCTCGGACACTGAGAGATGACTGCACATGCTCACCAAAGGAAACTTAGAAAATGTTAAAAGGTAGAAATGAGATGGAGGAAACAAAGAAAAACACCCCCAGCGCTCTACTAGCTGAATGTGACCACTGCTAGCACGTGGGTGTGTCTCCTTGCTTGCTGTATGCCTTGGGAGTTTCTTTTCTTTCTTCTCTTGATTACTAATTGGAATCTTACTGTATATATAATTGTATAGCCTTCATTTCCACATTTATTTTAATCATTCCCTCATGTTTCTAAAGTGAAACGTCATTGAGGAAGTATGGCGTGGTGGTTGAGAATGTTAACTTTGATGTCACACAGATTTGGTTTCAAACCTGGATTCTACCACTTACTGGCTGTGTGTGACCCTGGAAAAGTTGTTTCAACTCCCTGAACCTCAGCTTACTTGTGTGTAAAATGGGGCTACTTCTGAGAGTTGTTGTGAGGAGTAAAGGGAAGAGTGTATTGAGAACTCTCAGTACGGGATCTGGTAATCAAAGTGTTCAATGCGTGTCAGGTACTGTCGTCACCGCATCGTTATTATCATTCAAGTAACTAAAGAATGTGCCATATCCAGTTGTTGTGCCATTTCCCAACCATTAGACAACTCTCTCCCCTTGGAACAGCAAGAATGATGTATTTTCCCTCTATCGTCACTCAGGAACTCCCATCCCAGTAGGTTTGGATGCATTCTAGACCGTGCAGAGCAGGGGTGTGGCTTATAGGATGCTATGGGTGCATGCATCAATGGGGGGTGCTCCGGAATGGAAGGAACCTGGAACCCTCCACCTCAAGCAAGTAGGCGGCAACAGGACATCCTGCAGTAGTGTTTTCCCAAGTCAGTCTTTCACAGATTCATCCACTCATTCACCAGTTATTAGGCACCTATTATATTCCAAGCCCTGTGCCAAACTTTGGGGATAGGAACATAAAGAAGACGGGCTCCCTGCAGCCTCAGAAGCACAATCCGGCAGAGGAGGCAGACAAGCTGCTAACAATGAGAACCGGTACGATGGGTGTGATGACCCAGGTCTGTGCCACGTATTATGGGAGGACGGAACTCAGCTTGGCGGGTGGGGGGGAAGACTGATGATTTCTGGTGGAGGGGGCACCGAGCAGAGTCTTAAAGGACAAATGGGGCTAAAAGAGGGGCCTAGGCATTCCAGAGCAGCAGGCTGCAGGAAGGCAGACATCCGTGGGAGCGAGCCAATTCACAGAACTACGGGGAAGAGCTGAGACCACAGGGGACAGTGTGATGGGGCAGTGAGCAGGAAGAGGACTCAGAGGTTGGCAGGGCTAGGCTGCTCCAAGCTGGGCCACGTAGCACCTCAGGAGTCAGGCTGAGGGCTTTGGGCTTCATCTTGTGCCGCAGGGTCATGACCCTAGATGCCTCAAGCCTCAGGCAGGCAGGTAACTGGGAGCAGGGGAGTGACCAGACAACAGGGATGCTGGAGACGGGCCAACTGGAAAGCCCAGGCCCCTCTGAAGAGGCCAGCCACCACTCAGTTCCACCCAATCATTGCCCTATGGGGACGCGGGCCCAGAGTTGCCAGTGTTTTCACTTTTGCAAGCGAAGCCAGAAATGGGAACTTTCATATGGAAATTCCTGATTTTTAAACGTTGGCAAATAATTCAAATTGTTTTAAGAACGCTCAACGGACCACACAAAACATGTCTTCTTGGATGGCTTTCAGCCCATTGGTGGCCAGCTTCGAGCTCTGCCGCAGAGCCACAGAAAGCGGCAGAGGGGTCTGAAGCGGGAAAGTGATGTGATCAGACGTGTGCTTGAGAAAGATCACCCTGGCTGGGGTGTGGGGTGTGGGCTGGAGCAGAGAGAGTCGAGGTGGGGGATCGAGACGGAGACTGCTTCAGGAACCCGATGACAGAGGAGGATGGATAGCTTTGAAGATAATGGCGGTGGCCCCGGGTTCTAGTTGGGCATCTCTGGGTGGATGGTGCCATTTACTGAGATGGAGAAGAGAGGAAAAGGCAGATTTGGGACAGAAGGTGGAGAAAGGAGGCCAATTTTAGACATGTTGAAGTTGAGGTGTCCGTGAAATATCCAAGTAGAATTGTCTCTTAGGTGGCTGCCGGCACTCTGGGAAATACAGCGTGACGGGTGACAGTGTGGGCACTGGAGCCGGGCAGACGCAGGTTCTCAAATCCTGGCTCCTGTCGCTTATCGACCTCAGGGCCTTGGGCAAGCCTCAGTATCTCTTGAACTCAGTTTCACTCATCTGCAGAATGGGGTGCCGCCGCCTACTTCACAAGGTCGTTGGGTAGATAGGATCATTTAAGCCATGATTGGAGTGCCATATCGGGGATCTAAGAAATGCTGATTATTTTCATTATTATATGAATCACAAACGCACTGAGAAGGACGGGGCCGAGCGCCCATATATAGGTGTCATCAGCACAGGACAGTAACTGAAGTCACAGGAGCATATGCAGACCGAGTGAGGAAGAAGGCCAGAGGCAGAACAACAAGGAACACCATGGTGGGGAGTGCAGAGGGAAGGAGAGGAGTGAGATGGGGGTGACTGAAGCCCCCCTGGGTCTTCTGGGGGAGAAGCTCAGGCTTGCTCTGTGAACAAGAGGCAGGCTCACCGCACATCTGAGTCAGAAGGCCCTTTGCAGGGATTGGACTCATCCGTCCACTTTGTAGATGGACAAACCGAGGCTGGGAGATGGGCAGTGCCACAGCCGAAGTCAACAGCAGAGCACTGGGCTCTCAGACACAATGCCAAAGGACTCACTGCTCAATGCCCCCGCTGCCACTTGTCACAGACCTCCATCACACCACGTTGTACCAGCTCTTTGTCTACCTACCCGTCTAGACGAGTGCCTCGGGTCGAGGACTGCGTGGGATTCGTTCCTGTGTTCCTAGCAGATATCTAGCACAGAACTTGGAATGCGCTTACACTGTGTGCACTTTCCTGTCTGCTGGATGAGTGGGAATTGGGTACCATGTTGCCACCCTGACTGCTGGGGACGTAAAGGGGAAGAGGGGACCTGGAGGACCGACAGGTGCTTAGAGTCCTGAGCAGGTTTCCCCAGGTGTCCCTTCCCTCCAGCCTCTGCTTGGCTCCCCCTGGTGGCAGCTGGGCAGTAGTGACAGACCCCATGGGCCTGGTGGAGGCTGCAGGGGGAAAATAGGACCAGAGGGGGAAGTATCCTCAGCCAGACCTCAGCAGCCCTCCCCCGCCCTCCCCTAAAGCCTGTCCTGCCCTCTATATGGGGGGAAAGGAACGCTCAGGCACTGCCAAGGGGCACGTTTCTCAGTGCTCTCACTGCAACCTCAGGACCATTCATTCTGTGTTACATCACCCGTCCCACGTCAAGACAATTAGTTCTCTGAGGGAGGGGCCGTTTCTGAATCACCTCTTCACCTCCAGCACCGGATGCACGGTAGGCACTCAAAAAATCATCACTGCTTGGGAAATGAATGGGACAGACTTTCTGGAGCATCTATAAAACTATAACCCTTTGGCTCAACAATGCTACTTTGAGGACTACCCTCGAATACCTCAAACACCCAACACATGGCCCTTATTTGAACAAAGATATTTACACCTGCGCTACCTACTCTATTGAAACACTGGAAACAAACCAATTGGGGAGATAAGTTAAGTAAACTCTGGTACCTCAGTATTATGCAACAGTCCACTGCCATTCAAATAACAACCAGACAAACTATATACCTGTGTGGCAAAGTCCCTGGCTCGTGATGGCAGGTGTAAATGACAGAACACCAAACGGTACATCAGTGATGGAAAATACAGCTTAGTGGTTTAAAACAAAGGCCTTGGGGTCAGACAGCCTTGGGTTTGAGTCCTGCCTCTGTCACTGCCTAGAGGGGTGACCTTGAGCAAACTGTGCCACCCCTCTAAGCCTGTTTCCTGTAGCAACGTCTATCTCTCGGGGCTGCTGAGTGGAATAAGAGATATAAAAAAAGTAAATACAGCAGCTAGCCTGGCATACAGATGGCAGCTGCTATTTTTATCATGGCAACCACAGCCATCCAAAATCTCATAGAAGACTGGAAGACGAAAAGGAATCTCGTAAAGAGGTGATCTTTTTCTGTGAAGGGGGACTTTGTGGTTTCCTCTGCCTTTTCACTGCTGTTGGTTCTTTTCATTGCAAAGGTGATCAAATATTCAATCTCTTTGAAAAAATAAAGAAAACAAAAGAAAGCACCATGAGAATAGATGACCCATTCTACACAGATCTATGCAAATTGTATGCAAACGCACATCATTCTTTTTTTATATACCTGGATGTGGCCCTTGGGAAAATCTCAGTGAAAAACCAGTTTTCTTTTAAGAGAAAATAGAAACTTAAGCACTTCCAGAAAAATTAAACACATAAAACTTTTTTTCTTTTTTACTTTAAGAAAAAAATAAATGTGACATTTTCTGCTAGCATCTTCTACCCCAGGAGGATAGAAGCATTTCAGCTCTAAAGGTAGGGGGAAACCGAGATAATAGCTTTTTCTGAAATTGATTTCTGCCAGAAGGAAGTTTTATGAGTGCTGGGAGAGACATCAACTGTGCCACCAGCAGCCAAGACCGACCCCCAGAGGGCTCTCCCAAGGGCCCTTTCTCTCATCCTCTAATCCCACCCGGGAAGGGCTTACACCAAGGAGATGAGATGGGGCAGGACGACATCCTATTCTCCAATCTTCTTCCTGCTCCCTTCAACTCATTCACTTTTACATATTAGCCATTCATTCAACACGGACTGGCTGCACGCTGGGCAAACTCCATGCTAGACAGTGGGGATACGGAGGCCAAGACAGGCCCTGCCCTTCAGAACTACCCTGCAGCTTACCCGCGAGCAGCGAGATGGTGTGATAAGGTAAGGGCACTAAGTAATGGAGACACTGAGGAAGGGGAGCTGAAGAACATGACAGTTTGGGTGAGTTTTGAAGAACAAGAAGGAGATGGGAGCAGGAGCTTAAAGGAAGGAAAGGACATTCCGGGCAGCAGGGTACAGCCTGGGAAAAGGTGTGGAGGCGTGAAACAGCATGCCATTTGCATGTAATCCCAAGCAGGTCTGTGTAACTGGAGCATCAAGTGGGAGGGGACACGTGCCAAGAGATGAAGCTGGAGAGACCGGCTCAGGTCATGAAGAGCCTTGTCCGCCGTGCCCGGGACCTTGGCCTTTATCCTCTTCACAACGAGAAGCCATTGAGAGGTTTGAAACAGGGGAGTGCAAGGTCAGGTTTCTGTTTCAGCTAGCTCGACTGCTCTGGCAGCAGTGTGGGTGATGGACAGGAGAGGGATAAGGTTGAAGACCAGTTCGGATGCTGCTGCAGAGATGGATGACCTGGCAATTCGTAGGACACAGAGGAGGCACCTAGGGTGACTCCCAGGTCTGAGTTCAGTGACTGAGAGGATTCGATTCAGGGGAGAGAAGAGTTTAGGTTGGTGGCGTGCTGACACTGAATGCCTATAGGATACCCACACGGACGTCTCCAATAGGCTGTGCAAGTCCAGGTCTAGAGCTCAGAAGAGGGAGATGTCCCAGAAACAGAGCTTGGGGTACGGATAAGATCAACACGGAAGAAAGAGTCCACAGAATGAGATTAAAGGACCAAGGACAGAGCCTGGAAAACAGCAACAGTTGCCAGGAGAAAGAAGATCCATGAGAAGACAAGATTAAAGACTGCCACGAGCCACACGTGGCAATTTACATTTAAATGGGTTAAGCTGAAATAAAATTAGAAATCTGGTCCCTCAGTAGCCCATCACATTTCAAGCGCTCGATAACCACACACAGCTAGTGGCTACCATATTGGACAGGGCGGAGGAAGAACATTCCCATCCATGGAAAACTCCACTGGGAACACGCTTCTCTGTAGAGGTGCAGTAAAGACAAATACTTCCACTGCGTTTGGCAACATGCTGGTCACTGGTGATCTTTGCTGTAGCAATTTCAGGAAAGTAGTGATGCAGGAGCTGGGTTGTAAACAACTGAAGAAAAGCTTTCCAGGTGCACAAGGTAAGGAAGGGAATGCCAGGAAAAGGGAACAGGATATGCAAAGTCACAGAGAAATCATTAGCCAAATTCCCAATGTTTCGATCACTTCTCTGAATGTCCCCTTCATCCTTTATTCTCTTCCCTGACCTACCTCTCCCCACAAGGAGCCTGCTTCATCTCTAGCCCTCTGAAGCAGTCACTGGTTTTTTTTTCCCCCTGGGCCCATATAGGGAGAGTAGGGAACTTCTTTCTTTGCATTGCTATTTCCAACCCACTACCCTTCCGTTTCACAGTTGTCTACAGACTATGGGTCATGGTCCTTAATATTCCTCAGGGATATTAGTACCTGGCTCTGTACCTTTCTCTCCAAAATTACCCCCATCGTATCTCTAGATCTTTTCAACATATGCCTAACATGAACCCTCCAGTACCCTGGCCTCTCAGCTCCCTGGCCTCTTCTCCTCAATGACTTTGTCCCCGTCTCACTTCAGCCAGTCATTCTCAAGCTTGCGCCTGAGACCTTATAACTATGAATATCTGCAGCCCCTCGTTAAGTCAAGCATTCCCTCTTCACCCACCACTTCTATCTTTCCAGCTGACCCCCTCTAACCCTGACCCCAACACTTCTATGCCCCCCCCCCGGAATCTGTGATCCATTGGTCCCCCCATCCTTTTTGCTGTCCCTCATGGCTCCCTCTTCTCTCCTTCAATTCCATGGCCCATCACTCGAATTATCCCTGGCATACACCTTTGACTTCATGGCATTTCTCATTATCCCCGTACTCATCTTGAAAAAACCCCAGCCCTGGTTAAGTCCCAACCTCCTCCCCCGCCTTGCTTGCACCTACACAGTTGAACACGGCTGGAGAAAAACATCCGCGCTGACTGTTCTCACATCAGATTCGTGATCACAAACCTCAAGTGCATCTTTCATGTTCCCAGACAGTCATTACACTTCCCCAGCCCGTTCACTCTCTCAGGCCACAATTTAATATTGTCTTCTGTCTTCTCAGATCTTCAACACTTCTATCCCATCCTCACTCTCAGATGATGACCCTGATTCCTATTTCACTGAGAAAAAAGGAATCAAAAACTTCCAGGAGCTCTCATGATCACATCTAACCACTTATCTGCATCAGTGCCCAATGTGCTCTGCCTTCACCCTGTTCCCATGGATGAACTGCCCAGGACCCCGGCCAAGGCAGGCCTTCCCTTTTGTATCCCAATCCCATCCACTCTCACCTACTCAATATCACTCCAGAAACGCTTTCCTCTTTCTCTTACATCGACGAGTTCTTCTTCTCTACTGGATTACTCCCGTTAGCATATAAACTAAACATACTGTAACAGCTCCCATTCTAAAACAAACACACACACACTTGACCTCACTTCGCCCCTGCAAGCTCCTCATCCTCTGCTCATCTTCACAGCAAAACTCCTTGAGAGAAATGTCTATACCTGCCCTGCCTAATATGGTAGCCACTTCCGTACGTGGCTGTTTAACATTGAGATGTGCTACTAGTGTAAACCACACTACTGTATTTCAAAGGATGTAAAATATCCCGGTAATAATTTTATACTAATTATTTGGAGGTGACAATATTTTAAATATAGTGGGTTAAATATCAGATATATTATTAAAATTAATTTCACCCATTTCTTTTACCTTTTTTTTAGTGTGACTACCAGGACATTTGAAATTACATATGTGGCTTACATGTTTTTATTGGACAGCACTTGTCTATATTCCGCTGTCTACAATTCCTCTCTTCCCATTCTCTCTCAACACGAGCTAATCAGGCTTCCGTGCCTACCTCCCCACTCCTCCCTCCACCAAAACAGCTCCCATCAAGGTCACAAATAACCTTTTCATTGCTAAATCCAGTGGCCAATTCCCAGGCCTCATCTTATGCACCCTTTCTGTCTTGAAACATTCTTCACTTGGCTTCCGGGATGCCGCTGTCTTAGTTCTCCTCCTGCCTCACAGCCTGCTTCTTCTCGGTCTCCTTTACTGCTTCCTCCTCATCTCCTTGACCTCTAAATGATGGAGAGGATCAGGTTGCAGAACGCAGAGCTTTTCTCTTCTCTAAATACTTTCATTCCCTAGGTGATTTCAACCAATCTCATGGCTTTAACACAATCTGCGTGCTGATGACTCCAACATTTACATCTCAGCCTGGACCTCTGCCTTGAACTCCAGGCTCACATAGCTCACAGTCTACTCAATATCTGCACTTGGATATCTAAGCGGGCATCTCATTCTTAAACCCAGCTTTTGATTTTGGCTCCTATGGTAGATTGTTACAGTACTGGCTCCCAGTGAATCACACCTTCCCAGTATCCACACCCTTATGTATTCCTCTCCCACGATGATTTGGCCATGTGGCCCATCTGGCTCAGCCAGGGAACTTGCTTTGGTCAATGGGACTTCATCAAAAAGATGCAATCAGAGGCTTCATAATCTCTTATGAATTGGGGCTTGCCCTCTTGGAATGCTGCCCTGAGACCCCCATGCCATGAAAGGCCTTGTGGATAGAGAGGCCCAGTTATCCCAGCTGTCCCAGTTGAACCCAAGCAGGACCAGTAAGTAGAAAAAAAAAATGTCTTAGTCACCTCAGGCAGCCATAACAAAATACCATAAGCTGGGTGGCTTAAACAACAGAAACTTATTTCTCACAGTTCTGGAGGCTGGGAAGTCCAAGATCAAGGCATTGGTAGATTTGGTGTTGGGTGAGAACCCACGTCCTTGTCCATAGACAGACATCTTTTTGCCATGTTCTCACATGGTAGAAGGGGCTAGGGAACTCTATGGCCTCTTCTTATAAGGGCACTAACCCCATTCACGAAAGCCCCACCCCCATGACCTCATCCAACCCTAATTACATTCCAAAGAGCCCACCTCCAAACATCATCACATGGGGGGGTGGTGGTGGTGGTTAGGACTTCAACATAGGAATTTCAGGGGAGGAGACAAACATTCAGTCCATGACAAAGAATGACCCAGTCAACTGACACAACTGTGAAAAATAATAAGTCATTGTTTTAAGCTACTGAGTTTTGGGGATGTTATACAACATTAGATAACTGAAAGAGCACTTCCTCCCCCGACCCTCCAAAAAAGCAATAAACAAGCACAAAACCCCTTCTCCTAGTCTTCCTTATCTCAATAAATGGTAATTCATTTAAGTTACTAAGGTCAAAAACCTTAGAGTCATCCCTGACTCCTCTCTGTCACATCCCACATCTGATCCATCAGCAAATCCTGTTGGCTGTGCCTTCAGCATGTATCCAGAATCCAATGGCATTTCTCTGCCGCTACTGTTAGTACCCAAGCCCAAGCCACTAGCATCTCCTTCCTCTTTTATTGCAAACATTACTTATAGGTGTCCCTATTTCTATCCTGTGCCCATAGAGTCTAATTTCAGCATAGCAACTGGGTGATCCCTTGAAAGATTAACTCAGGTCATGTCAGTCCTCCACTCAAAAGCCTCCAATGGCCTCCCATCTCCCTAAAAAGAAAATGTCAAGTCCTTACAATGGTCTATGAGGCCCTATGTATGATCTGCCCCTCACCTATATCACCTCTCTGACCTCATCTGCTACCACTTTCCCCTTCCTTCACATGGCTCTAGACACACTGACATACTTGCTATTGCTAGAATATTCTAGAAACACTTCTGTCTCAGGGTCTTTACACTCGTTATTTTCTCTGCTTGGCATATTCTTCCCCCAGATATCCAGAAGCCGGCAAGCCTTCGCTCAGATGTCACATTCTCAGTGAGGCCTTCCTTTACTCTCTCCATCCATTCAGCAACACTAATACCCGTTACCATGCTTTTTCTCTTCCTTTATACACTTAACATCATCTGACTTACTATATATTTTACTTATTTCTATGTACTTATTTCTTTACTGTCTCTTGCCACAAAAGAATGAAAGCTCCATGAAAGCAAAAATACGTATCCACTTTACTCGCTGCTTATCCCCAGCAAGTGCCTGACACAAAGGAGGGGTTCAATACTTATTTGCTAAAAGGATGAAGTGAGCAGCCCAGTATGTTCGAGAACTTTATACAGTTCAGTAGCAGTGGACTATCATGTGGGAGAAAGGGATAAACAAGAGACCAGGGCCAGTTCTTTAAGAATCCTGTTTGCAACATTAGATATTTTGGACTTTACAAATCATCTTGAGATCTTGTTAAAAGGTGGGTTCTGATGCAGTACGTGTGGGGTGGGGGCCGGAGCGTCTGCATTTCTAACTAGCTCCCAGGTGCTGCTGGTCCTCAGACCACACTTTACATTGTAAGGGATAGAGCTCCCCATCTGGCTGCTGATTGAAATAGGGCAAGACTAGAGGCAGGGAGACCAGTGTTGAGGCTATTGTAATAGGCCAAGTCAGGGATGATCCGACGTGAACTAAATAAAATAGGAGTAGTAGGAATGAATTTGAGAAATGATCAGGAGATCAGATTGACTAGATGTGGTGGGAGTGGTGAAGAGCCAATGGTTATCTTAAGATTTCTGGCCTGGGTAATGAGTGAGTGGTGGTACCACTCAGTGGGATGGGGAGCATTGGAGAAGGTGCAGGTTTGGGTACTGGGGGAGAATGACAAGTCTAGTTCCCGACAACAATGCCATCCCATCTTTGATGCCCTCTAAATGAGACACCCTCATTTACCCGGAAGACAGAGCTCTGGGTGGTGCAAGCCCAACACGACCACAGATGTGTGATTTCCCATCCTCAGCTGTTGAGTGCAGGCCCAAGTCAGGCTGCTTTTCAGCCAGGCATTGGATCAAGTGAACTGTACCCTCTAGTCTGCTTAATGTACAAGGCTGTCCCAAGTTGGGTGTCCATGTGGAAGGTCCACCTGGTTGACCTTCTATCCTGAGGGGCTGGAGAGCCCACTCAGGCCAGGCTTCACCCTCAAACTGCCTAGTGGAGGCCGACTGGGCCACCCAGCCTACAGCTAAGGCAACGTAAAGACCCACCTTCATCCATGAGGATCAGAGAGCCAGCCCTCTGCCAAAAGCACACAGAGTGAGGACCCTGAGCTAGCAAAGACTCCAAGAGGTGGACCTGGCCTAGCCAACAAGCACTGGAGTCCAGAGACCCAGGTCCCAGCTTCTGCTCTTCTCAAGTTGCTGTGTGACCACCTGTGTGGATCAAAACCCCTCTAAGCGTCAGAGTCCTGCTGGCAGGGAATTCTCAGGCTCTCTGCTCCTTGCAGGAGCATCGTAGGGATAGAAAAGCTAAAGGAGCACAGAGATACTCTAGGGAAAAGTGCTACTAAACATACCCGCCCCGTGCCTCACACACGTTCTACAGTTAGTACTTGCTGGGTCTCTGGTGAGCTTTCAGCAAGGGGGAGCCAGCTCTTGGATCATTTGAGGCAATGAGGCTAAACCTTCAGTCTGTATCAGAATCCCCTGGGGGGTGGCTCTCAAGCGTGAGCTGGCATCAGAATCCCCTGGAGGGCTTGTTAAAAGGCATCTTTGCTGGGTCCCACCCAAGAGTTTCTGATTCAGTAGGTCTGAGGGGGGCTTAGAATCAGGAATCTGAGAATTTGCGTTTCTAACAGGTTCCCTGGTTAGGCTGCTGCCGCTGGTCCAAGGACCAGACTTTGAGAACCGTTGCCCTAGAGAACCTATGGAAAATGTAGATCCCTGGGCCCTGCACCAGAGACTAGAATCCAGGAGATCTGGGTGGACCCCGGAATTTCCATCTTAGTAACAAGCACCTCAGGTGATCGATGCTAGGTCCTCCAACCACACTGCCTTAGGGGGAACTCTGGAGTTGCAAGAGGTACCAAGAGGTCCGGGGAAAGCTACCGGTACAGGGGCCACGGTCTGGCATGAGGAGCAGTATCTCCTGGAAGCTGATAAAATTAAGGCAGGAAATACTTGAATTAATTCCCTGCTCCCACAAAGCACTCCTGAGCTCCAAATACTTCCTCTTCAGCAGCGAAAATCCCACAGTCTTCAGAAACTCACCTACCCACCCTCCTGCACAGGGATCAGCCCTGGGCCAATTTCTCAGGGATCAGCCCTGGGCCAATTTCTCAAACTCCCCAGCTTTTCCCTCTAACCCCCTAACCCATCAGGAGCCTTCAGAATCTACCTGAGTCCCTTATCCTTTCTCCTGCCCCTCGCCTGCCCAGCAAAGTGGAACTGGGAAGCCAGTGAAAGAGAACCTTCCCAGCATCCTAAAGCTAGACAGACAAGTGGGGCAGTGGGTTAACACTGGGTGGGAGAGAAACAGGGGGCACCACCTGGAACTGAGGTCGGTATGAAAACTTGGGGACATCACAGGCCGAAGTGCTCTGGCTTTAACTGTCCTAGAAGCTAGCACGGGGGCTGTGTCCCAGCCCGCATCCTGCAGGAGGTAAGTGTAAAGCCCACTCAAGAGAGAAGTGGCTTGCCCGGATCAAACAACACTGGGGTTCTTACACCCCAGTTTCCTGAGGTGTCCCCAAAGGACATATGATTTGCTTGGACTTCAAAACAACCTTGTCACCTGGGTCAAGCCTGAAAGTCCACTGTTCTCCAAGTCTGAAACAAGAGCGCCCTCTAGTGGAACCTAAAGGGGTTTCCAAGCAGCCTGGAGGTGGGGCTTGTTAGCTTTCCTGTGCCTGGCAGGGACCCCTCAGGAAACATGAGGACACTGGTGAATCCCTTCTCAGAACAAGGTTTTATATGCATAAAATAAGAGGCAAAGGGTTATAAATGAAGCCAATGACGTTAAAACACGGTTATCAAAATATTTAAACAGATTTGTAATATAGTACTTACGTTTCTTTATTAATGTGTTTAATAATAAGAGCTAGGCAACTACCGTAATTTCAAAGCGGCGATGAGCATAAACAGTATTCTGAGCTGTCTGCCACGGCTGTAACGTGATAGGAAGCCATCTGCGATTGCTACTGACAACAGATCCGCAGGCATGGCTCATACCTACATTCATGTGCTGCGTTTCTGCTAGAGGCTAGTGAAAACAAACATGTGATTATTTTTCTCATCCAAGTTAATGGACCCCTTAATTCCTATTTGTGGACCCCAGGTTAAGAAACCGTGCTTAAATAAAAACCAACCAAAAAGACCCCACAGGGATGGAGAAAAGGGAGTTCCCAGAGTGGGGAGTTGCACCACCAGCCCTGCAGGTCCTCAAGTTGGCTGCCGTCCAAGCCGTCCCGCTGGAAACCCATGGAAACCCACGATGGCGACCCTACCAGCAACAAATCCCTCTGTGCCCGCCGCCCTTGCACGGAATGGCCCTTCCACCTCCTCACCCTAAGGAGACCTGGCCCTCCTCTGAGGACACTTCTTCTCCCTCTGGCTGTTCTGAGCAGGGACTATTCTTTCTCACAGCAAGCTTTTTTTGGGGGGGTGGGTAGGGGGTTGAGGGTGGGGAGGTCCTCTAAGCCCCCATTATTGCTTCTAGATGTTTTCTCTTTTCTCCTTCTTTCAAGCTTCAGCTTCTCTCCCTCAACACTGTCGCCCGTTGTCCTCCAGGTCACTATCAGATTCATCCCAGGTCAGTCTCACTGGGCTCGCAGTCTTCCTTTTCCACATTAGGCCTTTTGCTGCCAGCATCCTGGGTGATTTCAACATCCATGCGGGCGCCACTGCCAGCACCCTAACCTCATGGTCCGGTGAACCTCGTCGACTCTGCCGATCTGCACCTCTACTAAACCTCACTCCCCACAACTGGCTTCGGTCAGCACCGCCAACTGCCCCACCTCAGACAGGAGCATCTGACCACAGCTGCCCAGAGTTTCAGCTTTCACATCCTCATTCCTACCGTGCACGTGCCCGTGGACTTCCTCGTGACCTCCGACCCCTTGGTGCCCCTTTCCTTCCCCCAAGGATTTCTTCCCTGGTGGGCATAGGGCACTCTTCATCCCTCCCGCCCCACACTTCTACCTCCCCACTTACTAGCTCATCCCCTAGCTTGCTAACGTGAGAAGAAACCGCGCACACCACGTTTCATAGGTTTGTAGGCTGAGTCCTGACACATTAGCAAGAAGAAACCATACTAGCAACAGCAAACTTATATAGTGCGAACTAAGGGGCAGGCACTCTTAGAAGCGCTTTACATACATTAAGACATTTAATGCGCATTACAACCCTTTGAGGAAGTACAGCTGAACCTGAAACAACACGGGTTTGAACTGTGCAGATCCACTTATATGTGGATTTGTTCAATAAGTACGTATATACGCACTGTAAATGTATTTTCTCTTCCCTGATGATTTTCTTAATAACATTTTCTCTTCTCTAGCTTACTTTATTGTAAGAATACAGTATATCACATATATAACATACAAAATATGTGTTAATAGAGTGTTTACGTTATCGGTAAGGCTTCTGGTCAACAGCAGGCAATTAGCAGTTAAAGTATGGGGGGGAGTCAAAAGTTATACATTTGACTGTGCAGGGCATCGGCACCCCTAACCTCTGCGTTGTTCAAGAGTCACCTGTACTATTATTCTTATTTTACAGATGAGGAGACTGAAGCACAGAGAGGTTAAGGAACTTAGCCAAGGTCACACAGCTACTAAGCGACAGAACCAAGATTTGAAAGCAGGTAGTCTAGCTTCATAATGGGCAGCACGTACTTTTCATCATGCACATCTCAGAAGAACCTGTCTCTCTGGGCACCCAGGCCTGTTCACCTTCCTCTCTACCCTAGCTTCTCAGCTCCTTTGACTGGGTGGGAAATAAGTTGAGGCCTGTTCTACAGATCTGGCCACCTTAGATTCTTAGGATCCGGAGCAGGAAGCTCACTTAGGTGTCCAGACCAAACCTGCAAGCTCTAGCCCAGCCCTGCCTACACTGAGGTCCTGGGTGCCTGCTCAGCTAACATGAAAGCGGCACTCTGTTTCTCATTCTTACTGTTCCTTGGGTGACCCACCCTTGGTCGGAAACCCAAAGGCATGGTTACCAAAACTCTGCCCCGAACATCCCTTGCCTTCTGGATCTTCAACACCACTGACCTTACTTCCAAAGCCCCAACCTTGAATGGATCCCTCAAGCCAGATGTTCTGCTTCTGCACTCAAGGCTGCTGAGCCCTCCAGGAGAAAATGGGGTAACCGGACAGACCAGTACTGGAAGAATGCAAGGAAATCTGTTTCAGGAGGGGTCCCCTCAGTGCTGGCCACCAACCAGAAGGTTGAAGAAGAGCTACGCCGTCCAACATAGCAGCAGCTATTTCAACTGCAATTCAAGTTCCTTCAAGTTAAATTCGAAATTCCCCAGTCCTAGTGCCTCGGAGCTCCATGGCTGGAGCTCATGGCTGCCACGATGAACAGAGCGGATATAGAATACCTCTGGCATCACAGAACATTCCACTGGACAGCACTGGGACAGTCTAGACTTACCTCCTTCTCTCATTTCCCACAGCACTTACTCCTCTTGTCACTATCCTTCTCAGTCTACCATCAAGCCCTTTCATTCTCAGCGGTTGTCATCACCTAACTCATCCACTCCCCTTTCTCCCAGTGCCTTCAACGTGCCCTCTCATGACCGGCCTTCATCTTAGCACCTGAACGTGCCCCAAGCCATGGGCAGAGAGGGAGGGGGAAGAGGGGAAAGCAGGGGAGAGAAACCCCTCCCTCGACTCTGCAAGGCCCTTCACCCCTCCTTCCTTAATGCCCTTAAGTGCTTCTGCCCCATCCCCACATCTCCAATGACCTCACTTTCCTGGAGCCCTCTGAAACAATGTGGCACTCCGGATCACTAGTCCTTTGATGACAATTTCTAGTGCCTTCGCTTCCAGAACAACTAGCCACTCCTCTGTTGCTCTGACCATTCCTACAATTTCCTTACCTTCTTCTTCCCGTCTATTATTTACAGGTTCATGTCCCACAAGGCCTTTTTCAAAGTTCTGTTTCCTCCCCACCTACACAGTTACCCTGGATCATCTCATCATTCCCATGTTTATATCCATCACCTTTATACCAAAGATATCGAAGTCAGCCTCTAGCCCAGACTCCCCTGAACAGCTCCAGAATATTCCATTCAATGGCCTCCTGGACATCTCAACCTGGAGAGCCTAGAATTGCCTTAAACTCAAGTAAAATCACCTTCCTCCTTAAAATATGCTCCTTCCTTCTGTGCTCCTTATGCACTATGGGCAGCTAATCCCTCCGCCCACGGCTACCCAGACCAAACTCGTGTGGCCTCAGAAGACTTCATCCTCTCCCTTGCTCCTACAGCATCTTAATTATAATAAACACTATTAATTTAATGATTTATTATTAATTTAAATTACAATAAAATACGATTTTAATTCTACTGGGTCCGCCAAAAAGTTCGTTCGGGTTTTCCCCTAAGACGTTATGGAAAAACCCGAACGAAACCTGAACACACCTTTTGGCCAACCCAATACAGCTTCATCTCCTGAAAAGATGAAAAGACGAGACTGCCACCTAGTGGCAAAGCACAGATAAACAATTAGATATGGAATATAAAAAGTATAAGGAACTTCCAGGAAAATGTGCCTTAGGCTGCCTAGGAAAGTCAGACACAGATCCAGAGAGGACGTAGCACCTTTGAGCTAACTTGTAGAGGAGGACGCTGAGCTTGCCAGGTCCGAGTAGAGAAGCTGGTTTGTGTATTGGGCAGGGGAGAGGGGGGTGCAGATATGACTTCGAAGGTAAAAGTAATGGGAGTTGAACTCTTAAGTGATGGGAAATGGGGTCAAAGAGAAAGGCAAGGGTCAGATTGTGAACAGTCTTGAATGCCACGTAAAGGAGTTTGGTCTTCATCCTGCATGGGAATTTTAAGCAGTGGAGTGAATTCTGATCAGCTTTGCTTTCTTTAGAAAGGTATTTTGGAGACTGGATGCAGGAGAGACTGGGTGGGAGGTAGGGGCAATCAGGGGGCAGGGAGATGAGAGAAGAATCAAAGTACTAGTCCCAGCAATGGAGGCTGAGAGCCCGGACTAGGACAGGGGCGTGGGGGCCAAACTGGCCAGCATTTTGAGAATCTGGATCCTCAGAACTTCTGGGCCGATTGGTATAGGGGATGAGGCAGAGGAAGGGGTCCAGGAAGCTGCCTTGGATTTTGGCACTGGATGGTTGGTGGAGCCACTAAGATAAGAAATAGAGGAAGAGGAAGAAGAGCAGGTTGGATGGAAGGAGGAGCACGGAATTGAGGAAGCTGATTGCAGATGTTTAACCTAAAGTACCTGTGGTGTTTCTCGGGCCTGCATCTATAGATGGGGAATGCCAGGATTTCTGGGGCAGGCAGGGCAGAGAGGAGCCCAAGGAGAAACAGCCAGAGAAGGAGAAGAACCTGGAGACAGGGGCGTCGTGGGGCTCAAAGGAGAAACGGGCATCTAAGAGGAGGGGTGTCAGCAGTGTTAAATCCACTGACAAACATGCACTTCGTATCTGCAAGCCTGTGGCTTTAGAAGTCAGCAAGGTACAACCCTGACCCCAAGAGCCCACGGTCTAGTTGGAAGACAGATGCGAAATTAACGAGAGGCAGTTTAAGTGGTTAATAATAAGAACAACAATACACAGCACTTACCACGCGTCAGGCACTGTTCTGTATACTCTACATATATGAGCTCCCTGACCCCTCACAACACACCTACTAATCCTCATTTTACAAACGAGAAAACAGACACAGAGAGATGAAGGCACCAGCCCAAGCGCCAGAACCAGGATTCGAACCCACAGTCTGTCAAATCCAGCAACTACATGCAGTGTGGTCATAACGCCTGCCTGCCTGGTTTGAAATGCCAGTTTAAACTCTAGTGCAGGGGTGCCTAACCTTTGGGTACCTTGGATCCCTTGGGCTGTTTGGGGCCCTCTCTCAGAATAAAGCTTTTAAAATATAAATATATAAAATATATTACATATTAAATATATTATGTTTATATATTAAGTAACTGTATTTTAAATATAAATATCTAAAATAAAAGATACAGGGTTATAAAAGAAAATAATACTATCAAAATACAGTTAGTAAAATACTTTTAAATAATAAATGTCTTTAAATATTGAGGTGATGATGAAGTGAAAATGATTTTTCAAGATTATCTGTAGCAGCTGTAATCAGTAGAAAATATCTGTGATTTATATTAACGACAACATGCCAAGTACTGCAAATGCAACTGTGGGCTGCTGTCTGCGATTCAGAACTGAAGGAAATGCTGTATTTCAGTTGGAGTTAATGCAAGTGAAAACGTGATTTTTTTCCCCCACATCCAACGTCATGGACCCCGTAAGTCTTAGTGAACTTTGTGCAGATTCAGTGAGATCAAGATCATCTTGTAAAACTCTTACCCAGTGCCCAGTTCATGGAAAGCGCACAATAAATGTTAGCTTGTAAGATGTATAACAGGATATGTGCAATGCGTAGTGTGTGGATATATAGTTATTCATTCATCCCTGAGATATCGAGAACGAAAGAAAAATTCCTGTCCTTAGAGTGACGGGCATGTAAACAGACACCTGCACTGCAGTGTGACAAGTTCAGCCACAGAATAGTTTTGGAGGGCTGCCTGGAGAAGGTGACTGCGGAGGTGAGTTTTGAAGAAGGCATGCTTTCCTGGCCAACAAGCTAGAGATGGGTATTCCTGCCAGAAGTCATGGCATTTTCAAGGGCACAGAGCCATGAAAGTTGTACAGTAAACTCAGGGGACCCTAAGGATTTGGGTATCACCAGAGTGCAGAGAACAAGGAAAGGAGGAACACGAAGGGAAAGGGGCAGGGCCAGGGCACACAGGGTCTTTTGCGCCCCTGGGAGTATGGTGCTCTGGGGACAAGGGGGGATCACTGAAGGTTTCCGAACAGGGAAGTGCTATGAGCCAATGCGGGCTTTAGAAACAGCTTTGGGAGTTGCCAGGACTGAAGGGCTGTTAGGAGGAGCGGGGGAGGCTGGGGGCAGGGAGATCACACAGAGCCAACTGCCATGGTAGCTCAGCCCAAGGTTGTGGTCCTAGAGACGGCAGGAAGGGGATGGCCGTGAGAACCATCTAGGAGGTAAAAGTAGGAGAACATGGTGATCTCTGTACACAGCACCGGCACGATCTTTTCCACAAGCAGATCTGATCAGGCCGGACTATTTGATAAACAGTGTTGGGACAAATGAGAGACCATCTGGAAATAAAGCTGGTCCCTTTAATACCAGGATAAATTCCAAGTGGATAAAAGACTTAAAGGTAAAAAATAATAATAAAAAAAAATAAATGGAACTACTAACACAGCAGAAGAAAATATGGGATATATTTTTTTATGACGTTGGAGTAGGGAAGGGCCTTCTACCCATGACTCAAAATTCGGAAGCCATAAAATAATAGATACATTACATGGAAATGTAAACATCCTACCTGGCAAAAATAAATCATCAGCAAAGTTACAAAACAAATGACAAAAGTGGGGAAGATATCTGCAGGTCGAAACACAAAGGGCCAACTCCTATTTATAAAGCGCTCCCAGGATTTAATTTTGTAAAAGAAAAAAAAACAACAATGAGAAGAATGAGCACATGAGAGGAACACATAATTCAAGGACAAGGAAATCGAACGCCAATTTAAACATGTAAAAAGAGGCTCAGCCTCACTCAAAGTAAGAGAAATTCAAATTAAAACTAGATCAATAAACCATTAGTTTTACCCATCAGATGGGCAAAAAGTGGAAAGGTTGGAAATAAGCCAAAAGCCTCTTTTGGTGAGGCTGTGTGGAAACAGACACTCTTCCACATTGCCAAGGAGCATTTAAATTGGTCTAACTTTTCTGGGTTTGGAAATATCCATCAAATTTACAAATGCATATACTCTTTGATTCAGCAATTCCACTTAGGGGGATTTATCCTTTAGACACACTTGCACACCTGCAAAATGGCATAGGTTCAAGGTCGTTCAGTGCAGTGTTATTTATTTTAGTGAGAGGTTGGAAACAACCTAAATGTCTATCAAGAGGAGATGGGATAAATAAATTACAGTAGAGTGTTGTAGTCTTGTGTTGTGTCTAAAAGCTGCACCACCGAGTTCAAATCCTGGTTCGGCTACTTACTATCTGAGCATCAGTTTCCTCATCTGTAAAACGGAGATAACAGTAACACCTACCTGAGAGGATTGTGGTGGGGATTCAATGAGTTAATGTATGGGAAGAGCTTGAAACAATGGCACGTCACAGTGCTACATAAAGTGCTGCCATTTATATTACCCTGTATTTTATCATCCACCCAACAGAACACATGCTGCTGTGAATGAGAAAGCTTCCTATGGGCTTACTTGGAAAGCTCTTTAAGACACAGTGCTAAGCAAAATAGTAACAGCAACAAAACAGTTGTGTGGTATGCTATTTGGGGATGTGTGTGTTAAGAAGAAAATAAAATATTTTTAAAACTTACTTATATATACAAAAAAAGAGAAATTCTGGGAGGATATGCAAAAAACAACAATGGTGGTAACCTGTGGACTTGTTGCTGTGAATGGGGGAAGGGGTGGGAAGGTGTTTTTTCACACAATGGCTTTCTGTATCTTAGATACAGAGCTATATAAATGAATTACACAAGAAAAGAATCAATAGGAAAAACAAGCTGATGCTATGCCCCTTCTTAAAACTTTCACTGGCTTTCTACAGCTCTTAGAATAAAGGCCAAACCCCTGACCACAAAGCCCTCCATATCTGCCCCTCAGGCCCAGGGTCATCTGCCCTCCCTCCGGTTCTCCCTCCTGCTGAGGTGCTGGCGTATCTGCCATTTTGTCCAGTTACAAGGGTTCACCTCCCTTAATCCTACACTTACCTAGTAAACTCCTACTCATCCTTGAGATCTCAGTAGAAATGTCACTTCCTCAGGGAACTCTCCCCAGAACTTCCATACTAAGTCAGCTTGTTTTGTTCTAGGCTCTCATAAAAGCATGTTCCTTTCCTTCAGAGTACTTAGCTCAGTTCTAACTATACGTCCATTTGTGTGATTACTGAATTCACATCTGGCTCCCCCCACTACATTATGAATTCTATGAGGGAAGGGGTGGGATCTGATTTTCACTCATCAGGGCCCCCCAATGGCCAGCGCAGAGGCTGGCAGAAAGAGGGCACGTGTAAATATGTCGCTATGGTTTGAAAGTTTGTGTCCCCCAAAATTCATGTGGTAAAATTCTAACCCCCATTGTGAACGTATTAGGAGGTGGGGACTTTGGGAGGTGCTTAGGCCATGAGGGTGAAGCCCTCATGAATGGGATTAGTGCCCTTATAAAAGACACTGTAGAGGGATCCCTCATCCCGTCCACCACGTGAGGGCACAGTGAGAAGGAGCCAGCTAGGAACCAGGAAGAGGGGCCTCACAAGAAGGTGACCATGATGGTGACTTGATCTCAGACTTCCCAGCCTCCAGAACTGTGAGCAATAAATTTCTGTTGTTTAAAAGCTACCCAGTCAGTACTATCTGGCTATGGCAGCCCAAACAGATGAAGACGTATGTGTTAGATGAACGGATGAAATAGATGCGAGGGTAGGGATGATTCCCAGGTTCTACCTGGGGTGACTGGTGGTGCTATCTGTCAAAAGCCACAGGAAGAGAAGCAGAGCTGATGGGGAAGATAATGAGTGTGCACAGACAAGATGAGCTTATGATATCTTGACTATCTTGATATGATATCTTGAGCATCAAGCATATCTTGAGTATGCTTGAGATATTCAGGTGGAGATGCTTGAGTTAATAACATGAAAAGGAATCTCCTAAGATTCCGGGCTGCAGAGGGCGATGTGGTGGCCATCACTGCACAGACTGGTGGCTAAATTGTGTAAGCACATGAGACCATGCCGGGAATAGCAGAGCGAGAGGTGAGGCCAGAACAGAACTCTGGGGGAGATCAACATCTCGGAGGACAGAGGAAAGAAAACTCCTGCAGGAGACTTGGAAAGGCATGGTCGGTGAGGTGGGCAAGCTGGGAGCGGGGGGAATGTTGGAAGCCCTGAGAGTAGAACATTCCAAAAAGGAGTGTTCAACAATGTCCAACGTAGCAAAGAGTGTGGGCAGGATGAAGCCTGAGAGACGGCCATTAGATTTGGTCACACAGTCGTTGGTAATCTTTAGAAGTGCTGTTTCCACGAAGAGGTGGGCAGTGTGGGTGGACATCAGACGGCAACATTCTGATGAATGAAACGTAAGTAAAAAGAGGGCTCATCAGATGCAGACAAGAGTCACTCAAAGTTATGTCCTACAAAGTGAGAGAGTGGCATGGACATATATACACTACCAAACGTAAAACTGATAGCTAGTGGGAAGCAGCCGCATAGCACAGGGAGATCAGCTCGGTGCTCTGTGACCACCTAGAGGGGTGGGATAGGGAGGGTGGGAGGGAGATGCAAGAGGGAGGAGATACGGGGATGTATGTATATGTATAGCTGATTCACTTTGTTATAAAGCAGAAACTAACACACCATTGTAAAGCAATTATACTCCAATAAAGATGTTAAAAAAAAAAGTTATGTCCTGAATTCATGAGGTGATTTCAAGTAGTAAACAGATAAACATCTTGTTTTTAATTTAGAAGTTACATATTTAAGGTGTATTAAAATAGATAACCAGTGTACTGAATCCAGGATTTCACAGAGTATAAGGCTTCTCTTAGAAACAAATATATTTTAGGAAAAGAAAAAGCAACAGATCAAATATTACATACATAATAATACAGGTGATTACAATGAATAAGGCAACAATTATGATGTCCAAAGAACTGAAATTCAGGAAATATTGTTTGGACTATTTTTTAAAGATGCTTAGCTGACAGGGAGGATGAAGGATGGAGTTGTGTGGAGTTAAAGTTTTTTAGAATAGGGAAGACCGAAAAGCCAGTAGTGAAGCATTGAAAATCCAGATAAACAAGACGGGAGGGAGGAACCTAAGGATGGGCGGGGTTAAAGAAGCTCATCGAGTGGAGAGACGTAGTTGAGGGAAAACTCCCACCGGAAAGTCTCTATTTCCCCAGTCATTTGTTGGGAGAACATCTACTGAAAGTGGAGAGGACTGGAAGTTTGAATAGACTGGATAGGAAGTTTGGGGAGGGCGGTAAAGCTCTGGCATATGACTTCTGAGGGCTGTGTGTGGAGGAGCCGGTGAAAGATAGAAAACAAGCGAGCGATGGTGCTGAGAGCACAATTATAACAGAGACCATGGGATTTCTGCGGCCCAAATCCGAATGACCGGAGAGATTTTCTCAGTAGACCAAGACTGGACACTGGGATTAGACACTAATCCCAGTGGAAGGGACAAGGGAGTGAGACACTCTCAGGAGCTGGTGAAGGGAAGGTTCCAGTAGTTGGTCATAGCGGCACAAGAGTCACTCAAAGTTATGTCCTACTAGGGAAAAGGGGAGGTTGAAAGGAGTAGATATTTGGGTCAAAGAAAAGGACCTAAAGGCTTATGATCTCAGATAGAAGAGTTTTAGTGGAAAGCAAGGGCCAGGTGGCTAAAGGGGAGGCAGAAGTCACTGCAATTGAGAAGCCCAAACCTTGAGAAGCTGGGGGTGGGATGAGTGGTCCTCACCAGAAGGCTCTCAGGATGCTGGCTAGAGTTGTAATGAAAATAGTGAGAGAGCCATGGGCCAAAGGCATGGCGGAATGTGGGAGAAGTGACCAAGCGGTTTAGGTGGTGGTGGTAGTGAAAAAGAGAGGATGGTAGAGGAGAAAGCACTGTCACAGAAGGCAGAGACGAAATAGTGGTCTGGAAGAGACAGTGGAGAGCCGCGCGGCACACAGGGCCAAGCGGAGAGAACAGCCTCCGTTAGAGGGAGTTTCAGGCAAGAGCTGGGAGGACTTTGTGTGCTGTGAAGAGCTGGGGGTAAGGGTGGGGTTGCACACGGCCAAAGTCAGAGTTGGGAGGAAAGGAAAGAGAAATAAAGAGCCCGGCTGGAGGAAGAACAGAGCAGTGTGGACAGGGGAGGTCACGTTTACTATGGTGGTGCCGAAGGGCTGCAGAAACGAGGGGGGGATGAGATTCCCACTCAGCACCCCCCAGACACCCCCAAACCACAGGAGAAGCAGGACCTTGCCTTTCAGGGAAACAGGGTTCCCGGGCATGGGTGGTACCTAAAGGACAGCTGTCTGGCCTTGGGTAAAAACTCCTGAGCCAGCTATTTCTGGAAAATTACAAGACTTTTATTAGGGAAGGGAAGCCCCAAACTCTCAGCTTTTTGGTTTTCAGGGAATACTCTTCCCACTGTTCACTCCAGATGCACGCCCCCTCTGCAAGGCCTACATCCAAGGCTCACGTGAAGGTAAAACCAACCTCAGGAAACCCAGATTTTTTTTTTCCTCTATGTGCTCATAATTTCCCCCAGGTGAACAGCAGATGACAGCAAAGAGCCAGAAAGGAAGCCAAGAGCACACAAGAGCCCAGAAATGGTAAAGTAGGGAAGGCGAACAAGGCTTCAGAAATCCTATCATGCTCTCACAGCTGCACTTGTCACGCTGTATTACACCTGTCTGTCTTCTCTCTCAGACAGGGACTCCCTGTGGAAGGACTGGGCCTTTCTGGTTCGTCTCTGATTCCCTAGCACAAATGCTCTGCACATAGTAGGTGTTGAACAAATCCCGGCACACCTCGGGGTTACTGCGGGTTTGGTTGCAGACCACGGCCATAAAGCGAATAGCGCAATAAAGTGAGCCGCATGCATTTTTTGGTTTCCCAGCACATATCAAAGTTACGTTTACATTATACTGTAGTCTATTAAGTGTGCAATAGCATTATGGCTAAAAAAACAAAGTACATACCTTCATTAGAAAATACTTTATTGCTAAAAAATGCTAACCATCCTCTGACAATGCAGGGTTGCCACAAACCTTTAATTTGTAAAAAAAAAAAAAAAAACACGATAAAGCAAAGTGCAATAAAATGAGGTGCGCCTGTCTGTGTTGAGTGACTGGCTGAAGCAGGGCGGGCTGGAGGGCTGATTCCCAGCCTGATGTGGTCAGGAGACACACATCTGTCTTTTAGGACAACATGGTGTGTGAGAGAATCAAGGCCAGGCTTTGAATCCAAGCTGCGGGGCAAGGTACCTAACCTTCCCGAGCCTTGATTTTTTTTTTTTTTTCCTCTGTAGAAGGAGGATTTTTCACCGGGTTAGTTGTGATGGGAACATACACCAAACATGCCTAGCACAGTATCCTGCACAGAAAACGCTCAATAAAAAGTAGGCATTGATAGTTACACTGTGGTTGCCATTACTGTTACTACTATTACAACCTCTTTTCAAGGCCAGGCACCAGAGGAGAGGCGAAAGACTCACTCACAGTAAACAAGTAAGTAAACTGGAACTAAGACTTTGGAATCCCTATTTCCTTATTAGCTCAGTTCCCCCAAACAGTGCAGCAACAGATTCAACAGAAGGCTGCAGTGGAATCAGTCACTTCTAGAAAGTGTAGCCTCCCAGATGGTGGGATTTTTTGAAGAGGCGGGGGACGTAGAGGCTACTGGGTATTTTCCGTGTCAGACCACTCTGGCTCGGCCAACTGACAGACTTTTATGGCACCTCAGAGCACAAACAGGTTTAACTAATAGCCATGCACATTTGGCCAGAACTTGCATCCCACACCTCAGAAACCAGGAACCATGAGTGGTGGGGCCCTGGAGACCTGGGACAGCTTCCTGCTTGGTTCCCTTCAGAATGAGTGTATCTCTGAGACTTAACATATTATTAGGAAGCTATTTCCTGTGCCACAGGGGACAGACCTGAGACATGGCCCAGGTCACCTAGATATTGGAACGTCAGACCTCTCTTAAAGCTCAGTGGGGAAAAAGAGTGTGTTTAGTGCAAATTAAAAGGAAGTGCTCTTTGACAGTGTGAGACCCCAAGTGGCTATACAGGGTAAAGACAGCTTCAAAGAATATTTAGAGACAGGTCCTAAGAAGAGTCCTAACTGACAGAAACCAGGGACCCTTGACTGTAAGTAGACTCCATGGAGAGCAACAGTTCGCATCCTCCAGCATGTCCCCCGGTTGACTGGTCCTTGAGGCTCCCTCGTGCCAGGAGTTCTTAAGATTTGCTAGAATTCCTGAGTTAGAGGAAGCACAACTTCCAAACGATCTCCCAGTGGGTTTTAGGGTCCATGTGGCTTCATGTGATAGAAATGAAACCCTTGCTGCCTGGGGTGAGGTTGGTCTCCCAGAAAAGTCCCAGCAACCAAGACAGAGAGGCTGGTGGCTATGACTAAAAGAGGATGATTTCCAGGTACAGGACCTTCCGGGAAGGTCAGAACTTCGAGAAGGGGGCTCTCACAGCCAGTCTCCCCTTCTCGTTTGTCTACTACATAATAGAGGGAGGGGATCATTTAAGGGTCATTGTGAGGTCACAAAGAGATCAGCTTCCTGACCAGGTTGGCGATCTCTCCCCTCATGATCAAATGAAGATTTTCGATGCTTTGTTTTCCATGAAGGCCACTGCTCTTTCACCTGCCTCTTCCCTCAATCCCATAATCCCAGTTTCTGGACTTCTTGCCCCTTTCGATACCTTTTTTAGTTCTGAGAGGATGGGTATAATGAGAAAAGCACAAGGTCCTTCTCTTCTTCTACCCTATGCTGCACACTGAGGCCGGGAGAAGGCACAAGCAGAAGCGAGTGACAGAGTGCGTGAGGCTCTGTGAAAACCCAACGCCACCACGGACGAAGAGCCCGAGGCCCCGGCCCTAGGACAGGCCGTCAGTGGCACCGAGCTCACCCACACAAAGGATGGTTCTGGAAAGCCAGCAGGCTCTTTGTGGGCCTCATCCGTGCCCGTTTTCCCACTGCCTGGTGTCTGCAGAGACCCGGCCAGGCAGCACCTCAAGATCCTGATAGGCACCCAAGAGGTTGTGAGGGCCCCAAACGGAAGGGTGAGGCTAGGTGTCGGGATGGCACAGGGGCGGGGCTTGCTGGCCTTACCTCCTTTCCAGAGCAGGTAGATGGGTACCACGTAGAGCATAACATGCTGAATGTAGTAAATCTCCAGTTCAAAGGGGAGCTGTAAGGACAGGAGAGAGAGAGGTGTTTCAGAGCAGGAAGCACTCATTCCAACAGATTCTGAAGTTGAACGCCCTCGCTCCCAAGGACCCACATCTTAGCAACCCCATGCACTTCAACCAGTTCAACTCCCTTCGCAATTAGAGAAAAAAGAATGAAATGAATATGCCTATGACCTACGCTGGCATCTTCCAAAGTGTATTTTGCAGAGACGGTATTTGAAAACTGCTCCACTGAGAAAGTTTGGCGAAAAATTTAAGAAATGTTACCTACAATCTATCCCCTTGGAGATTCACCATGTATATTAGTGGTAGATTAAGGACCTGTGGGGTCTGTGCAAAGAAGAAGGCTGCTTAACACTGTTTATCCGGTGTGGCCCAAACTTATTTAGCCAGTGCCTTTGCAAAAAAAAATAGCACTTAGTGTTCTGCAGAAAAATACTTGGAGAAACACAAGCTTGCGTCACTTCCTGCTCCTGGTGAGTAGCTGATGGCCTACTTAAAAGCTTATTTCTCATTTGACATGAAGACCATATGGGGTAGGATTTATTATTCCCATTTTGCAGATTAAAAAATATTGATTGCCAGGTCTGGTTAGGTCTAGATCCAAGAATAAAGAGTTTCTCCACTGGATACTTGGGGTCAGTCCAGGGTTAGCCCTAATTTTGGGTGAAGACCAAGCAGCTGGGCCAGTTCTGGCGTGGCTTGCCAAAAAGAATGTCCCCACCCTCCTTCCATCCAACGTGCCCACTCATTCACTCCTGTTTCCCATCTCTCTCAAAATGGAAGCTCTAAATTACCAAAGCAGAGTGCGCTTTCAACCTGGCACGGGGACCGTGCTGCAGCGCTTGGCAGTGGGTGGAGAGTGGAAACAGCTGAGCGGCTAACTCAATTTTGGGAAAAGAACTGCAGCCGCTGGCAAGAGGCCTGGCCTCCGGGGCTTACACAGCCCTACACAGACACACACACACAGATACACACACGCACGCCCACACACCTCCCCCCACCCCGGCCAAGGGGAGGCCCAGAGAAACAAGGACACCCAGGGCAAGGGTCAGCTGCCTCACTGTGTCCAACAGGACGAGCACAGAACCAAACCTGTGAGCTCATGAGAGGACCCAGTTCTGGGCTCCCCACACCCAGGAACCCAAGGGCCCAAACCGAAAGATGGCAGAGCTCCCAGAATGGGAGCTGAGATGACTGCAGACCCTGGACAGAGTCACCGGTCTGGCTCTTGAAAATAAAAACCCACGCAGAAGGAAAATTTCCCAAGGACCCAGATGATGCTCGACTATTATTTTATGCTCACAGAAGGAAATGTAAAATCCCAGAAAGAGAAATGAGGTTCCAAGCGGTCTCTGTAGACCTCGCTGGAATAATAGCTTTAAAGGGTCATGGGGTTTCACAGTGGAGGTAACCCCCAGCAGGAGGTAACTTTGGAGGCCTGAGAGGTCCACAGGGACCCTCAGAGTAACGTGGTCTGGGATCACTCTACTATCTTAAATTAACTGACTGGACTGCGGTCACACAGAAGGCAGGCAAGAAGGCAAAGGTCTCGGGAAGGCTCAGCTCTCTGGCGCCTAAGGGACTAGACCTCTCCCTGAAACAGGGCCTGGGGACCCAGGCTGCTCTCCCACCGCAGGGAGCAGAGAACTGGGCTCGCCCGGGTCCCAGCCAGGTCCCCAAGCGGTATCCCCCTTGCTGAAGTCTCAGACGCCAGCCACTATTTACCCACCTAGACTCACGGTGCCCACTTGCTTTCCCTTCCCTCACAGCCCTTCTAGAAAGCAAACTCCCCACCAGGCAGGTCCCGGGAGGCAGTTCAGCATTGCGGCCGCAAGCAAGGACTTTCGAGGCTGCCAAATTCCTATTCTAGATTTGATTCTGCCAGTGAATATCCCCGTGGCCTCGGGCAAGTCACTGAACCTCTCCATCCCAGTTTTGGCACCAGTAAAATTAAAATAGTTATGCTGTTATAAGATTGCTGTAAAAACATTTAAAAAAAATTTTTACTAAAACAAACATTTGTAGAATCCTTATTGCATGCCAGGAACTATTAAGCGCTTTGTTAACTATCAGTTCACCTATTAATTCACCTGTACTGTTCCCATTAACTCCACTTTAGAGGTGAGAAATTGAGGCACAGAGAAGTGAGATAACTTACCCAGGGGCACACGCCTCATCGGGTGACAGAGCCAGGATTCAAACCCAAGGAGTCCGGCTCTAGAGTTTATACTCTTAGCTTGTACACTCCCTTACCCCGTGCCCCGCTCCTTCCCTCCCACAAACGCCTGACACCTGGGAGATGCGCAGGGGAGATGCGCAGTGGAGCTGAGGCCCTGTTAACAAGGGGAGTGGTAATAGAAGCTCATTAGCAACAGCAGGATCAGCAATTGCCCTCCACCTGGGGGCTGGGCCCGGTCCCTCCCCGTTCACGTGATCCCCGCCCTCACAGTGGCCAAGCTCGGCCTGCAATACAGGTCTCTCAGCTCCCACCGGGGCTCTGGAGACACCTCGGTCACAGATCTCAGCTGGGGTGGCCAGGAGACCGGCCCCATCAGCAGCGTCTTTCCTCTGAGGGCGGCCCCTCCCCCTATTCCAAGAGTTCTCTACCTCAGAAGGATACAGAGAGTGTTCAACTAGGTGTGGGCACCGCTGACGGCTAAGGCCAGGGAGAGGAAGGGAAAGGGATGAAAGAGAAGGAGGGCAACCTAAGAAAACCACACAAGTGGCAGGAGGAAGGGAGCTGAACGCGAGCACGAACCTACCAGTGGACATTTAATAACAAAGAATATTTAGAAAGTACTTATGTACCACGCATTGTGTTAAATACTTTCATGTGTCCTATCTCACTTAATTATTCCAAGATACCCGTTTCATAAACACTATCTGTAAAGTGTCTTACTTCCCCCAGAAGAAGTTCCACTTGGCTAATTCATCTCTGCCCTCCAGAACGCACATCTGGAATTCGAGTCTAATGTACATATCTGGGCTCCTTTTCAGCTGGGGGATTCCCGAGGCTTTAGACAGAAAGTCCTACATCACTGCAATTGAAAGCCAAAGGCAATGAAAACATTTTAAGCTACATAAGTCATAACTTCCTTCTCACGTCCAAGTCAACATCTTTTTTCAGAATCAATAGAGTAGACTGGCAAAGTTCTCCAGGCCTCTGGAATCGGACTGCCCGAAATATGAAGCACACGGGTTCCATCCATGGCGAGATCCCTGACCTCCTTCCTACCGACCGTCCGCCCTCTGACAGCCACACCACCACACTCTGCCGTGAAGACCGCCCATCCCAGTGTGCCGTATGTCCCTGGGTACTTCCGTTACCATCAGAAGCCCAAGACTCCCAGGTCACCGCCCAACACCTGAGCTCTAACCTCCATATAGCTCTCTACAAGCCCGAATCTGAGACCACCTCCCACTGCTCCCCAACGCTTGAAACGCTTCCCCTCTATCCTCTGGAACCCACTATCATTTGCAAAATCCCCTCCATCTTTAAACTCTTCTCTGAGCGGTCCTTTGACCTTCTTACTTTGATGAAAATCTGGTCGCCCCTCTGAGGACACAGCTATCCCTACAGCCCTCTCAAGTGGTGGGTGCTTTCCCTCCCATGTCACCTTGTACCCCTGGGCCAGGAGGGGTCCTGTCTGCCCCTCAATGCTGTCTCCTTCCTAACCACTGCCCTGATCTGAACCTCATGTCGTCAGTCTCTCCCACCCACTACTCTCAACTCTGGACCCTCCCTGTCACTGCCGTCCAACATGCCTTTGTCAAAATTCCCGTGTTTTCAATATTTAGCACACACTGGTTTCTAATGCCTTGAACTCCATTCCCCTCGAGGGTCTCACCTCCATCTCACCTCAGCCCTTTATCCCCATGGTCATACCTGTCACTGCCAACACCTCCAACCCTTCCATAAACTCTGTCATGCACCCCACTCTCCAACCACCACCTCCTATCTACCCAATCACTCCGCGCCCCTCATATCCCGACTAATAATTCTTCCCCTTCACTAGGACCCACATCTCCTGATCCTCCACTGTTTTGCTGGCCCTCACCTACCTCATGTCCTCACTTCTATACTTGCCCATCACTCCCTTCCATACATTCTCAACCCTTTTCTGTGCCTCTACCATGCAAGTAAGCACGGCTGGAGAAAAACGTAAAGCTATGCTGTTAACCCTTGAAATTCATGACTGCAAACTTTGAGCGGGCCCTTAATGCGACCTTATAATCCGACTACATTCAAATCCATTCACTCTCCTCTCTCCTGGACAATTCCTATCACTGTTTCACAACTTCTCCTGTGTTCCTCAAACGTTCCCCCATCCTCCCTCTTGGCTGGTGGCATGGCTTTCTAGTTCATTGGGGAAAAGGAGGCAACTGGAAGAGAACATCAACGAGCTCCCACCTCCACATCGCCCTCCCCCCTGCACCGTCCCCATCCATGCTGCTGGCTAAGGCTAGTCCCCATTCCTGCACTAGATCCTATCCTTTCTCGTCTACTCGGGGACACACCACCAGCAATTTGTCCCCTTTTTCTGGATCATTCCCATCAAAAAACAAGCTACAAAGTTGTTCATCTAGAGACAAAAATTCTTTTTTTTAAACATCTTTATTGGAGTATAATTGCTTTATAATGGTATGTTAGTTTCTGCTGTATAACAAAGTGAATCAGCTATACATATACACATATCCCCATATCTCCTCCCTCTTGCGTCTCCCTCCCACCCTTCCTAAGAGACAAAAATTCTTGATCTCACTGCACCCTCCAGCTATCACCCCCATATCTCTGCTTCCCTTTATAGAGAAACTCCTCAAATGGTTTTTCTCTCCTCACTGCCAGCATTTCTTCTCCTCTGAATTATCCTTCCATCCACTCCAATCAAATTTTCATACCTACCACACCCCAACCCCCGAAATAGCTTTGATTGAGGTTACCAATGACCTCCATGTTCCTAATTCCTCTACATATTGGAGGGGCCCAGAACCAAGTCCTTGGCTTTCTTTTCTATCTACTCTCACTCACTAGATAATCTTATTCAGGCTCCTGGCTCTAAATATCATCTATATACTGATGACTCCCAAATGAATATCTCCAGCCTAGAGTCAGGCTGTTAAGACTGAAATTCTAGCTCCATCATTTAGTCGCTATGCAACTTTGGGCAAATCACAATCTTGCTGAGCTTCGGTTGGCTCATTTGTAAAGTGGGAATGATAATAGAAGCTATCTCATCAAGTTGTGATGAAATTAGGTGAAATAATTTGTGTAGAGTTCCTGGCCCCGTGCTGGCATATGATATGTACTCAATAAATGCTAGCTGTTATTATAATCCTCCTCTTCAACGTCAATGCAGCCAGTGAGTGGTAAAGCCAGGATTTCAACTCCAGCCATCAAGACTAATGCCAGGTCTCTCTGGGTCAAAAGCTGGACCTCATTTCACCTGACTATTCTGCCCTAGCAAGAGACTCCAGCAAGAGATGGTGGCACCTGGGCCTGCCCACAGCCCTAAGTCACAATCACTATTTTAGCAGACAACTACTAGGATAACTTTAGCTTCCCAGCTCAATCCATTCTTTTGGCCCATCTCTAAGAGAGAGTTTCTCCTGGAGACTTCTTTATTTCTCAAAGGAGTATCAATACTGCTCTCCTCTTCTCACCCATGACAGTCTCATTCTTACTCTCGGCCAACCAATTAAAAAAAAATCATTTATTGAGACACTCCTAGGTGGCAGGTAATGTGTCTGGCTCTGGGTACACGGCAGTGATGAAGACACAGTCCCTGCCCTACAAGAGCTCATAGTCTGGTTGAGAAAGCTAACAGATAAAGGGATAACATCAGCACAGCAAAAGAGCATGGAAGGACCTGTATATCAAGCACTGGATTTGGTTTGATTTTTCCTTAACAGTAGGGACGGTCCTGTACGATGTACAGTTGTGCAGAGCTCCAGCTGGTGGCTGTGTGTCAGGGACTGGGAATAGAAATGTCTAAATCGAGCTTGAAGGCAGAGGCAGCGAGAGAACAGAGGATGGGCAGGTTTGAGAGAACGTAAGGAAGTTGAATCACCAGGACTGAGTAATTGACACAGACGCGGGGGGGTGGGGGTGGGGGTGGGGGCGGTAAGCAGGAGTAAGAGGACAGGTCAAAGATGACCCGCAGGCTGATGGCCTAGGTGGCTGGTGGGATGTTGGGACTCCTCCCTAAGTTGGGGCCGACAGTCAAGGAAGCAGGTTGGAGGACGAGGAGCATAAGAAAAGCTGAGACCGGGCTGAGTTTGTGAGCCCAGTGTGAGAACCTCGCAGAGATGCCCATAAATCAGTGGGAATGTGGGTCTGGATCTCAAGGAGGCTGGAGAAGATGAGAAGAGTTGAAAGGCAAATGATATACATGTGTATGAAATGCAAACAGAGAAAAGTAAATGGATGAAATTCTAAAAGGCCTAGAAATGCTGATATTCTCTTTATGCACCCAAACAGAACACCTTATGCAGCCCACTTTGCAGACCCCTGTCCATGGTACTCTTTCAAGAGTGAATGGATGGCGAGGGATGGAAGTCGTAGCTCAAGGGGAGTATTGATAGAATTGGGAGAGACCTGAACATAGTTATAGATGGAGGGAAGGAGCCAGTGGGGAGAGGGAGGCTGAAGAAGCAAGAGGGGGAGGAGGCACCGGATGGTGAGAGGTCCTGAAGCAGACAGGAAGGCTGGGAGCCAGAGCACAGAGAGAAGCGTTAGCCTTGGGCTCCAGGAAATGAGGAGGGAAGGACGAGCTGAAGTGAGAACAGCTGCACGAGGGAGGGGTGTGCGGGGAGCGGGGGAAGTTCACAACCCAGGAGCTTCCCCTAGCCAGCTGGGGACTTGTGTTACCAAAAGGGTCCACGGCTGCTGATGAAGTGCAAAGTGAGGATGGGTGGTCACAAAGACAGGACCCTGCTCTCAGCTGAGCCCCAGACTGCAGCCTCTCCAAAGAAATCAGAGAATCAAAACAGATTATTGCTATGGTCTGAATGCTTGTGTCTCCCTCAAATTCATGTCCTATGGGATGGTATTAGGAGGTGGAGCCTTTAGGAGGAGATTAGGTCCTGATGAAATCGGAGGCCTCAGAGAGCTCCCTAGCCCCTCCTGCCCTGTGACCCGGAAAAGGGTCTGCACTTGACCCTGCTGGTACCCTGATCAGACTTCCAGCCTCCAGAAGTGTGAGAAATCGATTTCTGAGGTGTATAAGCCACACAGTTTATGGTATTTTGTTATAGGAATCTGAACAGACTAAAACAATAATCTATCTCCCTTCAAGGGGAAAGGATGCAGCCTTCGGTAATTCTCCTGCCAACCAAGTTTGGCTTTGGAACACTTTATCTTCATTAACTGACCACAGACTTCTACTGTGGCTACTGGTACCTCAAACTCTTTGGGACTAAATACCACTTGTTAGAGGAACCACAAAAGGAATGCCCTCAACCTAAAACTCAACCACGATACATTCACAGAACAGAATACCATGCTGCCATGAAAAACAACAAGGTGCCATGGCAAACAGACAAATCCCGAATGTGGAACATTCTGCAAAACAACTGGCCTGGATTCACCAAAATGTCAATGTCATGAATGAGAGGGTGGGGGACCTGCTCCTAGATTTTAAAAAGTGAATAAACAAAACCTGAAGAGAGAGAACAAAAGCAATCTTGAAACCTGACTGGATCCTGATTTAAAAAAAAAAAAAAAAAACTTAAAAAACACATTCCTGGGATAATTGGGAAAATTTGAATATAAACAGATTATTAGATAAAGAAGACAGTATTAGAGAATTGTTGATAATTATCTTGAGTGTGATTACGGTATTGTGGATATACAAGAGAATGTTCCTTTCCCTAGGAGCTGTAGGACCAAGTATTTAGAGCTGAAGTGTCAAGATGTCTGCAATTTGAGGGGAAATGATTCAGCAAACTTACACAGAGAAAGAAAGAAAGAAAGTGAATAGGGAAAAACAGTAATTGTTGAATCTAGCTTGAGGGTATACAGTCATCGTTCACTATACCCTTAATTCAACTCTTCGGGATGTTTGAAAATTTTTATAAGAAGTTGGGAAGTTTTTAAAATGTAAATAAATTTAAAGAAGGTAAATCTATATGAACTAATATGGCAAAATCTTAAGGTATAATTAACTGGAAGAAAAAACAAGGTGCAATCATTTTGTTTTTTTTGTTTGTTTTTGTTTTTGTTTTTTGGGGTTTTTTTAACATTGTTATTGGAGTATAATTGCTTTACAATGGTGTGTTAATTCCTGCTTTATAACAAAGTGAATCAGCTATACATATACATATATCCTCATATCTCCTCCCTCTTGCGTCTCCCTCCCACCCTCCCTATCCCACCCCTCTAGTTGGTCAAAAAGCACCGAGCTGATCTCCCTGTGCTATGCGGCTGCTTCCCACTAGCTATCTATTTTACATTTGGTAGTGTATATATGTCCATGACACTCTCTCACTTCGTCCCAGCTTACCCTTCCCCCTCCCCGTGTCCTCAACTCCATTCTCTACGTCTGCGTCTTTATTCCTGTCCTGCCCCTAGGTTCTGCAGAACGATTTTTTTATTAAGATTCTATATATATGTGCTAGCATACAGTATTTGTTTTTCTCTTTCTGACTTACTTCACTCTGTATGACAGTCTCTAGGTCCATCCATCTCACTACAAATAACTCAATTTCGTTTCTTTTTATGGCTGAGTAATATTCCATTGTATATACGTGCCACATCTTCTTTATCCATTCATCTGTCTATAGACACTTAGGTGGTGCAATCATTTTGGAGCACAATTTGTCAATATTTATAAAAAATGTTAAATACCCGTTCACTTTGACTCACTAAGTTCACTTCTAGAAATTTATACCAACAGAGACACTTGCATGTATGAACAAAGCTGTATGCATAAAGATACTCACTGCAACATTATTTGTAATAACAAAATAATATCTAATAACAAAAAAGCTAACTGAATGTCCACTGGCAGGAGAGTCATCAAAAAACACTCTGGAAGATTAACTCTGCAACCATTTACAAAAAAGGAGGTACAACCATTTGTAGGTAAAACAGAACAAATCTGTATCGAACACAGCATGATCCTTTTTGTAGAATAAAAAGGACAAATTAGTCTTTGTACTTTTAGATGACTATAAATGCATAGAAAAAGGACTGGAATGATATTTACCAAACTGGGTGGGGGAAGAGGGCTGGGGAGGACAGGTCGGGATAGGGAAGGGGAGACTTAGACTTGGATTCTATGTATTTGTATAGTTGGATTTTTATGACAAATTAATGCATTAATTTACTAATCATGTAGCTGAAAGTTTAAAAGTCAAAAAAAAAAAAGGTCACAAGAGGAATGTACACCTTAGCAGCGATTATCTCTGGGGAGTGGGTGGAGGAGAACTTTCATGTTATATTCTTCTTATCTCTGTACTGCAGACATCCTTAACCAAGAGGATGCAGTAAGCTATTACGGATGATTCGTGTGAATTTTTTCTAGTTTTTAATCTGAGCACATTACAGACCCCCTCCCAAGTCCCTTGTTCTCACTGTATCTTCCCTTGTGAGCCCACTCCCAACCCCCAGTACAGACAGATGCCCACAGTCCTACCGGGCACATGGAATTCCATCTTACACTCAAGGTCCGATGTGGAGAGAGGGAAGGGTGGGCAACTGGCTCGGGGGAGCTGCTCCTTCCTTTTGGAAACCAAATCCTATCAGGGCTACTCCTGACTTCCTCCTCGGTGCTCAGAGCCTTCCAGAGGGAGAGCAGGAGAACAGAGTTGTGGCTGCTAGCTCCCTAATATCAAACAAAATATTCTGAGCCCGTGAAAGACGTTGTTTGCTCTGGTGGTGCAGTTACTTGTGTAAGTGTATTTCCTGGTACAGCAGCCCAGGCCTGGCAAGTCCACAGAACTTTACTGAGTGGCAATTTCGGGTCAGTCAGCCACTGGCTCGCCTGCAAGGCCTCACTTTGCTTGGTTAGTTTCCTTTAACCAAGGTGACAATGAAACCTCCTAGCTCCTCTCCTCTCACCTCTAACAGACTTAGGAGCCGCTGCCTATCATCCTGGGAAACCACAAAGTGCCATTCTTTAGTACTGTTGCTGGTATCAAAAGTCATTTCTGAAAAGGCAGGGAAGAAAACTCTGGGCTTCTGACCAAATAATAATAATGATGATAATAATAGTAATAGGCAACCCCCGGTACCTCAGAACTTGACTCTTTGGAGATCCTTTACAGAGGTAATTAAGATAAAATAAGGTTATATGGGTGGGCCCTAATCCAGTCTGACTGGTGTCTTTATAAGAAGAGGAGGTTAGAACCGAAGAGGGAGGCCCTCAGAAGAAAGTAACACTGCTGAAACCTTGACCTTAGACTTGCAGCCTCCAAAACTGTGAAGAAATGTTTCTGCTGTTTAAGCTTCTCAGTCTGTGGTATTGGAGATGGCAGCCCGAGGAAACGAATACACTGGCCAAACGTGTGCTATGAGCCAGGCACTGTTTTAAGCACTTCACAAGTATTAACGCCTTTCATCTTCATCACATACTTATGAGGTAGCTCCTATTTTTATTCCCCAATTTTAAGATGAGGAAATTGAGGACAGATCGGTTTCTTGTAATAGCAAGATACTGGCAACAGCCAAATGTCCATCTCAAAGGGAATGGAGAAAGACACTGTGGTATGTTTCTACGATGGAATGTTACACCACAGTGAAAATGTAACTACATTTATACTCAATAATAGGGATGCATCTTACAAATATAATGTTGAATAAAATAGGCAAATCCCAGATGACTACATACAACATAATACCCTTTTTATAAGGATCAAAAAGCAACTACAATTATATAATACCTTATTTAGGACTGTTTTACATATATAAAATATTACATATTTTATTATATATAATGTATATTATCTATATATTTTTTTTCTGTGTACATGAGAAGAGGGATAAGATTACTTTTAAAAAGAGAAAAGGAATAATAGCCAAAATTCAGGCTAGTGGTTCACAGTGGTGGGCATGGAGGTAGGCAGCAGGATGGGGGAAGCACATAGGCTTACGTCTGTAAGTTATTATCAACGTGGCTAGTTGTTGGGTTGAGTTCATAGTTGTTTATAATACTCTCCATGAATAAATAAACGTACTCATGAATAAAATTAAAGCATGCCATGAATGGACCAATGTTGAAACTTGCTATGAATCGAGAATTATAAATATGATTTATGATTTAAACAGACCTTTGCACCAAAGGTCTGTTTAAAAAGAAAGAGCGGTAGGGGTTTCATTAAATAACTTGCCCAAGGTCTCAAGGCTGAGCCAGAATGTGAACCCAGGCAACCTGGCTCCAGGATGCATAATCTTAACCACTGTTGTCTATTATATATCAAAACACCAGGCTGTTCCCCTGATGGAACAGAAATAGGGTCTACTATGAAGCCTGAAGGCCTGACCCTACACCCAGCTACCACCATATAGGCACTAGCCATCCAAGACCCCAGGGGGCTCCGAAGTCACCAAATCCAGATTTACTACTTCTTCAGACTGAGCCAAAGCTCGAATTTCATGTGGAAAAAGGAAAGAAGCTTTGAGTACACAGAAGGTACTTCAGGACACAGAAGTCCAGCCCTGAACACGTTATTTGACTTTTTACTCAAGGAGGGAAAGTAAATATTTGTATGGCTCTCTCCACAGAACTCAGGGGAAAGGGTAATGACAGAGATTGTTCAAAAGACCTACAGAGGAACCAGGGCAGCTGCAAGTCAAAAGACAGTCAGCTTATGTGTGGAGGCCAAACCACACCTGCGGAATGACTGAGCCAGGGCTGGCCTCCCTGCTCAGGGTGTGTGACAAGGGGCCCCATGAGGGCCTTTTGCACCACTGACAGGACCAAGGCCTCATTCTCCTCGGCCTTGGGTTACAGATCCACACAGAAAATGTGAGCCATGTAGAGTGGAAGGGACGAGAGGAAAGGTACTAAACTTCCAGCCCCTCATCAGCCCAAGCAGTCTGTGATGCCATCTGGCTCGATTTTAGCGCCTTCAAAGGACCTGAGCATCAGATGGCTTGAAATAAGGCCAACCCCACACTAGCACTAGAGCAAAGGGAGAGACAAACACATCTGAGATTTGGCTCTTAGCCCAGTCAAAACAGCTCAAGGGCACTCAGTAGCCAGCCCACTTCCCTCAACCAACCAACCATGGAGTCTGGTTAATCTTCTACTCCTTGGGGGCCCTTGCTTGAAGGCAACCAGTGCGCCAGGCCTCCCTACCCTGTTGTCTCCAACACCAGGCTACAAGCTACAAGCTGGAGCCAGGTTCAGGAATCCCTAAATCAAGGGAAGGCAAATGTCACATGTCCCCTTGAGGCATGACCCTTGAGAAGAGGCCAAAAGATGGTATTTGACAACCTCCTGACATGAGTAGACTCTGCTCACTTCTCTTTCTACTTCTTTTCTTCTCTTCTGTTTAACTCTCCCATTCTCAATCTCTTCCCAGTCTCCAAGCCTGCTCCCAGGTTTTCTACGAGCACTGAAGGGTGATAAACTTGACTCACAGCAGCTCCTGGCTAATCCAACACACAGAGAGTGTGCAGAATCTTTATTTTCGTCACTAATTTTTAGAGAAAGAATCCTTTCGACCTACTAGGATGGGTCCCAGCATTCTATATTTTAACATGGCTCCCTAAGGTAATCTGGATGCAGGAGTGTTTAACTTACACTTGGGGAAATACTACAGTAGGTCAGCCTCCAGAAGTCTAAATGGTAGGTGTGAGATTAGAATATTTTCTCCCAGAAATGACAGGCAGTTCCCAGGAAAATGTACTGACAAGAATAATGATGTGACTAGTGTTCAAAACAACAATAAAGACAATAATAATCATTAATAATTGCTGGTACATAGCACTTCTCGGCTAGGCATTGTCCTAAGTACTTGTATTAACTAACACTTCAAACAACTCTATAGGGACTTCCCTGGTGGCGCAGTGGTTAAGAATCCACCTGCCAATGCAGGGGACACGGGTTCGAGCCCTGGTCCGGGAAGATCCCACATGCCGTGGAGCAACTAAGCCCGTGCGCCACAACTACTGAGCCTGCGCTCTAGAGCCCACTAGCCACAACTACTGAGCCCACGTGCCGCAACTACTGAAGCCCGTGCACCTAGAGCCCGAGCTCCTCAACAAGAGGAGCCACCGCAATGAGAAGCCCGCGCACCGCAACGAAGAGTGGCCCCCGCTCGCCGCAACTAGAGAAAGCCTGCGCGCAGCAATAAAGACCCAACGCAGCCATAAATAAATAAATAAATTTAAACAAACAAACAAACAAACAAAAAACAACTCTATAAGATAAATGCTATAATCCCCTTTTTTTGCATGAAGGAATTAAGACACAGAGAGATTAATAAGTGGCCCAAGGTTAGTTACAGAGCCTGGATATAAGCCAGGCAATCTGACTCCAGAGTCCATGTTCCTACCCACTGACCTACATTATAGTACCCTGATATGTGCTGAGGCCCTTTACAGTACAGAGGAAACCCCTGATTTACAAATGACTCAAATCCATGATGGTTTGATCCCCTGCTACTGAAATATTATCCTCTCTCTTCCATCCCCACTATGCGAACCCAGACCTGGAATCTTCTAACTGTACTGCCAAGGGAACTAGTCAACACTGGAATCTACCTCCATGACCTCCCAGACACCAACATATTCATTCATTCAATCAATCAATCAACAAATATATATTAAGCACCTATTATGTGTCAACTATTATGAACAAGATACAAACGGTCCCTGCCTTCATGCACTTATACCCACCTCACTCTAAATGCTGATTTCTAGGGTTTAGAAGGGCTCAGAAATCAAAAGATGGTTTAAATCAGTGCCCCAAGGGCTCACGACCTCTAATATTAATGTTTTATTAGCTATGTGACAGGTTAAATAGCTACCAGATACCTCATAGAACTTAGTACAATACTAGACAGACATATAGTAGGTATTTATCAACTTATATAGAGATATTTCAGGAGAGCACTGAGAACAGATAGATGGCCAAACCAATGAATAGAATTAGAACATCCTCCTGACTGCCCCCAACAGGAAGGACACAGACATAAGAGGGTTGGGAAACAAGACCAGGACTTCCATTTCTGGTAATAACAAAAGCTAGTTAGTACTTAAAGAGATCTATGACCCCAAAAAGCCACACTTCAGTGTAAAGGTGTACTGGAAACACAAATTACCCCACCCCTAGAATGGTAAGGAAAATCCAGTCTCAAATCTTAACGATGAGTTGGGGTAGTAGAGGGAGAAACTAGTTAGTTCCACTAAAATCTTGGAACCAGAAGCCAGCCCTCGTGTGGGTTTGCAGTCTAAATTTATACTACTTGGGTAATCCAAAAATGTTAGGTTGAGAATTTTATTTAGCATGATTCCAGACTGGTAGCCCTCAAGTGCCTGGCAAGAACAAAGACAAATCCTCTCTAGAGAAATCCAGGACTCAAAAAATTCCCACAAATAACATTTTAAAGAAAATAAGCAATGTACAATAAAAGAACAATAACAACAGTAATATTTAAAACAAAACCTAAACACACAAGTAAATAAGCCAAGAGCCAGTGAAAACAGAGCTTTAAGGACCTCAGAATAGTTATAGACTATGTTTAGGTTTGGAAAAGGGAAAAATAATTGAAATTAAAAACTCTATTGATAGTTTTAACTGATATGTTTAGTTACTGATTAGACAGCTAAAGAGATAAGTGGAATATAGAGCTGACGAAATTATCCAAAATGCAACATAGTAGACAAAGAAGTGGAAGATAGGAACAAAAAGGATTAAGAGGTGTGGAAAACAGAGTAAGATGAACTAACATAACTCTAAACATAGTCCTAGAAGAAGAAGAGGAGACAGACAAAATACCTGAAGGCATAATAGCTAAGAATGTTCAGAAACCTGAAGAAGGACATGTACCCACAGACTCTCAAACAGAATAAGCCAAAACAAATAAACATTGAAACAAATCCTACTAAAACTGCAGAATGCCAAAGACAAAGAGAAGATCTTAAAACCAATCAGAAAGAAAACAGATTACTTTCCAAGGAGTGAAAGTTAAGACTGACTAATGACTTTTCAAGGCAACAGTGGAAGACAGAATATAGTAAAATTACATCTTCACTGTGCTGGGAGAAAAATAATTATGAACCAAGAATTTTATATCCAGTGAAAATATCTTTCAAGAATGAAGAAGGAATACAAACATTTTTAGGCAAAGAAAAACTAAGAGGGTTTGTCATCAGCAGATCATCTCTAAAGGGCATTTTAAAGGATATAATTCCAGCAAAGGCAAACTAATGTCAAATGGAAAGCCCGAGACACAATACAAAATAATGAGCAAAGAAAGTGGTAATTATGTAGGTAAATCTAAATGAACATTTTTTTCATAAAATAATAATGTTTTGTATTATTTTTAAAAGAAAAGCTAAAATAATACAGAATTAAAATACATGACAACATAAGCATATAAGTTGAGGGTGATGAACAGAGTTAAAATATTATAAGGTCCACATGCAAAAGAATCAGGTTGTAACCCCATTTCTCAGCATATACACTCCTATGGATATACCCAAGAGTAAAACAAAAACAAAAACATGTCTACACAAAAAGTGACACATCAAGGTCCATAGCAGCATTATTCACAACAGCCATAAAGTGGAAACAATCCAAATGTCTACCAACAGGTGAACGGATAAAAAAAAATATGGTATATCCATACAATTGAATTTTATTAGCCAATATAAAGAAATGGAATATTAATAGATGCTACAACATGGATGAATCTTCAAAACATTATGCTAATGATATATGTATATGTATAACTGATTCACTTTGCTGTACACCTGAAACTAACACAACACTGTAAATCAACTATGCTCCAATAAAAATTTTTTTTAAATTATGCTAAGTGAAAGAAGCCAGACACAGAAGGACAAATATTTTATGATTCCATTAATAGGGAATGTCCAGAACAGGCCAATCTATAGAGATAGATATTAGATCAGTTGTTACTTAGGGCTGGGGGCGGGCAGGGGTTGGGGGGCGCTGTAAGGGGACAGAGAGGTGATAGCTAAGCAGTTACACTTTCCTTTTGGGGTTGATAAAAATGTTCTAAAAATTAATTGTAGTGATGGTTGCACGACTCTGTGAATATACTAAAAAACTTTACATTCTACACTTTAAATGAGTGAATTTTATGTTATGTGAATAAACTCAGTAAAACTATGACCAAAAAAATGTTGTAAGATCCTTGTCTTATTTGAGAGAAAAAGTCTGACTGACTCTAGATCTGGATATTTATGTTAACATTGGTAGGATAAACATTAAAAAAAACAATAGCTGAAATAGCGTGTATAACTTCTAAACTAGTAAAGGGAAAATATCCAACAAATCCCCCCAAAAGGCTAGACTGAAGGGAAAGAAAAAAGACAAAATGCTCCAACCTGGAGTTTACAACCTGTATCAAATGGTGGCAGACCAAGTGACATCCAGCAGTCACATCTGTGCTGAGAAGCAGACTCTCCTCTGGGTGCTGGAGTTTGGGATGAGTGGAGGCTCACGCCCTACCCAACCCCCTGCATCAGCAGGGTCCCTGGAGAAACAAACTCCTTATGGAAGGCCTGGACCCTCCAAGAAAATACCACCTCGGGATGAGACAGCTCCCTTTGGTCACCAGGGATCAAAATTATTCCTCCGATGAGTTGAGGCCTATAGGTCTTAGGTTCTAAAGGAGAATAAGTAATTCTGCGCTGAGAGGTCATCTGAATTGTGACACACAAGCTAGTTTGAACTATTCAAAGAGTGTCATGGGTGGATGACTTGTACATGTAGCCCAGTAATCCCTGGCTGCTTCAATAAGCGCCATGAGTGCACCTCGCGAATGCCACCATAGACGGGGTCCCTGCGTCTCTCTCTAGGTCAGCCTGTTGTCACAGGACACGCATTTGTGCCGTGGTTATTCCACGTATTGGAGCTGACTGATGGGAACGCTGTCCAGCCCGTGACCAGAGGAGGTGGGTACTCCCCCAGTTCTGGCTGGAGAGTGGGGATTCTAGCTCTCCCGCTACCCTTGCCTCCCTGGTCCTTCTCCCCTCCTGCACTGGCATTGCAGGGCAGGGGAAGTAAAACTGAAACACATCTGGAAGGACGCTTCTTGCCTAAGGGCCTACTCAGTTAAAGGAAAAAGAAGCTTCTCTGGTTCCACCTTTGGAACTAAGAGTTTAGTCTTCAACCACATGAAAGCAGCCTGCCAGGATAAAGTTCCAGGCCGTATTTTACAATGGACAGCTCTGGCCCTGCGTCTGCCAACAGCAATCCCCCTGGTCTCTGCTCCGCAGAGCAAGTCGCCATCCCTTTGCTCAAGAACTGGAAACAGAACAGGGCCTATCCCTTTGGCTCAAGTTGCAGCTGACTTGTGGCCTAGCTTGGAGAGCAGGAAACAGCAGCTACATACGGTGAATGTGGTACGACACCCAAATGGGAGTGGCCCAATTCTTCTGACACAGTCTAGATCACCTACAAATTAGCCCTCTGGGTCATCAGCTACACGTGCGCACGCACACACACATCCCTAAAGCCCTCTTCATCAATTACAGTATCCACTGGTCGCGTTTCAGCGTGCCTCAGGAAAATGGAAGCGGAGAGCAGTATTCATGGCTACTTGGAAACGAATCCTGGAAATCAGAAGGCTGCGGATAAACCCCTTTCCCGGCCAAAGATGTCCTGGTGGCTCCTGGAGCCAACAGTCTGTACCTGTCACAGGGCAGGGAGCTGCCGTAGATCTGAGAGTTGAGGGTTTCTCCTGCTTGGAGACTCACTGCCCTCGGAGGAGGCGAGGGGTGGGCTCTGGATCAGCAGGGATCTGCATTTGCTGCATAGAGGGAAGCAGCATTCCCCCCACCCTCCCGTCAGCCGGACCTCTGCTCCCATGGGACGGTCCCCACAGAGGGCAGCCTGTGAGTCAGACCGGAAGCAGGGAGGGACCAGGCAGCTTCTGGAAGATTCATGGTCTTCTCTTCCTCTCCATTCACCCTCCAAATAGCCATTTCTAAGTGGCTGTCATCTTAAAAAAAACCATACTCCTTGGTCTATATGGACATGTTCCGCTTCTTTAGAGCCCCCCTCTATATCTCCCCACCCCCGCCTATTTTGGGCCAACATAATTTACAATTCCCAGAAACGCCTGAGAAGCAGCGTATGCGCTTCTGGTGCCAAGCCTGACCGGTTTTACAGATTTGCATTTAGCAGGTGTCTGTTGCTAAATCAGGAGCAGCTGCTAATTGCTTTTCCTCCCTCGAACCTTCAGACAGAATGAAACATCTGGTGTTCTCTCGCTTTGGGTTAAAATCAGATACCTTATCGTCCCTCCTTTGGGTTCCATTTTTATTAAAAAGCTGTCAGCTGATGCCTGGAACAGGCAGCAGAGAGCAAGCCCGCCCCAGAAGCAGGGGAATGATTCTAAGGGCAACCCAGCAGGATGACGATGCCTTCCATTCCCAGACCTCAGGCACAGACGCAGGGTAGCTCGGGCACCAGTCCCCACAAGGTGGAGCTTTAAGCCCATGACCGCCCAGGTTACTTGGGGCTTCATTTCTTGAGCAAGGAATCTGAGGACCTCGCTCACCTCTTGCTGGCAGTGCCCTTCCCTGCCCTGAACCTGTTCCAAAGCTGGCACCCTACGTCCCAGCCCGCTCTCCTCTCTCTTTAATATGCACATGCTTCTACCACCATGAACGGAAATCTCAGGGGGAATAAACTATATATGCCAGTGTTCTGTAGCTTTTTCAGCTACCTTTTGGTTTGGGGTTTTTTTTTTCCCCCCAAAAAAAATCTGTTGGCAAGGCCCCAAATCTGCTTCTTGATTCTAAGCCAAAACCATTCTTAAAGGTACCTTATTAGCAACTCAGGTATTTTACATTATTAATAAATAATAATCTTAGCTAAACTTTATTGAGCACTATTTTGTTTTCAGGAAAACAAAGTTTATCATACTCATAGGTCAGAAATAGGAGGCACCCATGCCACGCAGAGCCACATGGGGAAGCACCAGTGTTGGTCAGGAGGCAAAGGGACAGGAGCGAGGGGAGAGCCTAGGCCATGGCCTTTATTAGTTTCTGCATTTCTGCAGGACAGGCAAGGCAGGGCAGGGTAACAAGTTAGGACTGGTTAGTTTGAATAATTACAGCAGGCTCTAAGCTATAGGCGTGGTCTCTGGTTGCCTGGTACCCGGTCCTGGGATGATTAAGGCAGAGGAATATTGCTTCCAGGGGGGTAAGGGCCAGATAATGCAGCTGTGGCTCTGGACTGGTGAGTTTTGAGCACTTACTATTGTGCATCAGGCATTGTGGTAAGCACTTTACATGCATTACCTTATTGAAGATTTAGGAATTATTATGATAGTCCTCATTTTACAATATGAAACAGGCTCAGAGAAGGGCTATTGATGTTGTGCAAGCAAGACTGGAACCTGTGCTCTGCTGACTGGGTATTTGATAATATTAAGGAATTACTGATAACGATTATAGATATGATAATGGAATTGTGATTATATATATATGTCCTTATATTTTAAAGATGTATAATGAAATACCTATAGTTAAAATTACATGAAACTTCCTTTAAAATCATCCAGGTATAAGAGTGAGTGGTGGGAGGATGGGGGGGGAAGCAGTTTGAGGTAGAATAAGGCGTATTGATTAAAAAAACATTGGCTATGAGTTGATAATTGTTGAAACTGGGTAATGGATGCACTCGGATAGTTTTCTTTTTCTACTTTTACATATGTCTCCATTTTCTTTAATATAAAATTACAGATCTATAGAATTATACTCACACTATCCACTGCATTTTAGAACCTCCTGACTTAAGATTTTCCCTGCCCCAAACTTCTTTGCTGGGTCAGCTCCTCTGACCTGCTCCTACCATCAAAGTTTCCTCAACTGGTACCAGTGCAGTACTGGGACTCAGAAGTGACCACCCTCCCCTTGGACTTATAAACCTTCAGTCTGTCTTCAAGTCTCCAGTCACTTTACTCAAGGTCCTAGGTGCGTGGGACATAAAGGGAGGCTGGGAGGACAGCTGCTTTGGGAAATAGTTTGGCAGTTCCTCAAAAGGTTAAACATGGAGTTACCGTATGACCCAACAATTCCACTTCTAGGTATATACCCCAAAGCAGTCAAACAGATACATTTACACAAATATTGACAGCAGCACTATTCACAATAGCCAAAAGGTGGAAACAACCCAAATGTCCATCAGTGGATGAATAGATAAACAAAATGTGAGATAACCAACAGGACCTACAGTACAGCACAAAGAACTACACTTGACATTTTGTAATGACCGATAAGGGAAAAGAATCCGAAAAACTGAAGCACTGTACTGTACACTTGAAGCTAGCACAACACTGTAAATCATCTATACTCCAATCTTTTAAAAATGTGATAGATTGTACAAAGGAATATTATTCAGCCATAAAAAGGAATGAAGTACTGATATATGCAACAACCTGGATGCACTTGAAAACTTTATGCTAAGTGAAATAAGTCAGTCAGAAGAGGATACATATTATGTGATTCCATTTACGTGTGATGTCCAGAACAGGAGATCAGTGGTTGAGAGAGAGAAAGGAGATTAGTGGTTGCCAGGGTCTAGGGAGGGGAGAGCAGAGAGATGTCACTAATGCTTTTTGGGGGAATGATGAAAATATTCTAAAATTAAATAGTGGTAATGGTTGACAACTCTGTAATACACTAAATCAAACATTGAATTGTACACTTTAAAAGGATAAATTTGTATTTTGTAAATTATATCTCAATTAAACCCCCCTCAAAAAAATGATTAAAGGGAGAAAGAAATAGGCAAGGATTCATTTGTGGAGTGCTTTTAAGTGTTCAAAGCTCATTGCTAATTCTTCTTTGTTATCTTTTGTTGTCTGCTATCTTTTCTTCCATAACATATCTGTGAGGTAGAGAGAGCAGATGTCACTAAGCCCATTTGACACATGGGGAAACTGATGCTTGATGAGGTGAAATGAACTTGGTCAGAGCCCCAAATCCCAGTCAGCAGCAGTGTGGGAGTGGGACAGAGCACCGAGCAGCGCTGCCCCAGCTGCACACTGGAATTGCCTGGGGTGCTTTTTGAAAAGCCTTACGTCTTGAAATTGGCTCTGGTGATTTTACGGTACAGCCACGGCTGAGAACCACTGGTCCACAGACCGGAGAGAGTGAACTCGCCCACTAGCTACGGCTTTTACTGCATAAAGAAACACTGCTTGGGGGAGTGGCTCAAGGTTGAGCGAGAAGTGTTGGTTGGACGAGCCAGAGGCTGTGCCTTCTAATCGCTTTTTAGGAATAGAACCAAGGCAAAGAACTACTAAGCTCTGGAGGCAGACGCTACTGTCTGCCATTCTCATTCACGGCTGCCACCTTCCCCATGGGTTGGGGGGCTTGGGCGTCACTGACAAACCCAAAGGTCTCGATGTTTCATTCAAATGGGAGGAAACACCAGGAGTGGGCCTAATTCACCTGTCATGAGGGAGGAGAGAGAGCTGGCCAGTTCCTTAATCAAACAGGCTGTCTGGGAAACAAATGCAAAAAAAAAAAAAAAAAGCAAAGGCGCTATTAGTCAATGTGGAAAAGAAATCCTGCCAGGGAATTTTAATCTCACTCGGCAAGGCTAATTCTGAAACAAAGCCCCCTTCACTTCACCATCACCCAACCAGGAAGCTTGGGCCAAGGCCCTGAAGGCTAACATCAAATAGCACATGCCAATAGGAACACACCTCGATTTCTAAGATAATGTTAGGAATAGTAGTAACAACGACAGCATCTGATACTTACTAAACACTTACTATGTGCCGGACACCGGGCTAAGTGCTTACCCCACATATCTCAATTCATCTGAGCACCAATCTACAGATAAGAAAATGAGATCACAGAGGTTTGTAACTTACCCAAGGTCACATGAATAAAGGCAGAGGAGCCAGCCACAAAAGCAAGGACAGAATGCCTCCAGGGCCAGCAACTTGACCACTACATTATGCTAACTCTTGACAACTAGGCAGAGAGGAGAAGACCTTGAGAATACGCTGCAAACAATGTGAACAGTTGTTACTGCTCAATGTTTTCTGTTCTATTTTGGTGTTTTTCTGTATTTTCTTTTTTTTCCATTATGAATATATTACTTCTGTAAAGAAAATATTTATACAATTGTAACGGCAGAGGCACAAAAGCCTCACGCTTTGTGGTGTTTCTTTTTTCTTGTTAATACGCTGAAAACAACCACTTTTGCATTGGTGGTGATTATTTTTTTATTTCTACTTTTCTGTATTTCACAAATTTTCTTCAGTACATATGTCTTTTGCTGTAATCAGGAAAACATCATTATCTTAAGTGGTTTAAGAAATAATTCACCTGGGAAAAATATCATCTATCGTCCCTCTGTCTTCATACCTAAGATTTTAACCTGGACACGTGTGTGAAAGATCCCTGGAATTTCTCTGAGCAAGACAGAGGTTCGAGTTGATTGACTAATTCACTTACACTCTCTGTGGATACCTACCACGTGCTGGGTGCCCTGCAGGGGACAGATACCACAAAAGAAAAATGTAGCAACGTATACAAACCTTTAATACAACTTACCCATGGGGGGACAGGATTGAAAGTTGATGGGGTTAAAAGGTTTGGCTTTCTCTTTATACTCATCTGTTTAAATGGTTTTTCAAGGAGCGTACATTATTTTTGCAGAAAAAAAAAATCTTGAAAGTATAAATCAATCCTCCAAATCTCTAATGGATATTGTATAAAATTTCTGCAAAGACTTGACTTGGCTTAATACTTGAAAATCAATCTAAACAATTAGGGAAGAGGAGGAAGGAAGCCCATGAGCTTTGGCATCAGAAAGACAGAAGTTCTCAGGCCAGTTCTGTCAATTCCTGTGTGTCCCTGGGCAAGTTATTTAAACTTTCTAAGGCTTAGTCTGTAAAATGGAGACACTAATGAAACCGAGGGCAGTCATCAGTTAGATTCCTTAAACCATAACTTGCTTAATAAATAATATCCTGTAACCTGCCTTCACCGACCAAGCTCGCCTTAACTGTTCTTACAAATTGTATACCCTCCAAGCTGCATGAAGCTTACAGATTATATCACAGGACTCCTTTAACCACCCCCTACAGAGGTGTTAAGTTGTTTTTCAGGAACGTGGAACTAGTCTTGCCCAATTCAAACTGGTCGAGACCACCAACCATTCAACTGGGCCTGAGAGTGTCTGATGGATAACCTTTTGATATCAGAGGGCCAAAAACTCCACCCTCAGATCATGCTAAGGTCACCATTTTTCTGAACATGCAGTCCATGAAGAAGCATGTAACTCAGATACACTCGCACAGAACACGGATTACTTCACCTTCTTCTTGCCACCAATCATTTTACCCCAGGCCTCAGACCACCCTGCTTCCTTGTCCCATAAATATCCTGAGCCCCTCGCCCTGGGGGAGGTGGATTTGAGATTTGTTCTCCTTGCTTGGCTGCCTCATGAATAAATTTTTCTCTGTGGCAAACCTCAGCATCTCAGCGTTTGGCTTGCTGCGCATCAGGCAAATGAGCCTGGCTCAGTAACACTAATACCCACCTCGCAGGGTTTCTGTGACGATCAAAGACTAATAATTAACAACTAATGCTGCTTGAGGGCTTCCTATCTGCCAGGTGCTGTGCTACATGCTTTACACATATTAACTGATTTAATCCTTGGAACAGCTTTAGGAGGGAGGCACTATTATCACCCCCATATCATAGATGAGAGCGCAGAAGCCCATTCAAGTTAAGTAACTTGGCCAAGTTCCCTTCCTCCCTCCCTCTCTCTTACACACACACACACACACACACACACACACACACACACACACACACACACACACACACATATGAGTAGCACAGCCAGGGTATGAACCTACAGAATCTGATCCCTGAGTCCATACTTTTAACAACTACACTAGGGTGACATATTTGTATTTGTGAAAGCTTTTGCGGTTGCAAAGTCCCATCTACTTGCAAGAATTCTTAGTAGTGGTGGAAAAGATAAGAAATACACATAGACCACCTAGAGGGGTGGGATAGGGAGGGTGGGAGGGAGGGAGATGCAAGAGGGAAGAGATATGGGAACATATGTATATGTATAACTGATTCGCTTTGTTATAAAGCAGAAACTAACACACCATTGTAAAGCAATTATACTCCAATAAAGATGTTTAAAAAAAAAAGAAATACACATAAAATCTAAACACTACAAGGGCTAAAAGATGTGACAGAAGCGGTGTCACAGGATGTCTTCTGGTGATTGGCAAATAAGGGGCAAAGTCTATATATACGAACTGGAGTTCATGACTCTCTATCCTCTTCTTCAGACTCTCAATGAGGAGTTTACTGGTTCCTACCTCCATGCCTCTGGCCCTGGCATTCCTTTGGTTGAACTACCTCCTTCCTCTGCAATTTGCATGCACATTCTAATAGCGCTTCAAGGTTTGGTTCAGGCTTTACTTCTCATGAAGCCTTTCTGGACCACTACATCCAACGACCTCTCCAGGAGACAATGCATTAGAGTGCAAAGTCCTCGGGTTTAGCTTTAGTACCTACAAACCATGTAACCCTGAGCAAGTCATTTAGCTTCTTTGAGCTTCAGTTTCCTCATAGGTAAAATCGGGTTCTTGTGAGAATTAAATAAGAACATCCATAAACTGCCTGGCACATGGTAGGTGCTCAAAAAATGCTGCTAATATTAATCCTCTTCCCATTTTCTTAGAGGTCGGAACAACTGCAATTTAGCGATTGAGCCTGAATTGCCTTGCAATGTTCCTTTTTCACCATTTTGACTCTAACATTGCCATCACTTCTCAGGCATTTATGCCTCATCTTTCTAACTAAACTGCAAGTGCCTTGAAGGCCAGGAATGTATTCTGGTTGCTTTTGCATCTCCTGCAGCATACGGCACAATACTTAACACAGAAAAGTGCTCAATAAAAATCTGGATTGACTGGTATGGCTGGGCTGGATTCACGGAGGATGTAAGACTCTCAAAGGTTAATCTTGAAGTACAGGCAGTAATTAGACATATTCTAGGGTAGTCCCTAGAATTTGGTGGAAGCCCAGGCCTTCTCAACACCTTCCACATTCCTGCACACTTGGCATTCATCTGATCAGAAACACGCTGGTCTTTGTAGAAGGTTGAGGCGCAATTTTGCCCAAATCAATTCTTCAGAAAGCTAAGGCCTCTTTTGAAAACAAGCTTTTTCTATTTTAAGTACTCTTAAGAAAGCAAAGGGAATTATAGTTTTACTTCTTTGAGCTTAAATAAGAAAAAGAAATCAAATAGCTAAAAATTACATTAACTTATTGGTCACATTACTTTAAAAAAAAAAAAAACCTCAAAATTATCCGAAAATTTCTTGTATTTGTAATGTACAATTTTTCTGTTTCAAAAATGCAAAAAAAAAAAAAAAAAAAAAAGAAAGCAAAGGGACATTCTGTCCCAAGTTCAGGTCCAAAACCCAAACTATAACTTTTTAAAATAGCTCAATTTGCCACTCACAGAAATAACTTTTCTAGGTCAATTAGCATGTTTCAATATGCCAATCAGCAGAGTGACAGCCGATTTGCATTGGTGACAGCCAAGTTTTCGCAGAAGCCCACATGGGTACAAGGTGTGCCGGCGGCAGTTACATCCCAAGAACATTGAGATAATGACTGTGGATGGGGAGTAGTCACCCCAGTAATGAAAAAATCATTACTAACCTCTTCCACTCAGTCTGAGAGTTAGGAACATTCAGGAGAACCATCTAACAGAGAAAAAGAACTGGGTAAAAGGGGAAGGGTGGTAAAGGAGGAAAAAAGGAACTAATGTAACAGATCAACATGGATACACAATAATGGGCAATTTTGATAATGAGATAATAATATACTTGAGGCTTTGAGCCTTGAAGAAGAAAGGCGCTTGATGAAAAGAATCATTATTCTTCTTCTCCTTATTATTCTAGTAGAAGACAGATGGCTGCAAACATAAATACTGGCCAGGCTAGAGTCTCTGGTCTGAGAAGGGGGCTGATACAGGGTCTTAAGTTTCTTTTCTGTTTCCAATCTCCCTTGCTCAGAACACATCGCATTTATAAGAAACTGTCATGGGCATTTCAGGGCAAAAGGCACAGGTCTGGGGATGCAGCTTGGGTCCAGTGCCTCATTCTGAGGACCAGACCAGCAGCTTTGCAAGGTAAGAGCCACAACTGAAAAGCTAATATGCAACCAAGTTCCATGGGCACCCTACTTAACCCCCACCCCGCACCTCTTGGCTTGCACTTTACAGAAGGTGGTTTAGCCTGGCATGGATGATATTCTTTGCAAAGTCCCAGGCATAGATAAGGAACCCCATCACCATCAGACCAAAAAGCCACTGGCTATTAACAAGGAGCTCACAAAATAGGCAGCTCATCTATTCTCCAAGCCATGGACTACTGACAGCTTGGGCTGGGGGGATCTTACCATGGGATCCATGGATGGGCTTATGGGCGAACGGGGCAGGAGGTGGCAGTCTGTGTCCCCCCTGAAATTGTACGCAAACTTGTCTCTGCGCATCTGGGAAGAGGCTCTATGGTCCTCATCAACTTATCAAAGAAGCCTATGACCCAACTCTTTTAGATGGAGAGAAGCTAAGCAGCATCTCCAGCATCTTGACTCACTAGTATTCAAACTCACACTGAATTTCAATCAGACAACAGGAAAAGGGCTCTGAAGTCTGAGTCAGGAGACCTGGGTTCGAGGGGCGCCCACCTTGGCTTTTTAGGCAAGTCATTTATCCATCTAAGTTCCCCCTCTAGAAGATTAGACCAGACAAGCTTTCAGCTCTCTGCTGATCTAATAATAGTTCCATGATGCATTTCCCCTCCTTCCCTCCAAGAAACAAAAGGGAAATCGCCCTTGAGACACTTCATCTGAAGCCAGAAAGAGACCTACTCTGAAATCCTGGAGGCAAAGGGCACTTACTTGTAATATGGGCCATTGGAATACACGTTCCTTCTTCTAAGGTGTCAGCTTCTAAGATGAAGAACCAGGAGGAACTTGGATCTGGGTATTCTCTAGCTGGTCTGCAAACCTCAGTGCCAATGAGGCACAGGACAGAGTACTACAGCACATGGAAATTCACTGATGACCCAAATCCTTTAGCTGACTGTGGCAACTTCCTCCAACTCCCTCACTCTCTGTCTTTATATATGTGAGTGTATGTATGTCTGTGTTACTGGTATACACACCAATTAGTTCATTCTACTTTCCTTGTTTCCTCATTATAGCTAATTAGGAAAACAAGGATTAAAAAGATCAAGGGCCAAGAAGGAAGGAAGGAAGGGCAAAAGAGAAGTCAAAAGCTGACTTCCTGCCTAATTGGATCATCAGGCTTAAAGAGTTGCCTACCTTCCTGTGTCTTATTTTAAGTCAATCTGAGTTCAAATAAGGGGTTGCAAAGCAAAAAGTCTGGAAAGCCAGGGTAACCCAGGAGGGGTCCCAACCACTTAAAATAACCAGACCAAGACCAAAGCCAATTGTCAAGACATATGCAAATGGAGCCACCACCGTGAGCTTTTATCAGCTTCATTTTAGAAAAAGAGGACCAAGATTATTTACCAGAGTGATTGGAATCGCTAGTTAAGAGAGAACTCATCAAAGAAGTTTCAATGTTAAGGAAAGTTACTTGGACATTCTTGATAAGCTGGCTGGCTATAGCCTGACATTTATTTGGAAAGTATTAGGTGTCATAACAAATATAATAGCAAATCTGCCATCAGAGAGGGGAAGAAGGGCAGAGAGGGAAAGGGAGGGAGGGAAGGAAGGAAGGAAGGAAAGGAAGGAAGGGAGGGAGGAATTTCTACTGACGTATATATAATATGCACCTAGAAAAGTATAACAATCATAAGGGTATACATGAGTATTTGTGGAGAGGGAGTGACTAAATCCTCAGAGAGAGTGAAGTGTAGCTGTGGTTGTAGGATCTGAGGCTTAGTCTCCACTCCCAACTCTGCCACTTAGAATTTGTGTGACTCCCTGAACGTCAGTTTCTTCTTCTATAACAAGAGGCCATAATACTCGCCCTCACCCAGCTTAATATCTACGTTACACAATTGTTATTTGAAAAGACCTTGTAAACTATAAAATGCTACCCAAAGAGGAAGGGTTATCATTATGAGATTTAAACTATGATCTTAACGCGTGAGGCAAATTTAAGTCATGAAAACAGAAAGCAGAAGGAAGGATTTCACAGGTGATTTCTTTCCCTGAGCTTTCTAACCCAGCCCGCTAATCCCTCTGCAGCCCCACATATGGGAGTCTGAGGACAGGGCCCAGCCACTCCTATAGCTTCTGCTTCCCTCTGCACTGGTTCATCACCCACCCACCTGCCACAGTGGGATTCTACCTGCTAGCCACTGGCGGAACGTGTGGGCCAGACTGCCCTGTGGGTTTGGAGGAACAGGGAAGAAATCCAGTTCTTGCCCAAAGGGGCCTTTGGCAAAGCAGACCTTAGAACACCTAGAAGCCTCTGTCGAATGGGTGGGGCCCCCTTTCTCTTCACCAAACCCTTCCAAGAGCCTCTGTAGGCTTTTTGGGTCTGTTCTGGTTCTGGCCTAAACCCTTATTAAAGCCCTAGAGTTCCACACAATACTCTCGCCCCCAACAAGCGCTACTGCATCCAAACAGGGCTGCATCAAACCTCGACACTGAATGTGTAGATATTAAAAAACTTACATGGAGGGGTAAGGGGTAGAAACTACTATGTATAAAATAAATAAGCTATAAGGATACACTGCACAGCACAGAGAATATAGCCAATCTTTCATAATAACTTTAAATGGAGATTAATCTATAAAAATATTGAATCACTACATTGTACACCTGAAACTGATATAATATCGTAAATCAATTATACTTGAATAAAAAAAAATTAAAAAAAATTAAAACTCACACGGGCACATGAGCAAGCAAGTACCGTTTTGTATGTTGCTGGTATGTTCCTAGAAGAGGTTACTTACCAGCCGCGTATTTACCACAGGAAACAGCAGGGCAAGAAGAGCTCCATTCAACATGTGCATCTGTAGCCTGGAGAGGAAAAGAGATAAAGTGCAGGTCACACCCTGACTCTGATGCAGAGGCAGACAAAACTGTGTCAGGTTATGCCATGCCAGATGGGAGAGCATGTAAACAAGTGGCTCTCTGTGTAAAAACGGCACTGGAGTTGGCACACACGCATAAATAAATGAAAAGCAGCGTATTTTGCATTAACTGAAATATTCTGAAGAGCGCCACCGCCACCTCAAAATCCCCCAACCACTTTGTGAACACGCTTTGGTTGCAGCACTTCATTGCATGATGAGCTCTGGGTTCCCTAAACATGTGGTCAGTCCCAATCTCAGCTCCAACTGCTGCGGCTCAGGCAGCATTACAAAGGGAAACTGCGGGAGCCAGGTGTTATTACACTACTGTGTTATTACAGTAGAGACCTGTTTCTTAGAGCAAGGCTGCTTATTTCCACAGCCATGCCCAAGGCTTCTCCCCAGACAGAGACCTGGGCATAAAAAGGCTAGCTAATACAACCCAGGGAGCCAACTGCAGCGTCTGCAAATGCGCTCTCCCACCTTCTTAGAAACACCTTCAGGGGCTGCTGCGGGAGGTGGGGAGGGCAGAAGTGGCAGCCTTCCAAACTTTCTTTCATGTATTTTACATACTGGGTTCTTTGATTTAAAAGCAAAACACAAAAGAAAAAAGAGACAGAGACAAGAAAACCACGGGTCTCCGGGTAGGGATACCGTTTCCCAATTCCAGACTTGTTAAAACCCACACTAGGAACCCTTTGTTAAGGGGGTTCCTGACTTGCTCAAGAACAAGCAAGTCAGGAACAAATTCTGCTTGTGCGAGCTGTGGGGATGGATTTAAGCAGCTTCCTTCATCCAGGCAAGTGGTCCTTTACTACTGAGGGAGAAGCAAAGAACGACAGTCTGTTCCTCCTGGAGAAAAGCTAATTTGACGGGTCACGTACAACCATCGCTGAGTCAACGTGGCTTCCGGACCTCAAGCTCACTCTCGCGCTCTCTCACACACACACTCACAGCAGACTCGTGATACCAGGATCTCTGTTATGTCCTGACTGGGACCTAGAAGAACTTAAGCTCTTCTCTTGGCGCTCACAGACGTGTGCCTAAGACTAAGAGACAATGTTATAAGGAGCCCCAGGGGAACAGCACACAAGCCCCAAGGCTGCTGTTTGTTTCTTTCTGCTGCTTGTTGTTACCAATGCTGTGGTGATGGTGATGATGTGCACTTGACATATTCCAGCCAAGTATCAAATTAGCTGCTTTAAGTAAATTCTCTCGCCGAATTTTTACAGCAATCTTATGAGATGGGTACAATTATTGTTTGCATTTTGCGGATGAGGAAACCAGGCTCAGAAAAGTGAAGTGACTTTGTCAGTGCCACACAGAGGACAGTAGAGCCACAATGCAAACCCAGGTTTATCTGACTGCAGACCCCTCTCACTGTCTTGTACCAGAGCCTGCCTCCCTTCCTCCATTGCAAATATGACCTCAGGTACAGAGTCACAGATGCTCCGTTTTCCTTCCTTTTGGTTTCAGGGGTCTCTCTTACCACCCCCTTCATTACCTGCTCCAGGCTTAATAAGCTCTCAGGGGATGACTGTCGGGAGACGGTTCTTAGGCCATGCCAGCCCAGCAGTCCTACGGTTTAACAGGGCTTAGCTTGTCCATGAAACGGAGGAGGCACACCAATGCAATGTCCCTCCTGCCTCCCCGGATTGGCCAGACTACCATGCTTTTACGACAGCATCCTTCTAGGGGGCACCCCATGCTCTCAGAAACTGACTGTTGAAAACTCTGGCTCGAGACTCAATGTCTGGAGCAGGGCTCATTAACAGCCATTCCAGGGCTGGGGTGAAGTAACGTGTGGCCTAACTCTGCCCCTGGACCCTCCTAAGCGACAGCCACAGCAGAAACACTCACCCTGGGAGAGGAAACATCTCACTGGTAGTCGAGGTAAAGCTGAACTCTAGTGCCAGGCTTTGCCACTGACCTTAAAAGAATGCTGGCATTTACACAAGGCCAAGTAGATATTTGGGCAACAAAAGTTAAATCTTGAGGATAATGGAACTGATCCCAAAGGCTCATGGAAGGTCAGAGATAAAGAAGATAAAAGCCAACATCAAGATTCAAAATAACCAATAAATTCCTAGATAAAGACAAGCCTTGTTCTGGGTCCTCAAAATTCAGTTCCACAAGCTACATATAGGCCGAAGGGTGAATTATCCTTAATATATAAAAGGGTCTTGCATATCACTAATTATAAAAAATATCTAACATATATTGAGCAACTTTCATGTGCCAATCACTGGACTAAGTATTCAAATGCATCATCTCATTTAATCCTCACAGTTTTTATTATAATCAGTATCATTTTCAATTTCACAGCTGAAAAAACCAAAGCACTAAGTGATTAAGTGACTTGCCCAAGATCAAACAGATAATAAATAAGTGGCAGACGGAGAAGTCACACTCACCAAGTTTCAAGACCGTGTTTTTGCTGCTGTACCCTGCACTTCAAATCCATGATATGAACATTACACATGTTGCGTGCGTGCGTGTGTGTGTGTGTGTCAGACAACAGACCAGGTAGGAAAAAAGGTTCTGGGATGCCCATGGGGCAGGGAAGGTCATGTCTAAGAGCGACAGAACCCCTAGTGTGTTCTGTTGCAAAACTGCCCCAATTACACAGCTGCACTGTCCTCTACAGACCCAGGGCACAGCCCAACAGGTAAATGACTGACCACATCAGGGGCAAAGGCTTTTGCTTTTGCTTTATACCACCTCCAGCCTGCCACTCAGATTTCTATTGGGTATTGGAAATAGAAAATGAGCCACTAGAAAATCCAGTGAGAGTTCCCTCATCTGCACACTGGGAATAATAAGAGTTCCAACTCACAGAATTATTATAAGGAGTTGATATGTATAGAGTGCTTTAAAAAGTACATGGCATACAGTAAGACTCAGATACATGTTTCTTAAATAAATGGTGAAGAGCTCACCTAAAAGCCTCATATTAAAAGGGGAGAAGGTTCACGAACCATGGAGGAAAGTCAAACTGTTTTAAAAATTCGAAGTGTGAGAAGGAGATCGAGAGAGAGCAAAAGGACAGACTGAAGGCCAGAACCAAAGAGTAGAGCTTGGAGATGGACCCCAGGTCAGTTAGTCACACTTATAAATCTTCTTCTTGCCGGCTAGAACACTTGGCCATTACCACTGTCACAAATATTCTGTCAGCTTTTTTTGTTTCTGTGTAGGATACTGTACTAAGTTACCTTAGTTGGTAACAACCTGGGGCAATATGGCAAGTGTTATGGGTTTGATTCTCTTTCAGGTCAGTTAATTTCATTAAATTTAGTCCACACACATTAGTCCATTAGTGTGTGTCTAATATCGTCTCTGGCGCTATAGAGAAAAGGAGATCAATATAATTAAGACCTAGTATTTGCCTTCAAGAAGCTGACAATCTTATTGAGAAGCCAAGAAATAAAATAACTAGAGGAAATGTAGTATAATGGTTAAGAACTTGGTTTGGAATCAAACCTACGTTCAAATCCCAGCTCTACCACTTACTGGCTGAGTTGACTCTGGACAAATCACTTAAAATATGTGATTCAGAGACTTCCCTGGTGGTCCAGTGGTTAAGACTCTGCGCTTCCACTGCAGGGGGCACGGGTTCGATCCCTGGTCGGGGAACTAAGATCCTGCATGCCCCACGGCATGGCCAAATAAATAAATAAATAATAAAATTTTCAAAAATAAAGAAAAAAATATGTGATTCTGTCTCCTCAATAATAAAATGGGGCTAATAACAGTACCAACTAAAAGAGTTGCTGAGAGAATTTAATGAGGTAAGACCATGTAAAGTGATCAACATAGTGCCTAGGACATAGTAAGAACTCAATACATGATAACTATTATAATCCTTAATAAAGCAAGGTAAATGAATATCACATTATTATTCACAATGACAAATGAAGCTATTAAAAAACCCTCATCAGATGACATATTTGAATTTAGCACTTGATTATAACCAAGAATCAAAAGACATGGAACAGATAAAGTTCTCTGAGTGCCTGGAAAGGAAGATTCATGGAACGAAATTCTCAAAGGAAATTATAAAATATTTTGAACTGGACAAAAATTAAAATACGATATGCCAAAATGGGTGAGATGCTTATAACATGAAATTCTTATATTAAGAAAAAAGTATGGTCTCAAAGCAGTAACCCAAGATTCCACCTTAAGAATCCAAAAAAAAGAAGAGCAAAATAAACCCAAAGCAAGCAGAAAGAGTGAAATAATAAAGAGCAGAAATCAATGAAAGTAAAAACAAAAACAATAGAGAAAAATCAATGAAACAAAAAGGATGCCTTTGAAAAAGGCAATATAATTGAGAAACCACTAGGCAGAATGACATGGATAAAAAGAGAGAATGCAAAAGTTATCAATATCAGGAAGGAAAGAAGGGATATCACTACAGCCCCTCAGGAATTAAAAGGATAATAAGGATATACTATGAATACTTCTATGCACATAATTCAACAACTTAGAAAAAATGGAGAATTTCCTCTAAAACCACAAACCACTAAAACTCACCAAAGATGAAATAGATAACCTGCACAGTCCAAACCTTGCCATTTGTGACAACATGGATGGACCTTGAGGGGATCATGCTGAGTGAGGTAAGTCAAAAACAGAAAGACAAATTACTGCATGATCTCAATTATATGTAGAATCTAAAACAAACAAATAAACAAAACAACGAACTCATAGATTCGAAGAACAGACTGGTGGTTGCCAGAGGGCAGGGGGTTGGGGGTGGGTGAAATGGGTGAAGGTGGTCAAAAGGTACAAACTTCCAGTTATAAAAGAAATAAGTCATGGGGATGTAATGTACAGTGTGGTGACAATAGGTACTGTACTGTATTATTTGAAAGTTGCTAAGAGGGCATATCTTAAAAATTCTCATCATAAGAAAAAATATGCAACTATCTGTGGTGATGGATATTAACCATCTTAAAAATTCTCATCATAAGAAAAAAATATGCAACTATCTGTGGTGATGGATATTAACCAGACTTATTGTGGTGATCATTTCACAATATATACAAATATCAAATCATTATGTTATATACCTGAAAGTAATATAATGTTATATGTCAATTATATCTCAATAAAAAAGAATCTGTAGTCAAAACTCTTCTGAATAAGACTCAGATGGCTTCAGTGATCAATTCTACCAAGTATTTATACAACCTGGTCCAGAAAATACAACAGAAGCAAGCATTTCTCAACTCATTTTATGAGGCTATTATTACCCAGATACAAAAACTGTGGGGCAGGGGGAGGGGAGGTGGGAGGAGGAGGAGGAAGAGGAGGAGGAGGAGGAAAACTAAAACTAAACTAATATCCCTCATGAACACAGACCCTAAAATTCTCAATAAAATGTTAGCAAATCTAATGCAGCAATATAAAAAGAACACTACTCTATGACTAAGTGGGGTTTGTCCTGGTAATGAAAGGTTGACTCAGTATCTGAAATTCAATTAATGAATTCTACCAAATTAACAGTGTAAAGAATAAAAAAGTATATGATCATATCAATTGATACAGAAAAGGCATGTCAAAATTCAACATCTATTTATGATAACAAAAATACCAACAAACTAGCAATAGGAGGGAACTTCCTCAACCTGATAAAGGACATCTAAAAAATACTATGCCCAAAATCATACTTAATGATACCGAATGCTCTCCCCATTAACATCAGGATCAAGACGAGGGTGCCCACTCTCAGCACTCCAATTCAACACCATGCCAGTAGTCTTAGCCAGTGAAATAAGGTAACAAAAATAACAGAGATTGGAAAGGAAGAAATAATACTATCTCTGTTTGCAAAGAATTATTATATTTGTAGAAAATCCCAAGGAATCAACAGAAAAGTTCCTAAAACTAATATGATTTTAGCAGGGTTGCAGGATTGCAAGGTCAACACACAAACATCAATAACATTTCTACACAATAGCAGTGTAAAACTGGAAACCAAATTTTTTAAAATATATACTACTTATATTATCTTCCCCAAAACTGAAATACTTAGGTATAAATCTAACAATATATGTACAGAATCTGTACACTGAGAACTGCAAAAGGCTGATTAAAGAAAGCAGAGATCTAACAAATAAAAAGACATACCATGTTCAAGGATTAAAGGGTTCATCATAAGGAAGATAGATGTCAATTCCTCCCAAAATTATCTATAGATTCAATGCAATTCTGATCAAAATCTCAGCAGGATATTTTGTAGATACAGGCAAACTGACTCTAAAATGTATATGAAAGGGCAAAGAAAGAATAGCTAAAATAATTTTGAAAAAGTAGAAGGTAGATGAAAGAATCACACTACCTGACTGTAAGCCTTACTATATAAAATTATAGCAAGCAAAACAATCTGGCCAAGAAAAGACATCAAACGACGAAACAGAATAGTCCAGAAATAGACCCACACTGATAGAGTAATTTGATTTTTCATCAGATTTGGAGGCCAGAAGGCAGTGGGGCAATGGGCAGATACATATTCAAAGTGCTAAACAGGTGTGTGTGGGGGGCCTGTCAACCAAGAATCCTATATCCAACAAAACTATCCTTCAAAATTGAGAGAGCAATTAAGACATTTCCAGAAAAGCAAAAACTGAGGGAGTTTGTTATGACTTGACCTGCCCTGCAAGAAATGCTAAAGGGAGTCCTGCAGGTTGAAATGAAAGAACACCAGACAGTAACCCAAAGCTGTATGAAGAAATAAAGATCTCAGTAAAGGAAAATACATGGGCAATTATAAAAGCAAGTACTAGTGTAACAGCAGTTTGTAACTCTAATATTGTCTACATGATTTAAGAGATTAATACATTTTTAAAAACACAATTATTAGTCTAAAAGCTAGTGTTACTGTAACTTTGGTTTGTAATTCCACATTTTGTTTTCTACATAATTTAAGAGACTAATGCATTTAAATAGATTAAGTTTGGGGGCATACATGTATAAAGATATAACTTTGTGACATCACTAACTGAAAGGGGTGGGGATGCAACTGTAAAGGAGCAGAGTTTTTGTATATTACTGAAATTGAGCTAATAAATTCAATGTAAAATGTTATAACTTTAGGATGCTAAGTGTAATCCCCATGATAACCACCAAGAAAATTGTTGGAGAATATATGCGAAAAGAAATGATTAGAGTATTAAATTGTTACACTACCAAAAAAAATCAGCTAAACACAAAAGAGGACAGTAATGCAGGAAATGAGTGACAGAAAGTTATAAAGCATATAGAAAACAAATAGCAAAATGACAGAAGCCCCTGCTTATCAGTACTAACTTTAAAGGTAAATGGATTAAACTCTCCAATCAAAAGACAGAGATTGGCAGAAAGGATTAAAAAAAAATATGATCCAACTGTATGCTGTCTACAAGAGACGCACTTTAGATCCAAAGACAGAAATAGATTGAAAGTGAAAGGACAGAAAAAGATATTCCATGCAAATGGTAACCAAGAGAGCAGAGGTGGCTATACTAATATCAGACAAAATAAACTATCAACCAAAAGAGTTTACAGGACTTCCCTGGTGGCACAGTGGTTAACAATCCGCCTGCCAATGCAGGGGACACAGGTTTGATCTCTGGTCTGGGAACATCCCACATGCCACGGAGCAACTAAGCCCATGTGCCACAACTACTGAGCCTGCACTCTAGAGCCCACGCACCACAACTACTGAAGCCCGCATGCTCTAGGGCCTGCACACCATAACTACTGAGCCTGCGTGTTGCAACTACTGAAGCCCGTGCACCTAGAGCCCATGCTCCACAACAAGAGCAGCCACCGCAATGAGAAGCCCGCACACTGCAACAAAGAGTAGCCCCCACTTGCCACAACTAGAGAAAGCCTGCGTGCTGCAACGAAGACCCAACGCAGCCAAAAAATAAATAAATAAAAATTTATAAATAAATAAATAAATGTCTGCCCAAATAAAAAGAGTTTATAAGACGAAGAAGAAAATTATTTACTAATAAAAGGTTCAATACAGCAAGAAGATATGACAATTATAAACATGTTGGTACCTGATAACAGACCATCAAAATATATGAAGAAAAAATGACCAAGTTGATGGGAGAAATAGACAGTTCTACAATAATAGTTGGAGACTTCAATACTCTACTCTCAGTAACAGAACAGTCAGACAGAAGAAAAGCAAGAAATTTGAGGACTTGAACAGCACAATAAACCAACTAGATCTAACAAACATATAGAGAACACTTTACCCAACAACAACAAAATTCACATTCTCTCAAGTGCATTTGGGACATTTCCCAGATAGACCATATGTTAGGTGGCAAACTAAGCTTCAACAGATGTTAAAAGATAGATATTACACAAAATATCTTCTCTAACCATAACAGGATGAAGTTAGAAATCATTAACAGAAGTACAGTTGACCCTTGAACAACATGGGCGGGGGGTGTTTTAGGAGCACCAATACCCCAAGCAGCGGAAATCTGCATATAACTCTATAGTTGGCCCTCCATATCCAAAGTTCCATGTTCACAGATTTAACCAAACGCAGATTGTATAGTAAGTACTGTAGTATTTATTGAAAAAGATCCGTGTATAAGTGGACCCATGCAGTACAAACCCATGTTGTTCAAGGGTCAACTGAAAAATGGGAAAATTCACAAATTTGTGAAAATTAAATACATTCTTAAACAATCAATGGATCAAAGAAGAAATCACAAGGGAAAGTAGAAAATGAAATGGAAATCAAAATCGTAATAAGATACTATCTCACACCACTAGAATGGCTACTATCAAAAACAGAAAACAACAAATGTTGGCAAAGATATGGACAAACTGGAACTCTTATACACTGTTGGTGGGAATGTAAAATGGTACAGCTGCTGTGTAAAACAGTATGGCAGTTCTTCAAAAAATTAAAAATAGAATTACTATATGATCCAGCAATTCCAATTCTGGGCATATACCCAAAAGAATTGAAAGCAGGGGTTCTATGGGATATTTGTACACTGATGTTCATAGCAGCATTATTTACAATAGCTAAAACATGGACGCAACCCAAGTGTCCATCAACAGGTGAATGGATAAACAAAATATGCTATATACATACAATGAAATATCATTCTGCCTTAGACATTCTGACACATGCTACAACATGGATGAACCTTGAGGACATTTTGCTAAGTGAAATAAGCCAGTCACAAAAGAACAAATACTGTATGATTCCACTTGTATGAGGTACCTATCTAGAGTAGTCAAAATCGTAAAGACAGAAATGCTGGTTGCCAGGGACTGGGGATAGGAGGTAATGGGATTTATTGCTTAATGGGTACAGAGTTTCAGTTTTTTTTTTTTGTTTTTTTTTTTAATTTTATTTATTTATTTATGGCTGTGTTGGGTCTTCGTTTCTGTGCGAGGGCTTTCTCTAGTTGCGGCAAGCGGGGGCCACTCTTCATCGCGGTGCGCGGGCCTCTCACTATCGCGGCCTCTCTTGTTGCGGAGCACAGGCTCCAGACGCGCAGGCTCAGTAGTTGTGGCTCACGGGCCTAGTTGCTCCGCGGCATGTGGGATCTTCCTGGACCAGGGCTCGAACCCGTGTCCCCTGCATTGGCAGGCAGATTCTCAACCACTGCGCCACCAGGGAAGCCCAGAGTTTCAGTTTTTGCAAAATGAAAAGAGTTCTGGAGATGGATGGTGGCAATGGTTGCACGGCAACATAAGTGTACTTAACGCCACCGAACCGTACACTTTAAAAATGGTTAAGATGTTACATTTTATGTTAAGTGTATTTTATCATAATAAAAAAATGAAAAAAGATCTCATAGAACTGTACGCCAAAAAGTCAACTCTACTGTATGATAATTAAATAAAATTCAAAAATATATGAGAAGCAAAACACTCAACTCTCCCAGCCTCAGCTTTTACACCTACAAAATAAGTGATCCTAGACTCTAAGCCTTTTAAATAGTGCTTTTTCCCTCTAGTTTTAACACTAAAATTTTCCAACATACAGAAAAGTATAAAAATAATATAAAAAGAACCTCTGCATCCAGCATCCCACTTTAATAAATTTGAACATTACTGATTTAGTTGAAGTTCCGTGTAACCTTCCTGAATACCATTCATCTCCTCTACCCCCTAACCAGATGGAGCCTTTATTCTGAAGGAGTTGGAGTCCTTCCTATGTTTTTATACATTATTACATTTGTATATATCCACAAACCATATACATTGTTGTTTCACGTCTATCCCATTAAATAAATGATAAATGATATACTGTGTGTGTGTGTGTGTGTGTGTGTGTGTGTGTGTGTGCATATCCATCCCCTTCTGCAAATTACGTTTCATTCAACATGGCTTCTTCTAATTGGCCATGTTAACACACTTAGTCTGTTTTTCACTGCTGTATATTTTTCAATTATATGAATATATTAGAAGTTATTTATACATTGTCATGTTGATTGAAGTCTGGCTCGACATTTTTCCCTTCAGCCAGGAGCTACGTTAAGATTTGCTTTCTGTTATTTGTATTATAAAAACAATAGATACATTTCTATCATCCCAGAGCCTAGGGTTCTTCCACTCTGAACTTCTGTTTCCGTAAGCCCTTGGTCTCAGAGTATATACGTTTTGCCCGCTGTGTGAGGCCCCACAGCACAAGCCTGTCATGTAGCAGGGAATGCAGTTAGGATCCTACATCTTTTAACTCACTTATCAGAAAGCGTGCCAAAAACCGCTGAATCTAGGTGGAGGTCATAGCCGTGCTTGGTGTACTGCCCTGTTCACCTTTCCATATGTTTGAAAAATTTCAGAATAAAAGTTGGAAAATAAAAAACAAGTAAAGAAAACCAAACAAGTATAACAGGAAGGCTTGGCTGGCTTTGCCTGTGGGCACGAAGATAAACTTCCTGGTTGCAACTGGCGGTTTCCCACTTCCTTGTTCTGGACCAAATGGGGCTACACAACTGCAGAGGCTCCAAAACCTTTCTTCCTGTGAATTTCATGAAGTTGGCCAAAGGCCCCATCTGGAAAGTGCTCAACTAATGAAAAGGGTTACTTATCCGAAGGCAGTTTTCATTCTGAAATTCTACTTATCTGCATGAAAGCAATTTTCCTTCCCTGGGATCCTAATTCTAACAGTTAAGTTAGTACACAGATGGTGAAGCGTCAGGACAAGGGTAATTCTATATATTATTAACACCTATTGATTACTTAGTCTATGTTAGGATCATCTCTCATCTAATTGTCACCACCAAAGAAGTAGTTACTATTCATAGGCTTCTTTGACAAATGAGGAAATAGATGCTAAGATTTAAGCCTTGCTCCGAAGGCTTAAGAAATAGCAGAACTATATAACCTAAAGCCATCTACTTCCACCGCTGTCTTCAAGATTCCACAAATCATATCTATCCAAGAAACCAAATGTCGAATAACAGGGCACGGTTTAAATACATATTATGTCCACTCAAATGATGAAATACTATGCAGTCATTAGAAATCATGTTTAGAAGAATATTTAATGACACTGGGAAACAATCATAGCATATTAACTTTTACTATATTACAAAGTAGCATGTCTAAAATAATCCCAATTTTGTTTTTCATAATGGGCATATATACACAGAAGACTGGGAGGAAATTATACCAACATATTAACCGAGGAATTATCAGTTATTCTTATTCTTTATTGTTCTGTAACACTTGATGTTTTCCTTATAGTGACGGGATTACTTTTATAATGAGAATGAAACGTCTATTTTTTTCTTTTCTTTTTTTTTTTTCCTTTTTCTTTCTCTCTCTCTCTCTCTTTTTTTTTTTGGCCGCACCGTGCGGCATGCAGTATCTTAGTTCCCCGACCTGAGACTGAATCCGTGCCCCCAGCAGTGGAAGCGCAGAATCCTAACTACTAGACCGCCAGGGAATTCCCCCTACTTTTTCATTACCCACTGAACAGCTCCTACACAGCTTACCCAAACCTTATCTATTATCCTGTACTGTTTTTCCCTCCTGGAATTACTTTTGCCCAATAATTAGCACAGTAGATTCTGCACTTGGCTTCCAAAAGGATTAGGTGTGCTGACAAAGTACAAAGAGGCCCAAAATGATCAGTCCCCGCTCCTCTGCTGAGAACTCCTTTTCATGCTTCCCCAGACGGGAAAAGTCATCTGTATCTCCGGCCTTGCTTTTACCGGGAAATTGCGTACATTCAAGCACATGTTGAAAGCAGAACAGCCCAACGAGAGAGAAAAAAAACAAAAGCAGTCCCTGCTCCAAAAACCTTCAGAGAGACTTCCAGGAGAGAATTTGGGGAGATGAAAATACTGAATCAGAATCTGTGGGCCAGGGACTTCCCTGGTGGCGCAGTGGTTAAGAATCTGCCTGCCAATGCAGGGGACACGGGTTCAAGCCCTGGTCTGGGAAGATCCCGCATGCCACGGTGCAACTAAGCCCAGGTGCCACAACTACTGAGCCCGCGTGTTGCAACTACTGAAGCCCGTGCACTCTGGGGCCCATGCTCCACAACAAGAGAAACCACCGCAATGAGAAGCTCGCACACCGCAACGAAGAGTAGCCACTCGCCGCAACTAGAGAAAGCCCGCGTGCAGCAACGAAGACCCAACACAGCCAAAAATAAATAAATGGTTTTTTTTTAAAAAAAGAAAGAAACTGTGGGCCAAGACTGTAGAAGTCAAAAATTCCCAGGAGAGAACAAAATTGAATATGTACACGTGGGGAGAAAGGCTGCTTCTGCTGTGTATGGAAGGGGACGGGAGACCTGTGAACAATCTGAAAGCTTCTTCCCTCTTCTGTGCATTAAGGGAGAATACGTATGGTTGCAGGCAGCAAGCTGGCAGTGGCTCAGAGGACCGCAGACACCAGAGCAGCTTCCGTATCAGAAAGGAAATTGGTGTCCTTGAATTGCTGTTTATTTACTACGGATTTTAGGTTCCCAGTATCTTTCCCTTTGAAATCTACAGCATTCATATGTACGGCTTCCTCTCCCGTGCCAAGAACAGTCTTAATAAAGCTGCTCAGGTCAGAGGCAGTCTCCCAAACACCCTTTTCAGTAATGAGTCCAAAGCTAGACCAAAAAGCAGCTGCCTCTGAGGTGAAGATGCCAAAAGGCTGCTCCTTTGGGGCTTCCAGAGCAGCTGGTCTGTTGAGCACTAGGAAAGGGGGTGCTGAGATGGTGAAACCATTAAGACACAACAGCTTCAGCCAGAGCCCACCTCATGAACTCAGGGCAGTCCTAGAGATATGAGTCTCCCTGGGGAGAATACTGCTGTTTAAAAATCTGAGTGTATAATAAATGGGATCTAGAAAAAGGGAGGGTCATGGGGCTATTGAACTCTCATAATATCATGTGGCCCCAAGGCCAACAGGGCATCAATCTTGCAATGCCAAGATCACATGTCAGGCTGTCCTAATTGCCCTCACACACCCCCATGCTTCCCTCACCTACCTTGGCTCACACCCGGCCTCCAGACCTCTTTCCATCCAGCAATGCACCCCTGCTCTCTGTAGCACAGATGAAATTTCATCTCATCTCCTTCAAAAGCCTCTCCAGATTGAGTCAGCAGACACTCATGACCAAATAATCCTGCTTGCATCACAGGTCCACTCCCCTCCATGGGTACATGAAAATAAGCAGATTTAAGGGGTTCAGCGTTGGGAGGTGGGGGTCCCCGTACCCTACACTTCCTGAGGCAGAGGACGTAAACCAGCTCTGGGCTATGCGATTTTCTTACCTGGGGTGGGGCAGGGGAAGAGTTCTCTGCCATGGGTGCTCACAAGACAGCTAAGCTGGCTGATCACAACCCAAAGCTAGTCACTCCCTTTTCCTCCATCTATTCCTTCAAAATACCCCAGCTCAGAGAGAGGAACGTCCCAAAAGGCTGGCTTCTCTAAGAGGTTCCTAGGCCCTTGTGAAACCAAGAATTCCATCCTTTTCTAAAGACAGTTTTCAGCTTGCTCTTCGGCATCCTGGCTGCTAAGAGGCTATTGGCACTCAGAGCCCTCTGTGGTGGCGGGATCCACGGAGACAGGGAAGGGGGAGTGAGCGCTCGCTACCAAGTGATGATGCCATCTTCCTTCCAACAGAGAGCACGAAACTCCGAACTACCCAGCGCTGCCCAAGGCTGCTCCTGGCCATGCCTGCAGTTCACATGACTGGTGGCCCTTCAGCACCAGCCCCGCCTTTCAGCTGCAATAGAGAGCTCCTAGATTTCCTCCGACTTCAGCTTCAGATGGGGCACGATCATATAAATGGATCTGGATATGCTAACTCTTTTCTAAGAACAGCATTAAACACACCAGAGACCTGCTTCCCCCAGGGAGATGGGAGGCCACGGTTAGACTTTAGGCTCTTTCCAGGTCTTAGAAACGCTGAGGGCTGCCAAGGCTAGAGCTGGGAAGTTGGAGAACGTTTTCCACACCACTGAGAGAAATGTGGCCTGGGGTCCTGAGAGCAGCATTGTTTCCAGAGGTGAAGGGCCCAGGTCTCCAGCTGACAAGCAAATCCTAATGGCACAAGAATCTTGGCAAGGAGGTGCAGCAACAGCTGACTCAGACTAGCGGCTCTTCCTTTTTAGCCAGTGAACCTGTTGTGGTTAATAACCAAAACACTAGGAGTTTCTAGCCTTGGGAAGAGACCAGATCATCTACAGGAAGCATCACCAGTCGCCAAGAAGGAAGAACCGGCTGGCTTTTCAGCTGCATCTGATACGAACACTTGTGACAGCTGCAGAGGTTCCCCAAGCCTCGGGAGAGAGGAGAAAATCCCTGCTCCGATCGTTATGCCAGAAAGTGTGGCTATAAACTCTGGGTATCTCTATCCCTAAAGAGCATGGGATGATATCACCAGGATGAACTGCAGCTTTCCAGAACCCCACCCCACTCCAACTATGATACTCCTTTTAAATACTCGAGAAATCTGTCTCACCGCCTTTGAGCTTTGGGCAAAGTCCCTGTCTTATTGTACACATGGAATTTCCTATTCCCTCCTCCTCTCTTTCTGTGTGCTAGATCGAATGGCTCTAAACGCAGGGTCAGCAAAATATGGTCCTCCTGTTACGTTTGGGTCGGGAGAGGGGGGGTGATTTGCGTGGTAAAACACACATAATATAAAATTTAACATCTTAACCGTTTTTAAGTATATAGTTCAGTGGCGTTAAGTACCTTCACAGTGTTGTGCAACCATCACTGTCATCCGTCTCCAGAACTTTTTCGACCGGTCCTCCTGTTTTTGAAAAGTTTTATTGGAACACAGCCAAACTCATGTGTATACATACAGTATTGTCTATGCTGCTTTCATGCTACAGCAACAGGTACGTAGTTAAAACACAGATCATATCGCCTACGACATCTAGAACATTTATTATCTGGCCCTTCATAGAAAAAGGTTGCCGACCACTGCTCTAAACCAAAATATAGGGAATTCCTTCGCAGTCCAGTAGTTAGGACTCTGCGCTTTCACTGCCAAGGGTGTGGGTTTGGTCCCTGGTCGGGGAACTAAGATCCCGCAAGCTGCGCAGCACGGCCAGAAATTAAAATACATATATATATATATTTATATATACACACACACACATTTATACATACGTACACACACACTGGATTTCTAGTTTAAAATAGCATTTGCTTAACCGCCACTAACACAGCCTCTCCCAGCTTTCCACTAAAATACCTATCAAGATACAGAAAATGAGAAAACTCCCCCAAATTACTGAAAACTTAGACTGATGGTCATCCTGTTAACAATAATCTGGAAGAAATCTCCATTAACAGTAAACCTAAGGCTGAAATGAGAAAAACAACAACCTGGGGCCAATTCGTGCAGCAGAAACCTGAAACAAGATAGTAAAACAGTGAGTCCTTACACCACGGTCAGCCTCACGGCTTAGCAATGCAGAGTTCATCTAGCAACCAGCAAACTGGACAGCCACGCCTCCACTACAGGGCTACTGTCTGCAAGGGAAACCAACAATTCCCAAAGCTGGTCTATATCCGTTTGGAGACTCCTCCCATAAACCAAAGGGCTGAAGTGATGGCTTTGGTACTGCCACACTGCATTCTGGGAGTGGGAGACTTCACAAGTAAAACTCAGGGACCAATGCATGTTGGAGGCTGTAGCTTTTCACATACTTTATATGTTCAGCGTATCAGAGAATCTAGTAGTAGGATTAAGCGATTCCATATGGGTCCAGCAGAACCCACCAGATGAAGCTGCTAGACACTGGGAAATGGGTTGGAAGCTCTGTGCATCAACCTGGCCACCAGGAGTGGAGCTGAGAAGGGGTTCTAACCAATACCAAAGAGAATATGAGGATACTCAAATGAAATCCACATACCCTGTGTCTTTAACAAAGAATAAATAAATCCTCCTTCTACTATGCATAAACATACCCCCAAAGACAGCATGCTTCCTATGAAAACCTCTAGCAGCAGAAGGGAAATGCGTATCATTCTGAAGACTTGGAGGAAGCACAAAAGTCTACATTTAGTGTCTGAACCAGAAGAAATATTTTAGAAAATGGCATCCTCAAGAGAATACAAGAAAACATGGACTCTGTGAAACAGGTGTAGAAAGCCACTGGAATAAAAACATATTGAGAAGGAAAGACACCAAACTGGAGTGAAGAGAAAGCTCAGCAAACTGAGGAAGAATTACAAAGAAATATTGTAGCAGCAGAATTAAATTTCACACTGGAGATGGCGAAGAGCAGAATCTATCAAATTCGTAGTATGGTGGTCAAATCTGAACCTCTCCCAAGTATGTGGAGGAAAAGGAAAGCTGACCTTAGAAATCCAACAAAGGTTGTTATTAGGAAATCTATTAATGTAACGCACCAAATGGGGAGGTCAAAGGAGAAAACCCAAATGAACCTCTCAACAGATTCTCAAAAAGCATTAGCTAAATTCAGCAACCATTCCTGATTTTAAAAGGGGGGGGGTTGATAATTTAAGAATAAATTCTTTAACATTATAAAGGATGTTTAATCTTAACCAACAACCAACATGAGAGTCAATAGAGAAAACGCTAGGAACATTTCCACTAAAATCAGAAAGAAGGCAAGAATTCCTGCCAGTACTACTATTATTTAACATTGTCCTGGAAGTTCTAGCTAATACAATCAGGCTTGAAAAAAGTTTTGCTCTTTGAAGGGAGATAAAGTTATCATATGGGAGTTGATACTATTAATTTCCAAAATAATCCAAGTGAAGCAACTGAAAAACTACTAGAAGAGTTAAGCATGGTGGCCAAATATAAAATAATCATATTAAAAAAATCAAAATCTTTCCTATGTACCAGTAATAATTAGTTTGAAAATATAATAAATAAATGATACCATAAACTACAAACTGTCCAGGAATGACGTTGATGAGAAATCTGCAGGATACACAATCCACACACACCCCCTAGAATAAATTAAGAAATCTACCATATGTCTTTTCCTGGATAGAGAGACTCATTATGGTAATGACATTAATGAAATTTTAGATTTAGTCATTCCAATCAAAATAACAGTATTTGGAGGAAGAGTCTGACAAAAACATTTTAAGTTCATTTGGAAGGAAAAAATGGTTCAGACTAGCTATGAAAAAAGTGTGAGTAAAGGAACAGTCTGGGAAGAATGGTGAAGAGAAATCTGGCCTGCTGGCTGTTACAAATACAAGAGTCTGAAATTGGTGGCAAACTCAACAGAGACATCGATGGGATAGTATAACAAACCACCCAAATAAACCCTAGTGTCAAGGAGGAAGAAATTTTCCTCTGCCCTACTAGGTTCTTCTGGATGGTCTAAGAATTCAACTGACGTGAGACAGACTAACAGGAGAAAATCATACAAAAGTTTAATAACATGTATACATGGGAGAGAGCCAGGAGAACTGAGAAACTTGCCAAAATGGCTGGAACCCTCAGCTTAAATACCATCTTCAGCTAAAGACAAAAGAGGATGCGGGGAGTAGATACGTGGGACTTCAAAGTTGAGGGTAAGATGGGAAAACAAATGTTTGGTAAACAAATGTTTGCGAGGACTCTGATCTCTAGAGTCTGCCTACAGCTTCCCCTGCCACGCCTAGCCCATACTCGGCAGACATCTCTGGTGATAGCTCGATTTCAGAAATAGGCCCTTTATCTAAATTCTTTAGGCAGCTAACGGGGAGGTAAAAAGAAAGACTTCCTGAGTCTTCTGTCTCTTAAAAATAATCAGCCGAAATTAATCCTCATGCCAAAGAGACACATTTTGGGGGTGGCAAATTTTGCTCCCCTATGCTAGCATATATAAGAATTTATGCTTGATAAAAATGTGACAGCAATAATCATAGGGGAATAGTTAATCAACAAAGAGTGCTCAAATAAATGACAATTCGGGGAAAAATGTTTTATCCCTACCTCATACTATGTACAAAATGAATTTTAGATAAACTGACAGCTAAATATTTACAAAACATTAAAAAACTAGATTGTCTATCTGATGTTAGAATGCTAAAAGTCTTCAAGCACAAAAGCACTGGAAGAAATTATCATGGTCTGAAGGTGGTGCAGAAACCAATCACCGTGACCGATAAAAATGTAAAATATACATCAAAAGCATCATCAACAAGTTAGAAGGCAGTCTGGGGAAAACATTTACTGCAAAGGTGATAAAGGATTAATATTCTTTATACGGGGACAACTCATGCAGATCATCAAGAGGAGAAACACCTTTACATAAAAAAACTGAGAACACAGAAGTGACAATTCACAAATTAAAATACATAATGAGTAATAAAGCATAGTATGTATACATTTGGAATTTTCTATAATGAAATTTGAAGGGAAAAAAAAACTGAGGAAAAGGGCAAGGAGAAAGGAAAAGAAAAGCAACCAGTGAGACGTGGCGGGGAGCTGGGGTGTACCTGCCCTCTTTCCTTTCCCTTGGGTTGCAAAAGGGAATCTTATTTATTAAGAACCCAAGAGGCAGGCTAGTTCATATTATGTGACGGGGTATTTTCCCTAAAGGTAACTGAGACAGGTACCTTTTTTTGAAACTAGTAGCAGGACAGTAAGCACAGAATGTTCTCTTAAGGATATATTGGTTTTACTCAAACCTGAGTGACAGAAAGAATTCTGTGGCTTGGATATTGAAGATGGTAGATAGCTCTTCAGATGAGAACCACTCAAAACAGCCAAATGAATACAAAGGAAATGGCTCAGACTCAGAGATACACAACACCACTGCCTGTACAGACACAACACAACGAGCAAGTCTGGTGCTGCTATCTGAGCATCCACAGCGCGGAGGAGCCAGGAACGGGAGGGGGGGATAAGAGTCTAAACGCTGCCAGGACGGAATTCTAGGAGTTGGAGGTCAAAAGAGCACCATATGCCCAAGTTGCTGCAGTGGTGGACCAGGTAGAAACCCCTTCCAATCTTAGCTCCACGTTCTAGATGCATGCTTTTCCTTTAGGCAGCCAGTTACAGCAGCAGACTTAGCAAGTCACATGTCAACTGTGGGCCACATAAATGAAGCACTCTGGGACCCAGCCAGAACACTGGGGAACCGTCATTCCCAATTATCAAGTGCAGCGTGGGAACCCTGTGGACAGTCCCGCCCCTTCCCCACCCTAAAGAGAACTGCCAGCCCTTGCCCAGCATGGCGCACCATAGTCCTTTCCTGCAGTGACTGGGCATCCCTCCATGAAGAGCATGCCAGCCCCTGCTTAGCTGGGAAGCAGACAAACTCATATGTGGCTGGCACAGCAAAGGGCCAAAAGAAAAAACAAGAGGTGGGTAAGACAGCGCTAGTCAATGAACCCACAGCAGTGCCTGTCTGTGTACACTGAAATTTATGAAATTTTAAATAGGATGTTGTCATGGTTTTTAACCCTTTCAATAGTACCAGAAGAGCGGAAAACATTCACTTCAGCAACATAAGGCAATGATTAGGAGCACTGGCTCTGCAGTCAGAGAGACATTGGATCAAATCTCACCTATACCACTTACATGCCACTTAAATCACATAAACTTTCAGAGCCTGTTATCTTGATCTAACTGAGGATATACTATCTGTACCTCCCACATAGGTTTGTTGGAAGGATTAAATTAGATAATTCATGTTAAATGCTTCCCGCCTTGACTAGACACACAGTAAACCTGATTATGAGCATTAGCAGGAAAAGGAAGAAAGCCAATCCTGACTCTGCCACTGTGTAATTTTAGCCAAGTTATTTAAAATCTCTTGTCCCCAACTGCTTTATCTGTCGTGTGGATATAATGTATTCCTTATCTCATAACATTATTTGAAGGATTAGATAAGATCGTTTAAGACAAAGTACTTTGAAAACAGTAAACAGAGCTATACTAATGTAACATGGAGTAATTCTTTTAAGAGCTGTCTACTTTCTAAAACACTGATTTTCAACTAAATTTTTTTTTTAAAAAAGGCAATCCCAAAGGTGACATACTGTATGATTCCATTTATATTGACATTCTTGAAATGACAAATTTATAGACGTGGAGAACAGATGAGTTGCCAGGGGTCAGGGACAGGGCACAGGTGGGAGGGTAGTGGACGTGGCTCTAAAAGGGCAACAGGAGAGATCCTCATGGTGATGAAACTATTCTTTGTCTTGACTGTATGGCTGTGATATCGTACCACAGTTTTGTAGTAGTTTACAACTGGAGGAAACTAGTTAAAGGGTACATGGGATCTCTCTGTATTTTTCTTACAAGTGTTTCTAAATTATAATGATATATTTATTATACAATATTTTATATATTTATCTCAAAATACAAAATTTAATTTAAAAATTTTGTAGACAATGTGAGTTCATGATAAAATGGGGGAAAATCTGGGATATCAAGTGAACAAAGTAGAATAGAAAACTATAATTAAAGAAGACAAAAAGTAAAGAAATAAATTATATAAATCTTGAGAGATTAGGAAAAAACAGGAAAAGGAAATCAATAAAGATAAAAAGTTGAAAATTAAGTGTATATATATATACACACACACACACACACAAATAAAATAAGGTAAAAAGGATAAATATATGCAAAACCAGGTTCTATAAAGCAACCAAAAATAGATAAAAGTGCTTACTAACCTGACTAAAATATAAGAGAGAGAACACAAAACCAGACAAGGTTAAGCCCAAGAAAGAAAACATGACTACAATGAGGAGATAGTCTTTTAAAATTATAAAATAAGAGGGTAGCATATGCTCAACTAAATTCATGGCAACATTTTTGAAAACTTAGAAGAAATAGATATTTTCCTAGCAAAATACAAATGACCAAAATTGACCCAAAAAGATTTGAATAGATGAACTACCATATAAAACATTGGAAAGGTAATTAAGGATCTACCAACTGAAAAAGACATTGAGACATCATATTTGGGCTTCACAGTTGAGTTTTATCTGACCTTAAAAAAACACACACACAATTTCTAAGGACAGTTAAAGTATTCCAGGCCAGAGAATAAGAAGGAAAATTCTGCAGTTCATTTTACATAATTTACATAATTTTAATCCTTAAACTTGATGAAAAGAATCCAATAAAAAATGACTCCAGGGACTTCCCTGGTGGTGCAGTGGTTAAGAATCCGCCTGCCAATGCAGGGGACACGGGTTCAATCCCTGGTCCGGGAAGATCCCACATGCCGCGGAGCAACTAAGCCTGTGTACTACAACGACTGAGCCCGCGCTCTAGAGCCTGTGAGCCACAACTACTGAAGCCTGCGCACCTAGAGCCCGTGCTCCGCAACAAGAGAAGCCACCACAATGAGAAGTCCGCACACTGCAACGAAGAGTAGCCCCCACTGGCCACAACTAGAGAAAGCCCGCACGCAGCAACGAAGACCCAACGCAGCCAAAAATTTAAAAAAATAAAATAAATTAAAAAAAAAATGACTCCAATCTCACTTATCAATACTAAGACCAGGTTCTAAATAAAAGATTGACAAATAGAATCCAATAATATATTACAAATAGTAATATTATTACATTATTTCAGCAATGTAAGAGTAGTTCAAAACCAGAAAATCTAATGGCATAATTCACTATATCAAAAACTTAAATTAAAAAAAGGATCAAAAACATTGAAAAAGCATTTGATAAAATACAGAACCATTTCCGTTTAAAATATCTCCAAGTAAATGTGGAAACTATTTAAATATAATAGACTATTTGACAAATACCAACAGCAAATATGGAGAAACGCCATTTCTATTTGAAATTAGTTATAGACAGAGTGGCCCACCAGCATCATTTTTATTTAATGCTGTCTTTGAGTTTCTAGCAAAACAGAAGAAAATGAAATAAATGATATAACCATTGGAAAGAAAAGATAAAACTAAAATAAAAGTTACCAGAACTAACAAAACATTAGGTAAGATAGCTAGATATAAAAACTATTTTTAAAATTAATAAACTTTTTCTATTCTAGCAAGAGGCATTTAGGAATGGAAAGGAGGATAGTATTCCACTCATAATGAACAAAAAAGTTCTTAATTCTTTAAGAATAAATGTAGCAAGAAAGGCATAAAACAAGATCTGAGCAGATGGAAAGAAATGCCATTTCTTAGACAAAAAGAGCTATAGGTTTTAAAAAATCAATTCTTACAAAACTGAAATATAAATTTAATGCAATTCTAATTAGAATCCCAATAGGGTGGGGTTGGGAGGGCTGAATAAGTGATATTAAAATGTGTACAAAAGAAAAGCCAAGAAAAATATTATTTAATCTAATGTAATCCAATCAACATGATTTAGGTACACAAATAGACACACAGATGAAACAGAACAGAGAATCCATAAATGGATTCTCATATATAAAAAGTTTGATGACAAAGATAGCAGTTCAGTTCACAGGGGAGAGTAAGGATTATTTAACATATTATGCTACTGTCACTGGTTATCCATCTTTGAGAAAACAATCTTAACAAAGACTGAGGTGGGGGCTTCCCTGGTGGCACTTTTTACATTTCTATTAAAAGGTTAAGTAGGGCTTCCCTGGTGGCGCAGTGGTTGAGAATCTGCCTGCCGGTGCAGGGGACACGGGTTCGAGCCCTGGTCTGGGAAGATCCCACATGCCGCGGAGCAACTAGGCCCGTGAGCCACAGCTGCTGAGCCTGCGCGTCTGGAGCCTGTGCTCCGCAACAAGAGAGGCCGCGATGGTGAAAGGCCCGCGCACCGCGATGAAGAGCGGCCCCCGCTTGCCGCAACTAGAGAAAGCCCTCGCACAGAAACGAAGACCCAACACAGCCATAAATAAATAATAATAAATAAATTTAAATTACTTATAAAAAAAAAAAGACTGGGAACCCAGAAGCTATAAGAAAATAATCATATTTGGATATGAAAAAAATTATGTGGAAAAATATACCATCAGTAAAGTTAATACATACAGATTTGGGAAAGATATCTATAATAAAGATGGTAGACCAAGGGCCAATATCCAAAATATACAAAGAGGCCTTACAGGTTAAGAAAAATATAAATAACCCCTAGGAAATGGGCAGATAATATGAACAGATAATTCAAAGAGAAAATCCAATTGGACCAAAAAAAAAAGAGAGAGAGAGAGAGAGAGACAAAACCAAAATGCATTAGTAGCCAAGGAAATACATCCATTAAGTTGTCAGAATTATAAAAGAACCATAAAACCTTATGCTGGTAGGGATGTGAAACAAAGAATAATCTCATATGTTACATATAAAAGGGAAAAGTGAATTATAACAGCCTGTTTTTGTAAATCAATATGGTAACAAATATTTATTTATATATAAACATTTGTGTCTGTGTGTATAAATTGAAAGCACCAGTATATAAGGGCATAAGCACAATGATGTTTAATTCAGCATTGACTGTAGTGGCCGAAATCTGGAAAGAATGTAAATGTTCATTAGTAGGGGAATAGCTAAATAAATTGTGCATCCATGAAATATTTTCCATTCTTTTAAAAGAATAAGAGCCGTACGAAGAGGCTTTGATAGATTTTCATGAGATGAAAAAAGTAGGATGTGTTAAAGTATATATAAAATTCTATTTTTGTAAAACAATTAACAAAAACAACAAAACATTCCAAAACCCGTGTGTGTGTGTGTGTGTGTGTGTGTGTGTGTGTGTGTGTGTGTGTGTATACCTGTGAGCATGGAGAAAAATATGGAAGGATACATACTGGTTTGGTAATATACAGGGATGATGTGGAAAGGTAGAGGCAAGGGACAAACTAAACAAGGAAAAGGACAGGGTAAAAAGGACCACTATAAAAAAATAAATCCAGCAGTTATATTTATGTATTTTATATGTACAAACACACATAAATTGAATTAAATTTAGAAAAGATACAGTAAAAAAACTAAATGTGGTCTCTGCTTGTTAAAATTAAAAAAAAGAAAAAAAGAGAGGCAATAACCAAAATAATCTCTTGGTAGGATTAGGGGTGGTGTTTATTTTCTTCTTTATGTTTCTGCATTTTCTATAATGAGAACTGTTACTCTCATAATAATGAAATAAAACCAATAAATGTTACTTTTAAAACATTACACTGAAAAACTGAGCCCATTTTGGGAAATCAAGGGGGGCAAACAGGGTTAAATACACCTTCCGCTTAGGAGCTGTCCAAGTAAGAGCTTATGAAATCAGGATCCATTACCCCTCATCCAGCAGAAAGTTATTCACCTTAGGCAAGAGACTAAGTGGCTATTCCAAGGAGCTATCTGAAGCAGCAAATAGGGTATATTTTCCCCTACCTAACACTTTAACGACTTAACTAAATCAGAAAGCCATTTACACCACTCTCAATTATCTAAGGATCTGCTGGGCTCTTTACTTTTTGCCCCCTCTCTCTGGCTTGCAGCCATTTCCCTGCTCAGAAACAGCTCCAAAATGGGGGCCAGAGAAGGGGGAAAGAGACAAAATTAATTGGGTCGATTTAGCTTCTCATTAGCAACTCTAATAAAAGGTTTGATAAATGAGGTGGTCACAACTCGTGGTTAAAATGAGGCTTCCGGGACTCTTGAGAATTTCATTTAAGCAAACTTGCCTTCAGACAAACATGATTTGCCTGCAATACACTTTAATGGATCTGATGCTTTCTATTTTAAAGAAAGTCAGGACTTGTAATAAGGTGATATTTTTCTCTCCTCACTTTAATTTGCACTTTAACAACAAAAAAAACACATAAAAACACAAAACAAGGTCCTTCAAAGTATCCTCAGTAGAGCAGCAGGACCACAGTACAAAGATTCGCTAAAGGAGGGGAGCTGTCTGGTCCCCAACATACTCAAGAGAAACTTTACGAGGGCGGCCATCTTCCAAGGGGGGAATGTCTTGGCCATAAAACACCACCACAAAGAATCGCTAAAAAGGATCTGTCAGGGCTTGACAAAAGCACAAAGGCCAAATCTCCACATACAACATTCGCCTGTTTCACTGGACCCTTGAAGACTTTTGTCCCTTGGGAAGCCCAGACACAAAGCAGTGCAGGTTCAAGGTGGTCACAAGCAATGTGTTCATCATCCTTTGTTATCAAACAGACAAAGCAGTTCAGCAATGGCAACAGAAAAACAATCTCCCCTTACTTGAAGACGACGACAGCTCCCGGACATGGAGGGCAGGCCAGGAGAAAGATCTGCAATGGAAAAAAAATTAAGTATGGTTATCAAGAGAAATGCTGGACACAGTGAAACAGTGTTATTTTAATAATAATAATAATAATAAATTTTTAAAAATTAAGTATGGTTATCAAGAGAAATGCTGGACACAGTGAGACAGTGTTATTTTAATAATAATAATAATAATTAATTAATATTAATAATATTAATAATTAATAATTGCAGAGAAAGATCTGCAATGGAAAAAAATTAAGTATGGTTATCAAGAGAAATGCTGGACACAGTGAGACAGTGTTATTTTAATAATAATAATAATAATAATTAATAAACAAACTCTTACACAGAAAATGTAACATAAAAGACTTTAAAAGACAAGCAAGTGGTGTTCCAAACATGTTTGTGTTTGCACATGCATCTATGTGTGCCTGTCTGCTCCGGCTGTGTGTGTGTGTGTGTGATGGGGAAGGGGTAGGTCGGGGTGAGAGGGAAAGAGATGGATGGAGAGCGGAAGAAGTAATTGGTGGAGAGGTAGGAGATGGGGAGAGCTTTTCTTAAGCCATTTCAGCCTCTAAAACACTTCCTCTTAACCTCTAGAAGACTCAATTTTTCAATTCTTCAAGTTCAGCATGACACGAGTAGCCAGTATGACAAGCTTTTAACCTAGGACAAGTAAAAATGGATTCTGAGATAGGACAAATACACAAATGCCATCTGGTTTGCCTCCCATGGGGGAAGGTGGGTTAATCAATACCTAGCTTTGCCAGATTTAGAAAGAAAAATACAGGATGCCAAGTTAAATTTGAATTTCAAATAAACAATGAACAATGTTTTAGTATAAGTATATCCTGAATAGTGTATGGAACATACATATACTAAAACATTATTCATTGTTTATCTGAAATTCAAATTTAACTGGACAGCCTGTATTTTATCTGGCGATCCTATCAATATTGCCACCCCCCAGGCTCTTAACCTCCCTTTGACTTTGAAGGGGAGCAGAATTTACTACCCCAAAGTTTGTTTCTTTGGCATAAGGATTACTTTAGGCTGATTGTTTTTAAGAAACAACAGACATAGGAAAAGCTCTGAAAACTGTGTAGAAGTTACCCTTCTGTAAGAGACATCTACATTTATAAGGAAAATCTCCATTTGTTAAGGTGTCTCCCTTTAGGAAAAGAAGGAAGACTCTAAATCTCTAGAAACTCTCAACAATGGAGAAGGCAAGGCCCTAAATCTGCCTAACAACCTTACCCTTGTTCACTGTGCTTTTCCTGGTCACCTCCAGGAACTGGCCTTCTCCTCCACCCCTACCCACCAACCAACACTCAACATCTTTCTTTTATCTTTGGCTGGAGATGGTATTTAAGGTGGTGGCTTGGGCCATTTCAGGGAGTTAGTCAGTTTTCCTGGGTCTCCCTCATGTATACAGGAGGTATACATGTTATTAAACTTCCGTTGTTTCTCTTCTATTATTATTATTTTCCTCCCTCACATTTGATTGGTTTGTTTCGAAGCATGACTAAGTGGGTCCCCTTCTAGTCTCCCTGCTCAAACCAAACAAAAAGAACCTGGCCCTTCTAAGAGACCATCAGTTCCATGCTACTTGGTTTGAACTAGGCCTGGGTTACAGCCTTCAAAAACCTACAGCCGTGGCAGTCTGACTGCACCAAAGCACTGGTTCTCAAGAGGGACAAGGAAAGCCCTGCAGAGAGCACTTATAAAATGTGCAAATTCCTGGGCTCCCCCCATTAGGAATGCTGATTCCAGAAGTTTGGGGTTCCAGGAATCTGCGCATTTTAACAAATGCCCCAGGAGATTCAAACACTCCAGGCAGCCAGATGTGCTGAAGGTTTGATCAAAGACATTCAGCAAAAAAAAAAAAAAAAAAAAAAGACATTCAGCAGGACGAAGGATTGACAAAAGGATGAAACTCATGTTTATGGAGTTACTTTACCTACGGTGACTTAATGGTGAGGATTCACAAAATCACTGATATGTGTCCCTCTCTTGTGGTGAGCATTTATGAGCAGACATTATCTGCATTATGGGCTACTTTGGCTTTGTCACGAGTATATTCTTTATATTCTGTCCTTCAGTTCTCTCAGAATCTACACTTAAGAGGAAAGGGTACTATAAGGAAAATCACTATAAGTAGAGACACCTGCTTGAATCCCTGCCACGAAGAAGAGAAAGAATGGAAAAGAAAAAGGGTCTTGAAAGGAACACGGCCAGGAGTCCATTACCCACACAATACTTCATCAGAGAACCCCACCAAGAAAATATCCATCGAGAACAGGCCTTTCCCCTGTGGATCAATTAGATTAAAAGTGCAAAACCAATGACAATTGCAGGTCCACAATCCTTTATCTGCAGTCGCCAAATCCAAAAGCTCTAAAAACCAAAAGTCTGTTTTTTGTTTGTTTTTTTTTTTTCAAAACTAATTTGGTAGCAGATATGACTTGAACTGAGCTGAGGCTACTTACAGACTTTATTCCATTTATGGTGAGTATTCATACATTTTCCACAAAAAGAATGTATTTTGAATACGGGATGCTGTCCCAGACCCCACCGGGAGTGTCTGTAAAACACGTTCACTGGGGCTTCCCTGGTGGTGCAGTGGTTGAGAATCTGCCTGCCAGTGCAGGGGACGCGGGTTCAAGCCCTGGTCCAGGAAGATCCCACATGCCGCGGAGCAACTAAGCCCATGCGCCACAACTACTGAGCCTGCGCTCTAGATCCCGCGAGCCACAACTACTGAGCCCACGTGCCACAACTACTGAAGCCCGTGCACCTAGAGCCCGAGCTCCTCAACAAGAGAAGCCACCGCAATGAGAAGCCCACGCACCGTAACGGAGAGTAGCCCCAGCTCGCCGCAACTAGAGAAAGCCTGTGCGCAGCAACGAAGACCCAACACAGCCAAAAAACAAAAACAAAAAAACACGTTCACTGTATTGTCTTTCTAAAATCCAAAAAATTCAGACTTATGAAATACATCTGACCTTAATGGTTTGGGATAAGGATTGTCAACTTGGAATTTCAATCATCCAAACATGAACTTAACCCCACTCCTCAACCCCACCTGTCAGGAGCAGTCCAAGAAAGAAACAAAGCTGGTATTCTTTACCACTGACCCAGCAGTAAAGTTACTAACCTTAGGCAAGGGACCAAGTTGGAGGCTGTGCATAGTTACCCAGTATCAGGCCCATCAAAGGCTACATTCAGAAGCTACAGTATATAGAAAGCAGACAGGGGCCCCTAACCACCTTGGAAAGAATACTTCTGGAGTCACCTAAGAGCCATGCCAGCAGTCTTCCTGAGCTTCTGGAATACCCCAGATACTTCCAACATGCTAAAACAGAGAAGCAAAAATGCGACACTGGGCCCCACTGTTAACTCTTACTTTTCTATACCCACAGCCAAGAGGAGATAAGCAGATTCTTGGGGGCCGATTTCCCTGTAACTACTCCATTTGGCTGGTTCTGATCCACGACAGCCCTATGCCAGAGGCCCAGAAACCTACTGAAGAAAGCAAGCCTCCAGTCCCAACTCACTCATGGATCTGATTTCTCTTCAGGTAGCTCAGCTAGTCTTGACTGTAACTGAGTTTTCCAACAGTTACTTTCCTGCGGCCATGTCATTTCCAACCAGCACGTTGGCCTTCCTCGTCTTGCCTGTCTATTCCCAACACCAGGATAGAGGGTATCTTTTTCAAGCAACCTTTAAAGTAGATACATGTAGACACATCAAAAAAGGAGATTTGAAAAATGATCCCAGGGACTTCCCTGGTGGCGTAGTGGTTAAGAATCTGCCTGCCGCAGTGGTTAAGAATCCGCCTGCCAATGCAGGGGACACGGGTTCGAGCCCTGGTCCGGGAAGATCGCACATGCCACGGAGCAACTAAGCCCGTGTGCCACAACTACTGAGCCTGCGCTCTAGAGCCCGCGAGCCACAACTACTGAAGCCTGCGCACCTAGAGCCCATGCTCCACAACAAGAGAAGCCACCGCAATGAGAAGCCCGCGCACAACGAAGAGTAGCCCCCGCTCACCGCAACCAGAGAAAGCCCGCGTGCAGCAACAAAGACCCAACGCAGCCAAAAATTTAAAATTAATTAATTAATTAAAAAAATAAGAATCCGCCTGCCAATGCAGGGGACATGGGTTCGAGCCCTGGTCCAGGAAGATCCCACATGCCGCAGAGCAACTAAGCCCGTACACCACAACTACTGAGCCCGTGTGCCACAACTACTGAAGCCTGCGCGCCTAGAGCCTGTGTTCCGCAACAAGAAGCCACCGCAATGAGAAGCCCGTGCACCGCAACAAAGAGTAGCCCCAGCTCGCCACAACTAGAGAAAGCCCGCGCTCAGCAACGAAGACCCAACACAGTCAAAAATAAACAAAATTTTAAAAAAAAAAGTTTTTTTAATTTATATGAAAAAGGATCCCAACTCCATCCTATTCCTTTTCCAGTAAACTCACAGTCTCCTCTGGCAACTTCATAGATTTATGACACTAAACCTCTCTGCTTTGTCATGCTGGAGCCACATCCATAATCACCATTAACCAAAGGACAGGAGTGAAGATAACATGTTAATTCAGAGGCCCAAAGGTCCCCAGCCTTGGCCCGAATATCCCTGCTCTCTTCTTTGATTGGCTGCCAACTGCCTCCAAATTTTGTTGGCGTTTGTTTCAGCCTAGCAGACGGAAAGCTAAACTATCCCTTAAGCTGCAAATAGGGTGGGAAGAGAGGACACTTGGAAGTACAAACAAGGACGGCGGGAAGATGAGAAGGCATCTGAGCACATCCCAGCACCGACTTGGTACTTTGTGTTCATGCTGCCATCTGCCCGGCTAGGTACCTGAAGAAAAGGGCATGGGCAGGGAGCACACAGAGGAACGCTACAAAGCACTTCCACTTACCCATCGCCTGGGAGGTAAGCAGGGCCTTGCTATGAAATCCCATTTTACAGATGGAGAAACCCAGGGGGAAGTTTCTGACAAGGTTTCTGGCAAGAACCCAGGTCCCGTAACTCCCAAATCAACACACTTTCCACCTCACACCTGACATGGTCCCAGCCTCACGGGGGCTTCTCTTCTTTAGACTCTAGCCCTGCCCCTTGACCCCCCAACAGAACACATGGTGCCACCCCAGGAGCCCCACACCTGTTCCACCACACAAAAATCTACTCCTTACAAGGCGAGACATCTCAAAACACAAACCTGCCTGGGCAGCAAATTATATTTACGCAGATGGATTTCAGAGTCCAGCAGTCTCTAAAGACAGGTTCATCTTAGCTCCAACCTGCTTCATTCCCAGATCTGCTGGGTGCTGGCAGTTCCTGAATCCTTACAAAACTGGACTCTTGTTTGGCTGGTTTTGCCTGGAAAAACCTTCAGGTTCCATTCAAAAAACACACGCTCTCAGCTTCCCCAGGAGAGAGTGGTTCTCTAGCATCTTGCCCAGAAACTCGAAAATTCAGCTTCTTCCTAAGCACCTAATCTAGGCACCAGCAGCTGTTCCAGTTCATCCTCTACCTCTGAACCACTCTGGTTCCAGGTTCCCACCTTCCCTACCCAAGCTCTCAGCATCACTTGACCCACTCCTGTTCCTGTTTCTGTTCCACAGTCATATCAGCCCCAAGTTCACTGGCATCAATATCCAGCTCCCTGCCAAATTCTGCTCCACCCTAACATTAGATTCAGTAAACCCCCATGGTCATAACGCGGAAAGAAGATCATTTTTGTTCACAGGAGGAAGCGGCAATACTATGAGAAATGTAGTTGGGAAGGACGGCCAGTCACCAAGACCATCCTAATTGAGGGGCTAGCCAGGTTAAGCAGTGAAGAGGGATGGGAAAACGAAATGAAAGGGAAAGAGAGTGAGAGAGGGACAGGAGAGTTGTGTTTGGCCTGCAACACAATCTTCCGAGGCCCAGCCCTTGCAGCTCCAATTCTCTTGGCTCCACCGCCTATGAGGGCACCCAACTATTTGGGGGTTCCTAAAGAGAAGTGCTTACAAACATTACCCACCATAACAAAGATCCATTCCTTGGGCTGCCCAAAGTCTGTCCTAGGCTCTGTTCACCAATGTTTATACTCTCGGGTCCTCATCTTCTCTCTCCCTGGACCACTGAAATAATTTTCACTGGCCTCTTGCCTCCAGACACATTGCTGCAAGAGGGATCTGTCTAAAATGCAGCTCTGATCTACCCTTTAAAATCCCTTCATGGCTGGCCAGTAACTACAGGAAAAGCTCAAGTTCCTTAGCATGGCAGGCAAGGCTTTCTCTACTCCAGACCCTGTCCATCTCTCCAGCGTGGTGGCCTCATGCATTGTCCCAAACTGCATCCTGAGTGTACACCATGTCATAAATATGCTTCTACAATCTCATTTTCTAATAGCTTCATTTTATTCAATTATATGGATATGCAACAATTTACTCAACCAGTCTCCTCCTGTCGCACACGTAAGTTATGTCTAAATTTTCAGAGCCTTCTCTATTTAGCCTCCGTTTGTAGAATAAGAATTTCTAGGTCTTCAAAGGGAATATACATTTTAAGGCTTTTAACCGATAATTCTAAACTGCCTTCCAGAAAATGTCTTTGAATTTATACTCCCGCCAGCAACATATGACAATGTGTTTCTGCTACAGCCTGGCCAATAGGTCATTATCACTTTTTCAAAGGCAAAACACTGAAGGGGAGCAGAATTTGCCACCCCCAAATACGTCTCTTTGGCATAAGGACTATTTTGAGCTGGTTAAAAAAAAAAAAAAAAGCAGATACAAGAGAAGCCCTGAAAATCAAGTATACAAGACTCTTTCTGTAAGAGACATTTACATTTATAAAGGAAATCTCCATTTGTAAGGGTGTCTCTCACTCTGTACAAGTGAAGGATGACTGAATCTCTAGAGACTCTTATCAATAGAAAAGGCGGCAACTTAAATCTGCATAACAACCTTACCCTTGTTTACTGTGCTTTTTCCTGGTCACCTTCAGGAACTGGCTCCCTCCACCCTTTTGTCTTTAGCTGCAGATGATATTTGAGGTGGTGGCTTGGGCCCTTTGACACAGTTACTCAGTTTTCCTGGGTCTCTCCCATGAACACAGGAGGTATACAAGTTATTAAATGTCTGTTTGTTTTCCTCTTGTTATTCTGTCTTTTATTACAGGGGGATCTCAGCCAAGAATTTAGAACGGTAGAAGGAAAATTAATTTTCCTCCACTACAACACACACACGCACACACACATACACACACTCTTTACTGCTTTAATTTGCATGTCTCAGATTACCAGAAATATTAAACTATTTTCTAACATGTTTTTTGGCCAGCCATATTTCTTCTTTGGGGATGTGACCATCTGTGGCCTTGCCTATTTTTCAACTAGTATGTTCTTCTTCTTATCGGGTTATAAGAGCTATTTACATTTTAATGACATTGAATACAGACTATTTGACATTTACTGCAAATATTTTTCCCATGTTGCCATTGTCGTAGCTCTGGTTACGGTAGTTTCGTATGGAAGTTTTTATATCTTTATGTAATCAGATATACTTGTTATTTCCTTGATGGCTTCTATCTTTGATGCCATGCTTTGAGTCTTTTACAACCCTGGGATTAAAAAAAGAGTCCCCGATTGTTTTCATAATATTTTAAAATTTTATATCTCCAAATCAAGAAATTGTATCACTGCTAATCCTACTCACTCTTCCAGAATGGCCTTCTCATCTTTCTTCTTTTAGCTACCTCTTTCTTACCCTTCAAATAACAAAGGAAAGCATCATTTCCTCGATCCTCCCATTAATTCCTTCTGTTTACCTGTTTCTGAGAAATTACCATTTTTGTCAGTATAAGGAGCTGACAAAGAGCCTTCTCTCAAGAATTTAGACAAAAGGGAAATTGGAGTACCTACTAACAAACTCTCAGGCTTCAAAAATCAACGTACGATAGACTTAAAAGACTGCAAATTCATTTTAAAGCCAGAATGTTCCCAGACTTGGAAGACCACATTCTAACCTGTTTGAATTATACCCAAAGAAAGAACGGGGTTGGCCAACAGCTGCGGTATAGAAAAAGGAGAGTCACAAAGGCATATATACTTGGCAGTGTCCACATGCAAGCACTATCCAGGGACCAGAGAACCTTAGCCTAAACACATCAAGTTTTCTGGTCCCATTGCCAAATTCATCCCTATTAAGAGAATGGAAGCAGGATAGGGAGCATTGCTAAGTGGTTAAGACTATGGGCTTTAGAGTTAAGACAGACTTGGGTCCACATGCTGGCTCTGCCACCCACCAGCACTGTAACCTTGGACAAGAGACTGGAGGAATTTTCATCTCTAAAATAGGGATAAAAATAGCACCTATGTCTCACGAGGTTTTGGAGAGGATCAAATGAGATAAAGCAAGCAAAGCACTTGGCACAATGTCTAGCACATAGCTAGCACTCAATACATAGTAGCTATAATTATTCTGATCTCAAAAGAAAATCCTTCCCTACTGTGAGCTACATCAGCAAGAGCTTAGATTAAACTTCCAATTCATCTAACTACACCTGTTCTATTTCCATGCTTGTACTATAATGTGCTAGTATATTACTTGGCTTCCCTTGTCCAGCTGCCTACAAGGAGAGAATCCTTAAACTCTCGAGGCTCAGTTTCCTCGTCCGTCAGATGAGAATTACATTAGTACTATCTCATAGGGTAGAGGTGAAGATTAAATGCTTGAAGCACTTAGCTCAGTGCCTGGCACACTGTAAGGAATAAAATAAGTATGAGCTATTGATAGCATCATCCTTCTTGGATGCCCTTTCTGTTCTCCGCTCACTGCAAATTCCATCCAGGCCCATAGCAAGTTCTAGTTCCCGCACAAAGCCTTCTCCAATAACTCCAGGTAACACCTCTTTTTTCCCAATGGCCTATACAACTCATTAGGTACTTAGATTTTATTTAATTTGGGATATTAAATGGCTCCCTATGGCTGCACACAGTGCTATCTAGAGCTAGGATCTGATTATCAATTGTTCCCTCCTGGCAAATTTTAAATTGGCACTGGTGAGTCACTGAAAAAAGTCCAAAGTCATCTGTCGGGTAATTAAGGCTCTAGACAATGTGGCCCTCAGCTGCCTTGCCAGTTTTATTTCCCACTATGCCTCAGGTTTTCACCCTGAACTTCAGTTTCTACATTCTAAAATAGAAAATAATAATAGTGCTTGCCTCCAACATCTTAAACTCAACTGTTGTTTGATGCAGATAACAAATGCTTTCTGGATATTTCCATCTGTATGTTATACAGGTATCTCATGCCTACCATGCCTAAATCTGAACTTGCCGTCTTCTTTCCCTAACCTCTTCCCTCGCTTAACTGCTCCCTCAAAAAATGGGAGAGAAGGGACAGCTCTTCCAACAATAGAATTCCAACTGATAAAGGCAGAAGGCATGAGGGAAGCAAAATTAACATTTGGCAAACACTGCAGCAATAATTGTAGGCAAGAACCATTGATAGATGCTGATTAGTAGTGAAAGATGATCATTTTTGCATGGAAAGTACTTGTTAATTACAAAGGAAAAATAGTAACTTTACAGTGGAAAAGTCTGGCAAATGACCAAGGTTAACATCACCAGAAATAACATATATCATCATGTACCCCCTGGTATGATGCACCAAGAAGGGGAGGACATCACTTCTGTGGTATTTTTGCCAAAATTACTCAAATCTAATCATGAAAAACAAAGTCAAGTAAAGTCCAAATAAGGAACACTTTACAAAGTAACTGACCATTACTCTTCAATACTGACAAGGTAATAAAAGACAGAGACTAAGGAATTGTCATGGATGGAGGAGACTAAGAAGACCTAACAACCAAATGCAATGTGGGATCCTGGACTGGATCCTGGAACAGACAAAGGACGTGTGTGGAAAAACTGGTGAAATCGGAATAAGTCTATAGTTTAGTTCAAGCACCAATGCTAATTTCTCAGTTTTCAGGATTTTACCATGGTTATACAAGATGTTAACACAAGGGGAAGTTGAAGGAAGGGTATATAGAAATTCTCTGTAGTATCTTTACAACTCTTCTATAAATTGAAAATCATTTTAAAATACAAAGTTTTTGCAAACTACTATATATAAAATAGATAAACAACAAGGTCCTACTGTATAGCACAGGGAACTATATTCAACATCTTGTAATAACCTATAATGGAACAGAATCTGAATATATATATATATATATATATATATATATATATATATATATATATATAAGTGAATCACTTTGTTGTACAACGGAAACTAACAAAACATTGCAAATCAACTACACTTCAATAAAAAAATTTTAATAAAAATAAAATAAAGTTTTAAAAAACAGCACTGTTATCCAATCAATTAGCCTATCTTCAAGCCTCAGAGCTATCTTCGATGCCGCCCCTCTTTCTCAGGCCCCATATGTAGTCAGTCCCCAAGTCCTGTCATCTTGACATTTAACCTTTTCGTATATCTCAAATCCACCCTCATTATCTTTTCCTAGTTCACTCCCTCTCATTTTCTTCAACTACTATAACAGTTTCCAATGTGATCTCAAGGTCTTCAGTGTCTTCCCTTCTTCACTCTAGTTCATACGGTACTGCCAGGTTCCTCTTCTTAAAACAGAGCTCTGATCATGTTATACAACTCACAAATTCTGGACGATAGATTCAACACAATCCCTTTCAACATCCAACTGATGGGGACTTCCCTGGTGGCACAGTGGTTAATAATCCGCCTACCAATGCACGGGACATGGGTTCGAGCCATGGGCCGGGAAGATCCCACATGCCATGGAGCAACTAAGCCCGTGCACCACAACTACTTAAGCCCGCATGCCTAGGGCCCGTGCTCCGCAACAAGAGAAGCCACTGCAATGAGAAGCCCACGCTCCGCAACCAAGAGTAGCCCCCACTTGCCGCAACTAGAGAAAGCCCGTGCACAGCAACAAAGACCCAACGCAGACATAAATAAATTAATAAATAAATAAAAATTTTTTCAAAATCCAACAGATGTCTTTATACAAACTGGCAATCTAATAATTCTAAAGTTCATACGGAATTGCAAGGTACCCCAAAGAGCCAGAAAAATCTTGAAAAGAAGAAGTAGGAAGACCCACACTGCCAGATTTCAAAACTTACTACAAAGCAACAGTAATAAAGACAAAGTGGTGCTGGCATAAGGATAGGCATATAGGCTAATGGAAAGAATTCGAAGTCCAAAAATAAACCCTCCCAACTGATTTTCAACAAGGGGACCAAAACCATTCAATGAAAAAAATGTCTCTTCAACAAACGGTGTGAAACCTCGTAGATAGCCTCATCCACCAGAGGGTAGACAGCAGAAGCAAGAAGAACTACAATCTTGCAGCCTGAGGAATGAAAACCACATTCACAGAAACATAGACAAAATGAAAAGGTAGATGACAATATCCCAGATGAAGGAACAAGATAAAACCCCAGAAAAACAACTAAATGAAGTGGAGATAGGTAACCTTCCGGAAAAATAATTCAGAAATAATGACAGTGAAGATGATCCAGGACTTTGGAAAAAGAATGGAGGCAAAGATCGAGAAGATGCAAGAAACGTTTAACAAAGATCTAGAAGAATTAAAAAACAAACAAACAGAGATGAACAATACAATAACTAAAATGAAAAATACACTAGAAGGAATCAATAGCAGAATAACTGAGGCAGGAGAACAGATAAGTGACCTGGAAGACGGTATGATGGAAACCACTGCTGTGGAACAGAATAAAGAAAAAAGAATGAAAAGAAATAAAGACAAACTAAGAGACCTCTGGGACAACATTAAACGCACCAACATTCGCATTATACAGGTCGCAGAAGGAGAAGAGAGACAGAAAGGACCCGACAAAATATTTGAAGAGATTAGAGTCCGAAACTTCCCTAACATGGGAAAGGAAATAGCCACCCAAGTCCAGGAAGTGCAGAGAGTCCCAGGCAGGATAAACCCAAGGAGAAACACGCCGAGACACATAGTAATCAAATTGACAAAAATTAAAGACAAAGAAAAATTATTAAAAGCAAGAAGGGGAAAACGACAAATAACATACAAGGGAACTCCCATAAGGTTAACAGCTGATTTCTCAGCAGAAACTCTGCAGGCCAGAAGGGAGTAGCATGATATATTTAAAGTGATGAAAGGGAAGAACCTACAACGAGGAATACTCTACCCGGCAAGGATCTCATTCAGATTCGACAGAGAAATCAAAAGCTTTACAAACAAGCAAAAGCTAAGAGAATTCAGCACCACCAAACCAGCTCTATAACAGATGCTAAAGGAACTTCTCTAAGTGGGAAACACAAGAGAAGAAAAGGTCCTACAAAAACAACCCCAAAACAATTAAGAAAATGGTAATAGGAACATACATATCGATAATTACCTTAAATGTGAATGGATTAAACGCTCCAACCAAGAGACACAGACTGGTTGAATGGATACAAAAACAAGACCCGAATATATGCTGTCTACCAGAGACCCACTTCAGACCTAGGGACACATACAGACTGAAAGTGAGGGGATGGAAAAAGATATTCCATGCAAATGGAAATCAAAAGAAAGCTGGAGTAGCAATACTCATATCAGATAAAATAGACTTTAAAATAAAGAATGTTACAAGAGACAAGGAAGGATACTACATAATGATCAAGGGGTAAATTCAAGAAGTTATAACAATCATAAATATATATGCACCCAACATAGGAGCACCTCAGTACATAAGGCAAATGCTAACAGCTATAAAAGAGGAAATCAACAGTAACACAATAATAATGGGGGACTTTAACACCTCACTTATACCAATGGACAGATCATCCAGACAGAAGCTTAATAAGGAAACACAACCATTAAATGACACAATATATCTCATATATTTAATTGATATTTATAGGACATTCTATCCGAAAACAGCAGATTACACTTTCTTCTCAAGTGCGCATGGAACATTCACCAGTATAGATCACATCTTGGGTCACAAATCAAGCCTCGGTAAACTTAAGAAAATTGAAATCATATCAAGAATCTTTTCTGACCACAACGCTATGAGATTAGGCATAAATTATAGGGAAAAAAATGTAAAAAACACAAACACATGGAGGCTAAACAATACGTTACTAAATAACCAAGAGATCAACGAAGAATTTGAAGAGGAAATGAAGAAATACCTAGAGACAAATGACAACGAAAACACGACGATCCAAAACCTATGGGATGCAGCAAAAGCAGTTCTAAGAGGTAAGTTTATAGCAATGCAGTCCAACTTCAAGAAACAAGAAAAATATCAAATAAACAATCTAAACTTACACCTAAAGGAACCAGAGAAAGAAGAACACACAAAACCCAAAGTTAGGAGAAGGAAAGAAATCATAAAGATCAGAGCAGAAATAAATAGAAACAAAGAAAACAATAGCAAAGGTCAATAACACTAAAAGCTGGTTCTTTGAGAAGATAAACAAAATTGATAAATCTTCAGCCAGACTCATCAAGAAAAACAGGGAGAGGACTCAAATCAATAAAATTAGAAATGAAAAAGGAGAAGTTACAATGGACATGGCAGAAATACAAAGCCTCATAAGCGACTACTACAAGCAACTCTATGCCAATAAAATGGACAACCTGGAAGAAATGGACAAATTCTTAGAAAGGTATAACCTTCCAAGACTGAACCAGGAAGAAATAGAAAATAGAAACAGACCAATCACAAGTAATGAAATTAAAACTGTGATTAGAAATCTTCCAACAAACAAAAGTCCAGGACCAGATGGCTTCACAGGTGAATTCTATCAAACATTTAGAGAAGAGCTAACACCCATCCTTCTCAAACTCTTGCAAAAAATTGCAGAGGAAGGAACACTGCCAAACTCATTCTATGAGGCCACCATCACCCTGATACCAAAACCAGACAAAGATACTACAAAAAAAGAAAACTACAGACCAATATCACTGATGAATATAGATGCAAAAATTCTCAACAAAATACTAGCAAACAGAATCCAACAACACATTAAAAGGATCATACACCATGATCAAGTGGGATTTATCCCAGGGATGCAAGGATTCTTCAATATATGCAAATCAATCAATGTGATACACCATATGAACAAATGGAAGAATAAAAACCATATGATCAATTCAATAGGTGCAGAAAAAGCTTTGGACAAAATTCAACACCCATTTATGACAAAAACTCTCCAGAAAGTGGGCATAGAGGGAACCTACCTCAACATAATAAAGGCCATATACGACAAACCTAAAGCAAACATCATTCTCAATGGTGAAAAACTGAATGCGTTTCCTCTAAGATCAGGAATTAGACAAGGATGTCCACTCTCGCCACTTTATTCAACATAGTTTTGGAGGTCCTAGCCACGGCAACCAGAGAAGAAAAAGAAATAAAAGGAATACAAATTGGAAAAGAAGTAAAACTGTCACTGTTTGCAGATGACATGATGTTATACATAGATAATCCTAAAGATGCCACCAGAAAACTACTAGAGCTAATCAATGAATTTGGTAAAGTTGCAGGACACAAAATTAATGCACAGAAATCTCTTGCATTCCTATACACTAACGATGAAAAATCAGAAAGAGAAATTAAGGAAACAATCCCATTCACCACTGCAACAAAAAGAATAAAATACCTAGGAATAAACCTACCTAAGGAGGTACAAGACCTCTACTCAGAAAACTATAAGACACTGATGAAAGAAATCAAAGGTGACACAAACAGATGGAGAGATATACCATGTTCTTGGATTGGAAGAATCAATATTGTGAAAATGACTATGCTACCCAAAGCAGTCTACATATTCAATGCAATCCCTATCAAATTACCAATGGCATTTTTTACGGAACTAGAATAAAAAATCTTAACATTTGTATGGCGACACAAAAGATCCTGAATAGCCAAAGGAATCTTGAGAAAAGAAGAAAACAAAAACAAAACAAAAACAAAAAACGGACCTGGAGGAATCAGACTCCCTTACTTCTGACTATACTACAAAGCTACAGTAATCAAGAGAATATGGTACTGGTGCAGAAACAGAAATATAGATCAATGGAAGAGGATGGAAAGCCCAGAGATAAACCCATGCACCTATGGTCAACTAATCTATGACAAAGGAGGCAAGGATATACAATGGAGAAAAGACAGTATCTTCAATAAGTGGTACTGGGAAAACTGGACAGCTACATGCAAAAGAATGAAATTAGAACACTCCCTAACACCATACACAAAAATAAACTCAAAATGGATTAAAGACCTAAATGTAAGACCGGACACTATAAAACTCTTAGAGGAAAACATAGAAAGAACACTCTTTGACATAAATCACGTCAAGATCTTTTTTGACCCACCTCCTAGAGTAACGGAAATAAAAACAAAAGTAAACAAATGGGACCTAATGAAACTTCAAAGCTTTTTCACAGCAAAAGAAACCATAAACAAGACGAAAAGAGAACCCTCAGAATGGTTAAAATATTTGCAAATGAATCAACGGACAAGGGATTAATCTCCAAACAGCTCATGCAGCTCAACATCAAAAAAACAAACAACCCAATCAAAAAATGGGCAGAAGACCTAAATAGACATTTCTCCAAAGAAGACATGCAGATGGCCAAGAAGCACATGAAAAGCTGCTCAACATCACTAATCATTAGAGAAATGCAAGTCAAAACTACAGTGAGGTATCACCTCACACCAGTTAGAATGGGCATCATCAGAAAATCTACAAACAACAAATGCTGGAGAGGGTGTGGAGAAAAGGGAACCCTCTTGCACTGTTGGTGGGAATGTAAATTGATACAGCCACTATGGAGAACAGTATGGAGGTTCCTTAAAAAACTAAAAATAGAATTACCATATGACCCAGCAATCCCACTACTGGGCATATACCCAGAGAAAACCATAATTCAAAAAGACACATGCACCCCAACGTTCATTGCAGCACTATTTATAATAGCCAGGTCATGGAAGCAACCTAAATGTCCATCGACAGACGAATGGATAAAGAAGATGTGGTACATCTACACAATGGAGTATTACTCAGCCATAAAAAGGAACGAAATTGGGTCATTTGTAGAGACGTGGATGGACCTAGAGACTGTCATACAGAGTGAAGTAAGTCAGAAAGAGAAAAACAAATATCGTATATTAATGCATATATGTGGAATCTGGAAAAATGGTACAGATGAACCAGTTTGCAAGGCAGAAATAGCAACACAGATATATGGACACCAAGGGGGGAAAAGGGGGGGGCAGGATGAACTGGGAGATTGGGATTGACACATATACACTACTATGTATAAAATAGATAACTAATAAGAACCTGCTGTATAATAGGGAACTCCACTGTACAGTAGAAACTAACACAACATTGTAAAACAACTATATCCCAGTTAAAAAAAAAAGTGGTGCTGGGACAACTGGATTTCCACATGTATAAGAATGACATTTGGACCCCTACCTCACAATTGTGTTCAGAAATTAACTCAAAATGAATCAAAGACCTAAATATAAAAGCAAAAAGTATAAAACTCTTAAAAGTAAACATAATGGTAAATCTTCATGATCCCAATTTGGCAATGGATTCTTAGATGTGACACCAAAAGCATGAGCAACAAAAGAAAATATAGGTAAACTGGACTTCATGAAAATTAAAATATTTTGTGCCTCAAAGTATATTATCAAGAAAGTAAAAAGACAACCCAAAGAATGGGAAAAAATTTTTGCAAATCTTGTCTCTGATACGGGTCTAGCATGCAGAATACATAAGTGGCTCTCAAAACTCAATAATAAAAAGATGATAGTTAAAAAGTGGGCTAAGGATTTGAATAGACATTTTTTCCAAAAAGACATATGAATGGCCAATACGCACATGAAAAGGTACCTCATATCACTAGTCACTGGGAAATGCAAATCAAATATACAGTGAGATACCACTTCACACCCACAAGCAAGGCTAAAATAAAATGACAATCTCAAGTATTCATGATGATGCGGAGAAATTGGGAACCTCATACACTGCTAGTAGGGATGTAAAATGGTGCTGCAATATGGGAAAACAGTTTGGCAGTTCCTCAAAAAGTTAACACAGAGTTATCATATGACCCAGTAATTCCAGTCCTATGTATATATCCAAGAGAAATGCTCATAAAAACTTATACATGGATGTTCATAGCAGCATTATTCATAATAGCCAGAAGGTGGCAACAACCCAAATACTCATCAATGGACGAATGGATAAACAAAAGTGGTATACCTATACAATGGAATATTATTTGGCCATAAAAAGGGATGAAGTTCTTGTACACACTATGACATGAACGAACCTTAAAAACATTATACTAAGTAAAAGAAGTCAGTCAAAATAGACTATATATTATATGACTCCATTCCTGAAATGTCCAGAATAGGCAAGTCTATAGAAGCAGAAAGCAGAGCAGTCAGTGCTTAGAGCTGGGCGGATGGGAGGACAGGTAGGGGAATGTTAGCTAAATGGCATGGAGCTTCTTTCTCAGGTGATGAAAATGTTCTAAACTGACTGTGGTCATGGCTACACATACCTGTGAATACACTAAAAACCACCGATTGAACACTTTAAGTGGGTGAATTGTACGGTAATGAATTATATCTCAATAAACTATTTTAAAAAGCAAATTTCAGATGGCTCCTTATTGCCTGTTGAATAAAGTCCAAACTCTTTAATTTGGCATCCAATTCCCTCCCCTCCCCCATCATCATTTGATCTTCCCCACCAGCATTATCGCTCACTACCCTTTTTCACGAACCAAACTGAATTATTTACCATTACCCATATACGCCATGCAGTTTCCTATCTTTGTCTTTCCTCTTGCTAGTCCTTTCCCCTGGAACTCTCCTCATAATTCATCTTTACATGTTTATACTCTGCTTCTCTTACAAGGCCCAGTTCAAATGCTCCTTCCTATGCAAATCCTTCCTGTTCTTCAACCCTCTATGAGGGCCTCAAAATTTTATTTACTAAAAGAATGAACATAAGTAGTCCTCCCATATGATGGTTCCCACTGCCAGATGATAATCCTCTCAAAGCCATAACTGCACTTCTCTCTTCCTTTCCTAGCTACAACAGCAGCTCACAGCTTCAAGTCCCACCCCCCTTAATAAGTCCCTGAGAATGGTTCCAAACTGCTAGTCTCTACCTCTCCCAGAAACTGCTCAAGATGAAGAAAACTGACATTACATTATGCCAGGGCCGCCGAGTATAGTTGTGTAGGTTGTGCACTGCACAACCCTAGTGGCGCCATTCATTTATAGTCTATGTGAATGGCACCCTCTCCTAGGGTTGTGCAGTGCATAGCCATTCGTGGCGGCCCTGCTTGGAAACATCAGAATTTGGAAACAAAGCCAAAAAGAGCACTCAATGAGAAGAAATCACTCTAACTATATTGCGGTTGAGAAGTGGGTATTTTCCAAATCTTATGAAGAAGATGAAAAAGAAACTCAGGAGAATAACATGGTCTTAACACACACAGTGTTTGCATGGAAATAGAAAACAGAAACATCCAAGAGAAAAACCGTCATTGACGTTTTTTCCAGCAGTGGAGAGAGAAAAGGACCCATGTTCTTGTCAATACAAAGGTGTGATATACCTACATGGTCTCTTTCATAAGACCATTCAATTCCGTTAGGTTCTGATTTTAGGTTATTAAATAAGCCCCTGTTTAATTTGGCTTCAGGAATCTTGCTATCAGGAAAGGTATGACCTGACATAGACACAAGTGTTATGTGTCTATACAGATCTCTCTCCCATCATTGATCCATTCATATCCGCCTTGTGGTTAATCAAGCAGTCTTTTGTAAGGTTGGGAGTGTGAAACCAACATCCCTAGGCAAGCTGATCAAAATTAGGCTTTGAACCCACCAACCAAGTTGCAGAGTTAGGACCCATGTCAACTCTACTATGGCACAGACACATTCTAAGTCCCAGCCAGAGCAGCCAGCAACAAGTCCCCCCTCTGACCACCACATCTAAACCGCAAGCAGTAATGTAGGACTCCTATGGGGAGCCACAAACGGCTGGAAAGATGGGCTGTGAAGACAGGTGAGCTAGTAACAGGGTCCAAATATGCCAGATGTTGGGTTTGTTCCTTTTCGTCCCCACTCCAGTTCAGCTCGGCCTCCTACTTTCATATTTGCTCTACCCGGCATATTTCATTCCACTTCTTCTACCTCCTCCGGACAGTTCCTGGATAACACTCCCCCAATTGATCATTCCTTTTCTGAACGCCATCTGCATGTATTGCTACTATACACTTACCGCTCCTTACTGTTGTAAATAATAACAGCAGTAGTAGTGATGATGATGAGATTAATGTTAATAATAATAATAATAACAGCAGCAACTATTCTTTATTGAGTGCTTCACTAGGTGCCTGGCACTACATTCATGTATTCCTCATAGCAATCCTAAGAGATAAGTGCTATTCCCCACCCCAACTCACCTCCGTTTACATATGAGGAAACTGAGCTAAGGAAAGGTTAAGTAACTTGCCTAAGGTCACACGACTAAGTAAGTCAGGCCTTGAACACAGAACTGTCTGATTGCAAAGACGTGTTTGTAGCCAATACTACCTTTTGTCTCCCCCATTTGTCTTTTGAGAAGCTTCCTCTGCCTCCACGCCCCATAGTCCCTAACATAGGGTCAGACACAGAAACGCTCCCCAGGAAACCTGTGCAAGTGTGACTCTGTTCCCTGGCTACAGCCCAGCCCAAGACACAAGCTGGAAGAGGAGGGAAGAGGGGCAGTGAGTACAGAGAGGCATGACCTTTTGGGGAGCCACGGGTGTCCTCCTCCTCTGGCCCATTTAGGACAGGATCATGCTGCTACCTTGACCTCAATCCCAGAAAAATATTTAGAACAGGATAGATAACCTGGTTGTCTTAAAACTCTTCCAGACAACTCTGAAGGAACAGAGCCTGGGCCAACCCGTGGGAGGGATGGATGGTATCCAGTTCCCTGCAGGAAGGGAACCAACTGTGTCAGGGTCACAGCCACGTGAGCCAGCAAATGTTTGCAGAGCTCTGCCACCGAGAAGCTTTATGACTATGGTCATGGAATTGGGGTAGGGGAGGGGAACAGGAGTATTTTTAAAGAAGGGAGCTATATATATATGTATACACATACATACATACAAACACACACAAACCTGCCTCATTAAGCCTCAGTTTTCTCATCTTTAAAAATGGGAATAAGAACACCTACCTCTTGAAGTGCTGCTAAGGTATAAAATGAAAACATGATAAAAGGACCTATTGCCTAGTGCCTGCATCAGTTTGTCCTTGCTGGCGTTCTGGGCACACACAGAGATGCAGGACATAGTTCCTGTCTGCAAGAAGTTCAGTCTGTCTGACAAGGGTCTGATCTAGCGTACTGCCAGCACTCTGTCAACCAAGTACAAAGCTGGCTGGTAGATCATTACCCCAACTCTCAGCAGGCCATTTTGTCGGATGAAAATTCTGGCAGGAAAGAAAACTGCTGGCAAGAATAAAGGTTGCAGTTTATGTCTTTGCCTCCAATCTCCCATCCACACCTCCATGTTAGAAAATTGGGGAAGGGGACTCTACCAACCACTGTTTTGGAAGTGACACATGTAAACTCCATTCTTTTCCTTCACAACACTCATCACCATTTCTCATTTGACAGTAGCTGTGTCTTTGTTAAATGTCAATCTTCCCTGCTAGACTGTAAGCTCCTGGAGGGCAGTGGCTGGGCGCTGGTCCTTATTAGAGATCCAGAAGCTGACGTAATGCCTGGAACATTCAAGATGCTCAGATACTTGTTGAACGAATAAATGAAACAAACAGATGTCTCTTGTAGGTGGATAGATGTGATTACCTAATCAAAAAGTCACTTTAAAATATTCAAGCCTTGTTTATGCATAGAATGCCTCTCAAGATTTCCAAGAAACTGGTAATGCTGGTTTGTTTCTGGGGAGAAAAAAATAACAGATTAGGGGTAAGGGGTTGGAGAGAATTATACATGCCCTTCTATTCCTTTCAAATTGTTTGAGTTTTTCAGTAACAACCAATCAAACATAAAATCTGAAGGAAAAACACACTGATGGTGAGAGACAGACTTGTAGGGGACTTTCATTTGCTACATGTCATATTCTTGTAATGTTTCAGGTTTGGATCATAGGCTTGGCATTGCCTCTATGTTAGAAAAACAATTAAAAAGGAAATTTCACAAAGAATAAAAATATTGGGCCCGACTCTGTTAACTTTCTGGAGTATGAGAAGGGAGTCAGCTAGAAGTTGGGACAGATTCAAAAACCCGGAAAGCTCTGTCCAAAGTGTACTGGGGAAAGTAAAATTGCTGTGCCTCCCCATAGATAAGCTCCTTCTTCAAGCACTGGAAGATTTATTTTAATCCCCGAGACTGCCTCAAGCCACTGTTACGGCCCAGACACCAAGCCAGCTGGATACTTGGATATTTTTTTTTGAAGGGAAGGTGCCACTCTTTTGTATGTGACAGCAATGACAGGGCAGTCACAGTGAGACTCTGTAGGTCCTCAAGCTTTACTGGCTGCATCTTCTAGGCAGGAAAAACTAAGGTACAAAAAGGTTGATCATATTTTCCTCACCTGTCTCAAACAGCTCGGAACCCAACTGTTTGGCTTTGCTGTTAAAACTCAATGGTTCTGTGAGGGAGGCTCAAGAGGGAGGGGATATGGGGACCTACGTATGCATATGACTGATTCACTTTGTTGTACAACAGAAACTAACACAGTATTGTGAAGTAATTATACTCCAATAAAGATCTATTAAAAAAAAAACTCAATGGTTCTAATGATACAAATGAACTTATTTACAACACAGAAATAGATGCACAGACATAGAAAACAAACTTATGGTTACCAAAGGGGAATGGGCAAGAGAGGAGTAAATTAGGAGTTTGGGATTAAAATGTATACACTACTATATATAAAATAGATAACCAACAAGGATCTACTATATAACACAAGGAACTACATTCAATATCTTGTAATAACCTATAATGGAAAAGAATCTGAAAAATACGTACATATGTATAACTGAATCACTTTGCTGTACACCTGAAACACTGGAAATCAGTTATACTTCAATAAAAAAAAACACCTCAATGGCTCTAAATGCTGAATGCACATTAGAATCACCTAGCCAGTTAATTTAAAATAAAATCCCAATACCTGGGGCCCATTCCCCCAAATCCTGACTCAATTGGTTGAGCCTGGGGCCTGGGCAGCAGTATTTTAGAGCATTCCGGGCAATTTCAAACTACAACCAGGTTTGCAAACCCTAGTTCTACCCACTGCTGAATACCCCAGTATCCTTTGAGAAAGAGCCCTCAGTTGCTATTTTTAAAACTCTTCTTTAAGCAGTATATTCCCCTCAAAAAAAAAAAAAAAAGGCAGGCCAAAGAAGTCTGTAACCAAGACAACAAGCTAGGAGCACAAAAGACATAGGTCTTCTGTGATGTGCAACCAAAGGTAGCAGAAGAGGAAAAGTAGACACTGAAGAATGGACAGGAAACTAGAGAACAAAAGGCACAGTGTCTGAACGAGCGCCCGAACGCCAGCACATCAAACTCCTGCTTCATCTTCCGGGCTGGGTACCTTGACACACATGCCCTCAAGATGGAAAGCAGCCCTGGATTAGCAAATGAATCCCTTAAGAACACGCTTTCTTCAGAATTGAACTTCCGACCCCCAAAATGGGAATGTCTGTTTTGGCGAACCAGTTTTTTTCCTCCAAGCCCTCTCTAGCTTCCCTACCCGCAGCTGACCCTGTACCGCAAAGCAGTATGACAATGAAACATGAAATCTGCGTGGGCTTGGAGTTTGAAAAAGCGCTCTTCCTCCATATGTGTTCTGACCCTGGAGCTTGGGTTTTGTTCCCAACTAGAGGAGCACTGAGATAGATGAAAGGGCTGGGGATGCTGCAAATTGAAAGCCAAGAAGTTGGCCTTTTTGTTCCGTTTTTACAGTCGAGGACTATTCTGGAAAGCCGACATCAAAAGGAAAATTCAGCCTGCGATGAGCTGAAATTGGACAAAATGTGATAAGGCATAAATGAAAAAAAAAAAAAAAGAAAGAATAAGGAAAAGGAGCCTTTATTTACCAGAAGAGGCTCTTTTCTGAGAACTGCCTCAAATTACACTTTTCACATTTGCTTCACTCCAGGAAGCTTTGCATTGTTACTCTGAACCAAAATGCTTTTTGTCACATTACAAGGAAAAACTGAGGCAGATGCAAACAGCCCTGAATTTGGTGGTGTGTGGCTTCCAGGATAGCCCTTCTAGGTTCATTCTGTTGCCCTCAATCCAGACAGACAGACAGACGGGAGTTTATTCAGTGACATTAAAGAAGTGGCATGGAAGCAAAAACTGGGATGGAGCCAAGTACTGGCAGTTTGAAGGACTACAAAACCATAGGTTACCTTTTCTTAAAGGGGAGTAGGGAATGGTGTTTTCCATTCTCACTCATTACGCTATTGGCCTACCAGTCTCCGAGGACTTTGGGTGGCCTGTCTTCTTCACCACAGGGAGAAATACCCAGCCTGATATGAGACCCGTGGAGTGTGCCCTACAGAAAGGCAGGTGAGAAGTGAGCTATGCTGTCCTCTCCAGCCAACCACATACCTTCCACAAGAATCCAACCTTGGGTCACAGGCTTACACCTGGAAAAGCCCTGCTTTCCCTTCCTCTCCAGGGACCAGCGGATCGGCGCTTCTCCTAAACGCCTGTGAACTTTACTTAGGTAAAGTTTACTTAGTGTGACCCATTAGGCTGTCTCCTTTCATTCAGTCCTATGGCAGATTCTGTTGTGAGCAGAAGAAACACACAAGACTCATAACCAGAAATACAAATAACATTAAGCAACAGGTATTTAAGGTCCCCATGTACTTTTTAATAGCTGACGCAGGGTCCCAAACCCAATGGCAGAAAGGCTCCTCCTAACTCTATAGGAGCTCCTGAAAAGTAATAATAGTAACAACAGCCACCACCTTATTTATCAAACCACATGCTTACCAATTAAATGTTCAATGGTATAAAAAATTCTAACTGGTATTATCATCACACCAGAGGAGTGATTTCTGTAAATCGCATAATCAAGAAATACCCACTGAGCATTCAGTCACGCTCTACACTCCGTGCAGATGTGGAATCCTAGCATAATGAAGAGCCATCTGCTAAGTCTCAATTCCGTAAGCAGTGCCTTGGGTTAGCTGCACTCCCTGTGCTCTCCCCCCAGGCCTTGCATTGATGAACCAAACCTAAATGAGAGAATGTACTTTTTGCATTACTTCACCCTCCTGTTGCCCTCAATCTATCACCTGCAGTGACCCCGGTCAAGTGATCTGAGACTGCCTTGAATATCCACGGAAGGATTAAGTTGTTTTCAATGCACGCTGACTTTATTTATAGAACGTACACCTCTGGAAGAAAGTACAATGGCCTGGGAGTCAAAAGCCTTAGATTGTATTCCCAGAACAGCTGTTCACTGAAGTATGGACTCGGGCAAAAGACTTGTCCTTTCTAAATCTCAAAGCCCACATCAGGACTGGACCAGATTTGTGCTTCTCAGAACCATGTAGCAGCCCATGGGTAGGTCTCATCAGGCGAGAGAGGTGAGGCAAGTGATTTATGATGAATAATAGTTAGAGGACTGAAGTTTGCAAATTATTTACACATCTATTCATTTTTATCTTATCCCGATAGCTCACTCTTTCTCACTTGCAAAATGCTTTTTTGCCACGTTATGAGGAGAAATTGCAGCAGATGTAGATGCTTTCATATGCTTTTCTTGAGTCGGAAAGCAGAGATGAGTCACAGATACAGCGGTTGGGAATTCACGAAGACCATCATGTGTACAGCAGCTACGAACATGTTGAGAACCCCTGGGCTAAATCATTCATTCACTTGCCGTATTATGAAGAACCTACCTCCTGCCAGACACCATGCTAAGTGCTGGGGAAACAACAGCGAGTTAACACAGACATGGTCTTGGCTTTTGTGGAGCATTTAGTCTGGCAAGAGGAAAGAGAAGTGACATAAAACACACAAATCACAGCATAATAAAACCTATGATCAGAGTTTTGAGAGCCTGTAACAGAGTCACCAACTGGGCAGCAGGGAAGGAGGTTGCTGGCAGAGGGAATAGCAATGGGTAAAGGCTTCAATGGCCCAGAGGTTACAAAGACACGTTCAGGGAACTCAAAGTAGCTCCTTTTGCCTAGATAATATAGAGTGCCAGGGGAAACCCGTAAGAAACGATGCTGGAGAGGTGAAAAGAAGCCAGATCACACAAGGTCTAGGAAGCCATGTGAAGGAGTTTGAATTGTTCCCTCCAACAAGTTCCCTCCAACTCTCTGATTCTGCTCAGAGAGTGAAACTCAGATGTGTAACGAGGATCACAGGTCTGAAACTCTGGTGCTTTTTTTCCCATAAGAACACTGTTAGGAATCCTGGTTAGGGGCTGAGGAACTGCACTTCCATTCCATTTCAGATTAAATAGGCTTTTGCCAGCTGGTCTGGGAACCAGACCCCCAGGAATATTGTGTCCATGGGAAAATGCAATCTGAATTCTAAATAGATTTCCAAAGAAACTTTTGGAACAAAACCCATTCAACAGTTGTTGCGGAATGCTTGGAAAGCAATGCAACACAGGATCTTGCTTTCCTCCATGGAGCCAGTGTTTGAAAAAAAAGACTGAACCCTACAACCACTGTCTTAAAATAAACACAATATCCTCATTTTGATTAGTAGGGTTATATTTAGGTACAGCCATTGAGTGGCACCATGTAGTATCTACTTATCTATTTAAATGACCACAAAACCCCAAATATGTTGGAGATGACCAGCTACTTTCATTCTAGATAAAGACAATGCAGAAATGGAGAAGAAGGTGGTCTCTTTAGAAGGAAACATAGATGCAAACCAAGTCTGTAACTTATACACAACATTCCTGTGTCCCTGCCCAGTCAACTGTCAATTATCCAGGCAGTAATTCAACAAATATTTGAATGCTAAGCGCCATCTAGTTTGGCATGGTGGAGTCTCCATTTTTCCTCACTTTCATTTCAGTAGAGAATCCCTATCTATTTGCACTCAGAAAAATACTCTCTGACACCAGGGATGCCCCATTTTCCCCACCCACTCACTTGGTCTACTAACAGTGAGGGAAATGGAAGTGGTGGTAATTTTCCAGAACTACCCTCCAAATCCCCTCAGGTCATTTTATAGAGTAGTCATTCTCAAAGTTCAGTATGCATAAATATCACCTGGAGAGGAGTGGAGTAAAATTCATGTTCCCAGGTCAATTCCTCTCCCCCTTACCTGGACTCACTAGGTCTGGGGTAGGGCCCAGGAATCAACATTTTTAAGAAACACCCGGCCCAGGAATCAACATTTTTAAGAAACACCCAAGGTAACTCTGAGGCAAATGGCTCAAGAACCAAACCTTGGGAAACTCCACTGTGGAAATTTTAGCTGGCTGAGTCCCAAACCTTGAACTGAGAATATCAGTTGCCAATCAGAAAGCTGGGTGATCTGACGTGAGGCACTGACAGAGGGTGAAATAGATGCAAGAGAAAGAACGGCATCCTGGTCAACTTGCCCCCAACTGTATTTTAGTTTTTCCAAATCCTGTATTTTTACTTTAATCCAAGCAGATGGCATTGGCTTTCCAGCAATCTCCTACTGGCACCAGAAAAGGAACTCAACAGAGAGACAGCCTCCTTACCTCTCCTGATGGTTGGTTTCCATTTTTGGAACTTAATGCTGCTGTGGCAGAGAAGAGAGGCCAAGGTGGGAAGTCTTCTATTACTCCCATTAATGTTCTCCCCGATTACATGAATAATCAAGAGTTGACTGGAAAGAGGAATAAATGGAAGGCAAATATTCTACTGAGAGGTTAAATAGGATAAAGAAGGCCCCCTGTTGGTTGAGAGCTGTGAGGTGTTAAATGAACAGTCAGAATCCCTGCCTCTTTTCACTCTGTTTGCCAGGAACACAGATTTAAAGCCCATAATGTCGGCATTGAGCCTGAGAGAAATAATCAGATATCTGTGTTTTTTCACTATTCCCCCATAATACCCAGAAGAGTCTTCAACACTTCATGTTAACCCTAATTGTTAACCGACTGTTGTCAATCGAGCCCCAAAGTCTACAACTGTGGACCTAGATCTGGTCTGACAATTTATTTTATTTTATTGTGATAAGAACACTTAACATGAGATCTACCCTCTAAACAAATTTGTAAGTGTATGATAAAGTACTGTTAACTATAGGCACCATGCCATACAGCAGATCTCTGGAACTTGTTCATCTTGTATAATTGAAACTTTAGGCCCATTGATTAGCAATTTCCCAGCCCCTGGTAACCCTTCCCTCCCAGCTTCTAGCAACCTTCATTCTACTCTGATTCTATGAAGTTGACTATTTAAATACCTCATATAAGTGGAATCATGCAGTATTTGTCCTTCTGTGACTGGCTTATTTCACTTACCATAATATCCTCAAGGTTCATCCATGTCATAGCATATGACAGGATTTCCTCCTTCTTAAGGCTGAATAATATTCCACTGTGCATATATATACATTTTCTTTATCCATTCATCCATCCTTGGATGGCATTTGGATTGTTCCTACATCTTGGCTATTGCGAATAGTGCTACAATGAACGCTGGAGTGCTAATATCTCTTTGATTTTCTGATTTCAATTCCTTCGGCTAAATACCCAGAAGTGGAACTACTGATCATATGGTAGTTCTATTTTTGAGGAATCTCCATACTGTTTTCCATAGCAGCTGCACCATTTTGCATTCCTCTCAACAGTGTACAAGGGTTCTGATTTCTCTACATCTTCACCAACACTTACCTTATTTTTTCTTGCTATTATCAAGAAATCGAAAGACAAGTGTTGGACTGACAATTTTTATTGAAAGAAAACAGTCCTATTCAAACTGGCTCAACAAAAGGGAGGTTTATGGTAAGGAAACAGGTATCCCATGAGAATCCTAGTGCGGGATAAAGCTTGGCCTCAGGAGAACTGGAAGGTGGCTCTGGGTTCAAGGTGGTTATAAGGAACAGCTACTCTGTCTCTCAGGGCATCTCTCCTTCTCTCTTACTAGCTTCTCTGTTTCCTCATGGCTTCTGTCTCCTCATAGCACCAGCTTGGACTTGGCCTGACATGACTGCTCGCCTCCCCATCATCTTTTGGCTCTTGTCCCGGCTGCAAACTGTCTTATTTAGTCTCTCAGCTTCCCAATTCTAATTTCCTAGGAGAGGAAAATGAATGGCCCAGCTCATCTTATCAAGCCCATACTGCTCACCAGGTGATCAACGGGCTGTTTTGGGGACAGGGGGCCACTCCCAGTCCAATCAACCTAAGCCAGGGAGGCAGGGTCTCTGGCACAGTTCATGGCTACTGCCCCCCAGCACAGCTGGCATGAAGCAGTTTGGACCAGAAGGCACTGTAAAATACATATGCACAAACCTGAGGTTTCACGTGTAATTTGAAAGTTAATGACATGTCCATTCAGGAGCTTCAAACACCCATATTTTTACCTTTGTAATTAAGAAAAAAAATAGCATCTGACCCCAACACAGACCTCTTAGCCCTCCACCTCTACTATAAACTAACCTCTTTAAACTGGTAAAAGAATGCAAATATGTTGTATTAAAGGGAAAAAACAGCATGCTGCCAGCTCCTTGAGACAAAGAGAAAGAGAAAGAGAAGAAAGCAGGAGATAGACAAATCCTGATAAACGGATACCTCTGGCCTTTAGCCCATCTCTCTTGACAGGCCTTCTGTCAGCTTGCTTTACACCCTACGATCATCTTATCTTCCTCGAAGTTTCTCCAAGTGGCATGTGAAGTCAGTGTTCAATGTTAACTAGAACAAGCAAGCAGCATCACAAACCGACAGATGGCAACTGAGAGCTTATCATTCTTGGATTATTTCATTCCCTGGAGTGATACGTGCCAGAGAGTAAAGCATTCTATTTTGACAGCCACCTAATAATGGCTGTCAGACACTTCTACTACTTCCAGGCTAAACCTTCCCCTCCATAACCTTCTTTCTTCCCATGAATTCCCAGTTGCAAAAATCATAAATGCCACGCCTGCTAAAGTCAATAGGAGCTTTGCTAGTGACAAGTGCGTGGACCAAGGAGAAAACAAAAACACTAACAACCATGGAGAATGTCAGAGAACCAACAGGTCAGAACGAGAAAATCTGGTGGTGGCCATCTTGAAAAATGAGCAGGAGATGAAGAGAAATTAAAAGTCTGTGTTGCTTTGAAAACAATGTTTCTCAAATTCAGAGCAGGTCCTACTGGAGTTGAAGAAAAAGATTCCAAATAGGGTTTCTAAGACCAGAGCTGCAAAGCCCTAAAGACTTGTGAAGATTTTCATACGTAGTCTTATCTCACATTTATCCCCGAGTCGCTTAGTTTATTGAAGAGTTTTCCTGGAACTCTTAACAACATTAATTGATTTGTATCTTATCACTCCAGGTAAGTAAGTTATGGTAGCTCTGGAGGAGGGAGCAGACAGAATGGTGCTCTGTTTCTGGTACCCAACAGTGGTTATCAACCTTTTTGTCCCATGTGCCACCTATTATCCCTTCTTCAAAACAGCCCTTCAAATTCCCTTACGCTTCTTTCTCACCAGAGACATTATGTAGCTATTAAAAGGAATGAAGTTGTGCTACATGCACTGGCATTCAACTCTACTGTCCGATGAGAAAAAATTCAGATTGTAAGGAATCATCCCAGTTTTGTTTAAAAAAAAAGTACAGAAAAAGATAAAAGATCTGAGAGAATAAATGCAAGCTGTTAATAATTATCTCTGATAGATGGGATTATGGAGGATTTTCACTTTCTCTTTTTGACATTTTTCTTACAAAACTTGGGAGGTTTTTTTGCAATCAGGAAAAGGATATTTTTAACCCTCTACAGTTCATTGATAGGTAGTACCGACATGGCTTTGGTTTTCACCTCTAATTTGTAGGTTTTGGAGAGGCTGAAGGCAAAAGAGTAACACAGAAGGGTCTCTGAGGTTAGAAGAAAGCAATTCATTCACTCTGTTTATGGGAGTCAACACTCAGTAAGTAAATTCCATGAATGGGACAGAAGGCGGTGTAAACAGAGGTCAAATGCAGTGGCTCTGGAGTCCAGGTTCAAGTCTCAGCCTACTCTGAACTTGCTTTAAGCTTCCTCCTCTGTTGACTGATAATATGCATCAAACACTTGGAACATGTCTAGCATATGATGAGCTCAACAAATAGTAGCTATTCCTAAAGAGTTGTTATTTGAAAATCTATTTCATTTAATTTTAGTTATAATATCTGCAATTTAATTTAAAATACTTTCAGCATAGACACTGTGATATGTATGTGTATATTAGTTTTCTACACTGTAGGGCAGTTAATTAACATTTAGTGCTGTGCTGGAAACCCAACCGCACTGGCTAGCAAGAGTCGATTCTGTGCATCCCTTCACAATGCCTTTGTTACTTTAGTGAGGACAGACTGGTAATTTGAAATGGACCACACGAATTGGCAAATGCTATAAATCAGGGCTTTCAATGTTTATCAGTACACCACTGTTAACGTCTGAAGAACCCTAACTGAGAATACACACTCCAGGGGTGATTAGTTAGCAACTGAAATCTCTCATCAAAGCCCACAGTCAAGAACTCAACAACAAAAAGACATACTATCCAGTTTAAAAAAATGGGCAAAGGACTTGAACAGACATTTCTCCAAAGAAGATATACAAATGGCCAATGAGCACAACATTAGTTATTAGGAAAATGCAACACAAAACCACAGTGAGATACCACTTCATGCCTACTAGGATGGCTATAATTTTTTAAAAGGAAATAAGTGCTGGCAAGAATGTGGAGAAATTGGAACCCTCGTGCGTTACTGGTGGGAATGTAAAATGGCTCATCTGCTGTGGAACAGTTCTGCAGTTCCTCAAAAAGCTAAACACAGAATTACCATGTGACCCAGCAATTCCACTCCTAGGTACATACCCCAAAGAATTGAAAACAGAGACTAAACAGATACTTGTTCATCACAGCATTATTCACAATAGCCAAAGGAAAACAACCCAAGTGTCCAAAGACAGATGAATAAACAAAATGTGGTGTATCTATAAAATAGAATATTATTCAGCCTTTTTTTGGCAGGGGCGGGGGGGGCACAGCGTGGCATGTGGGATCTTAGTTCCCTGACCAGGGATCAGGGATTGAACCCATGCCCTCTGCAGTGGAAGCACGGAGTCTTAACCACTGGACCGCCAGGGAAGTCCCTATCATTCAGCCTTAAAAAGGAATGACACGTGTTACAACATGGGTGAACCTTAAAAACACCAGACACAAAATAGCATAAGACACAAAAGACACAAAAGACACAAAATAAGCCAGACACAAAAGGACAAATATTATATGATTCCACTTATATGAGGGAGCTAGATAGGCATATTCATAGAGACAGAAAATAGAACAGTGGTTCCTAGGGCCTGGGGGAGGGGAAAATAGGGAGTTACTGCTTAATGCCTAATGGGTACAGAGCTTATATTCGGAGTGATGAAAACGTTTTGGAAATAGTGGTAATGGTTGCAGAACATTGTGAACATAATTAGTGCCACTGAACTGTGCACTTAAAAATGGTTAAAATGGCAAATTTCATTATATATATATATTTACCACAATTCAAAAAATTAATAATGTAGCATACCAAAAATCATTAACTATACACTTAAAATGGGTGAACAGTATGGTACGTAAATTATACCTCAATAAAGCTTTTTTTAATCTCACAAGCAAGTCATAAGGGAATTTTTTTTGGGGGGGTGAAGAAAGCATTCTCTATCTCGATTATGGTATATATTTGTCAAAACTCGTAGAACTCTATCCTAAAAAGGGTGAATTTTACTGTATGTAAAACGCACCTTAATTTTTTTAATGGATAAAAAGCCACACTCAAATGTTTCAGCTATGAAATCTTCAAATGGTTTGTTAATTAGAGCAATGGATACTAGAATTGTTATTTCATTAGGGAACTCCTTGGTGTTCAAGACAAGTGGATCAGTTAGAACTATTCAGGCACTCCCACCCTTGCATAAATTGGATATAAGACTCGGCTGGCCCAATGACCTTCGCCTCTTGGGAATGACACAGTAGGCTCAGGAGTCCCAACAAATCTTATGTTCAGACACTTAATGGAGGATTTGGATGTGCCCTTTAATTAGAAGGCAAGCTGAATCCTATAGCTAGACTATTGTCACATCTACCTGCAGTGAACTTTTCACACAAGACAGTGCTTGGCAACAATAAGAGATGGAATGTCTCTGGGCATACAGATCAGGCTGTATGACTTTTTTGTGCCTGATTATTAATAAATGTTTGTTTGGTAGAATTTGATCTGAATTGCTTTCACTGTAATATACAGGTTGCAGGGAGGAAACCTTTATAGCCCTCACCTACCTCTAACTATTGAAGATGAAGGATACCCACCAAAATAGAATCGAATAACTGTAGACAACCAAATTGGTTTATTAGATCAATTTGCAACAAATATTTTGCGGACTTCTGGACAATCAGGGATGTGTCTGATTTTGATAACTTACTTCAAGTAAAATCAAAACTGAAGAAACAAAAAACTGATCAACTTTCCCATTCAGGCTGTATGGCTAGCAGGGGTGAAGATGGAAGTTGTTCATGTTTGTTACTTATTTACAAGGTAATACTACTTTTTTTAAATTGAAGTACAACTGACTTACAATATTACGTTAGTTTCCATTGACAACATAGTGATTCGATATTTTGATACATCACAAAAGGATCAGCACGATAAGTCTAGTTACCACCTGTCATGCAAGGTAATACCATTAAATGAATTTGTTTCATGGAAAGATTTCCCATTTAATCCATTGCTCACCTAGGTGTTTTATCCAAAGGGTCAAACTTTACCATAAGGATCCAGGAAAAAAAGATGACATTCAACAGTAGCAACTCTTTAAATCGAGCTGAAAGTTAGGACCCAAATATCAGTGTTTGGGCATGTCCACTAGCCTCAGAGGCAACGTGGTTATGAGCCCAGCCAGTAGGTAACCTCAGAGGATGGCTGAGCGTACAGGGAGGGAGGTTCAGTGAAACAAGAGAAGGCAAAGACCAGCAGAAAGAAGTAGAGGCTTCATTCTGTTCTTTTTCTTTTCTTTTTAATTATATTACCCTGTATTCTGTCATCATGAAGTGACTGTAGACAACTCCTTAAAATACAGACAGATAAAGGCTGCTGGGAAGTCACATTCTAACAGAACTAACAGAGGTGCAGTTACAGCTCTGAGGTCTTAAGTCTCTAGGGACCTAGATCAACGGGGACCATGACATGGTTCCATTTCCCTGAGTATTTTATAAAGGGGACATACCTCGCCATTTCACTAAAAGGAGGTTGTAGCCTACAGCATAGGCAAACTTCTTGAAGCAAACCCAATACATTAAAAATCAAGATTTCACAACCAAGAAATTCAAAGGCTATAATTCACATCACCAAAGGATTTTTTCTAAATGGGTATCTGTGGAAGTCCTTACTTTTGCAAGCTGCCCCTCTGCACGTGAAGCAGGACTTAACATAAAGATTTGTATCACAAGCAGTTTTTTCTCATTCTTACAAAAGAGACAGCAACAGAGATGAATAAATTTGAAGGAGAGAACATTTGTAGTTCTTAGAGGGACGTCCTCCTAACATTTAATTTTGATATCTGTGAATATATCTCCGAGCTGGTGGCAATGATCTAGTCCTGTGCCTGTTCGCTAGGGTCCCCCGTTAGGGCAGTAGATGTGGACGACCCCTCACTCTTGCTGAGGGATTTCAATGTTACTATTACACAACCCTCACCCTCTGAAGCACACCTGGCCCCTCATCCACACACCATGTGTATCACTCTCAGAAAGTTTGGCCCAGATAGTACAGAAAACCAAAATCTAGACCCACTGAACCCCTAGAACACAACTCTGCGTAGTTTTCTATGGAAGGTGATAGCCTAAGTGACTTCCGGTGTTATTTCTGAAGATTAAGAGGTCAACTGGAAAGCTTTCCTTAAAGCCAAACCAACAGAGCATCCTAAGGTGGCGAGACCATGACCACTCAAGTACGGAACAAAAGGTGTCCCTGACTCAAAAACAATATCCCCTATCCACCCACCCATTCAACTTCCTGGGAAAGTGGCCTCTACTTTCTGCACTTACTCTTGAAAAGGCCAGGAGGAGGCGCTGTCATCAATATCCTGCCCCCTGGCCTTCAGACAGGGCAGAAATCTCTCAGACAGGTGGCAATTACCTTAGGTTTCCTTAGAGAAGGCAACTCGAGAGCTTTCCCCAGCTCAGTCATCTGGTACCTAGGAACCATCTTTCCATCAAGAAAATCTTATTAAATCCACCACACCCAATGTCTCTTATTCTGAGTATGTAGCTTCAGAAAGGCAAAAGCCAGGATGCTGAAGGATGAGGAGGAAGGACGTTGGATCAACAGGCTTAACCTTGAGGTTATTACAAACTGAAATGGACCCCTTAATAATAACAACAGTTACCTTTTATTGAGTCCTTACTAGGTCCCAGGAACTGTACTGTACAGATACTCTCTAATCCTTACAACAACCATACAAGGTAATAAGCATTATTACTCCCATTTTACAGGCAGGTAAACTGAAGTTCAAAGAAGTTAAACTCACCTAAGCTCAAATAGCTAACAACTGGCAGAACCCAAATTCTAACCCACTAGTGTCAGATGCTAGTACCAAGCAGAATTACTTGGCAAACAGCACATTCTCAGTAAATGCGTGTTACAAGAATCCATGCTCTTCACTCGTAAACTATACCACCTCCATGATCAGGACAGAAACCATTAAAAGACCATTGATCTTGGCAACAATCTTACATTGTGTAGCTCAACTCTTTCCTTTAATCGGGCAACTATGAGGAAGCTGCTTTCCTCTGCCGAGGCGAGTGCTACTCACAGTTATTCTAGCTGTATCTTGAGAGCAGGAGATGAGCTGAGGCGCACGCAGACCACCTTTACTCACAGCAACTAGCCCCTGTTTGCGTGAATGACGTGGACAGGGCACTCTGGTCTCAGTAGCAAGGCCTGCTGACACATGGAGATTTAACTGTCAGACATCTCCAGGGCCTGCTCAGGTCAATGGTTTCTGCAGGCTTGTGGGTTTGACTCTGCTAAATCACCTTTTCCCTAAAGGGAGGGTGTTTCTGAGCTAGGCTGTGTCCCCGGGCCAAGCTGTGTCTGGAGGTTGGGAGGCAAATGGGAGCAGGTGCCTTAGCTGGGCACAATGGGGAGTGTGAAGAGGCAGAGTCCTTTTGATGGTGGTTTTCCTTTCCCTAAAAATGAGTCCAGAGGCAGATCTTTAGAACAATGCCAGCCAATCATCAAGCCTGTGTGCTAAAGTCAGGACAGGGTTATAAAAATATAAGCAAAGTAGTCAGGGACATGGTGGGAGCAAAAGGAGCAGATAGAAGGAAGAAACACAAATGTTCAACCGAACTGAAAAGTAGGGTGGGGGGGAAGCAATAAGATTCAAAATATTCTAACAAAAAAACATGAGAAATTTTCCACTGGTCCTTAAAGGAAGTGGGCCAGTGGGAACAGAATGAGTGGCTGCCAGGTTTTGAAGGCTCAGGGAGCCATCCAAGACACACCTTTCAAGGCACCAGGACCACACAGGCGGCCTTTCTCTCCCACCTCCCAACTCCGAGCCTTCCTCGCTCGATGCTGGCGTGGATCTGAGCCACAGGAAGGCACACAATAACTGGAAGCTAATGCAAAAATAAATCATTTGTGTTTTCTGATGGGACTGGGTTTTGAGGGCTTTGGTGAATCATTACTGCCCAGCCCGACCCAATAAAGGAGGAGCTAATAACTCACATCCTCTCCCAGTAGCTTGCATGCCCCTGGCAGAGACGACCTTGCAACACCACTCTCTCCTCTTCTCATGAATTGTTAATGGCTCCCTATTACCGACCATATCAAGTCCACATGTCTCCTCTGGATGTTCCAGCCTGTCGCGCTCTGCCTCCACTCTATACCAATCTGGCGCCATCTCCCTCCTCTCCCAACACAGATCTGCCACTGGAGGCAGTTTCCATTTTGAACCAAACTCACAGCCTCTTCTCTCACCACAGTTCTATCAGGATCTGGGCTGCCTCACCAAAATTCTGGGCAGCCACAACATCAAGGTTACGTTAGATTACTATAAACACTGAGCTTCTCTTAGCCATACAAAAAAGGGACTGTACCTTTAAATATTTTGTATGATCCTGCACTTTCCAATATGGTAGCCACTATTACCCGTGGCTATTTCAATTTAAAGTACTTAAAATTAAATAAGGGACTTCCCTGGTGGCACAGTGGTTAAGAATCTTCCTGCAGGGGACACGGGTTTGAGCCCTGGTCCGGGAAGATCCCACATGCAACTAAGCCTGTGTGCCACAACTACTGAGCCTGTGCTCTAGAGCCCGTGAGCCACAACTACTGAGCCCGCGTGCCACAACTACTGAAGCCTGCGTGCCTAGAGCCTGTGCTCTGCTTAAAGAGAAGCCACCACAATGAGAAGCCCATGCACCGCAACGAAGAGTAGCCCCTGCTCACCGCAACTAGAGAAAGCCGACACACAGCAACAAAGACCCAAAGCAGCCAAAAATAAATAAAATTTTAAAAATAAGTAAATTTTTAAAAGACATCTTATTAAAAAAATTAAATGAAACGAAAAAATCAGTTCCTCAGTTGCAGTAACCAGGTGTCAAGTGCACAGTAGTTGCACCTGGCTAGTGGCTACTATATTGGAGAGTACAAATATAAAACATTTCCATCATCATGGAAACTTCTATTCAATAGTGCAGTACTACACTATACATGCAAGAGAGGAGTAGCCTAATGTGTGTGAAAATTGTTGCTTACCAGCCCTTGGAAAACTTGAGGATCCAGATTTAACATAAAGGAATGCATAGGACTTAGGGATACAGCCCATCTTAAGTAACCAGGAAAACATTCTTATTTCTTATTACTGATCCCAACCAGCTCTGTAAACATCACAGGTAATTAAAACATCCTTTTTTTTTTTTTTTCTTAAGTCACATGTAGCAGACCTCAGGAAACCTTCAACAAAGCATTCATAGACTAGTCAGGCCTCTGTAACCTAAGCTCTTTGCTAGGTTCTGGAAGCCAGTACAGAGCACATGACCCAGTCCCTGCCCTGGGAAGAAAGTCCATATACAGAAAACTACAGAAGGAGGCAGAAAGGGATAAAGGCCGTAAGAGAGGGACTATGGGGCAGAGAGATCAAATGAATGGGAGGAACAAGGGAGGACTGCATGGAGAGGGAGATGATTTCAGATCTGGGTTGGGCCCTAAAGGATGACTACAATTTTGAAAAGGAGCTCGGAGGATGAAAGGAGAAAACTGCATAAGCAAAAGGGGGAGCGAGTTAGGGCCCAGGGTACATTTATGGCCGAGTGAGCAAAGGAAGAAATATGACAGCTAATCAACAATGCTTTGAAATTTTCCCTGAGCATCCTAATAATCAAAGAATACATTAACTTAGATTCCATTTTCACAAAGGTTTTGCTTTAGTGAGAATATCTGTTGGCAAGGACAAGGTGAAATGGGGTCTCTTCGACACTGCTGGTGGGAATGTAAATGGGTACTACTTTTTTTGAAAAGCCCATATTAAGCTCCTTAAAAACATTCACACCCCCTGATCCAACAATTCCACAAGAAGGAAAATGGCCTACAAAATAATCTGAAATACAGAGACTTATGCACAAAGCAGTTTTTTGCAACGTTATTTATAACTAAGAAAATAATAGGAAATGATGAAGTAAATTATGATCTAGTTATAGAATGCAGTATGATATAGCCATTAAGAATTATATTTCTAAAAAAAAAAGAATTCTATTTCTGACAAGTTTTAAATGACATGGAAAATGTTTATGAGAATGTTACGTGAAAAAAAATCAGGGTATAAGTTTGGTAGTATACAAAACATAGTCACAACCATGTAAAACAATATGAGGAGTCGATAGCCTCATCCAGCAGAGGGCAGACAGCAGAAGCAAGAAGAACTACAAGTCTGCAGCCCGTGGAAGGAAAACCACATTCACAGAAAGATAGACAAAATGAAAAGGCAGAGAACTTTGTACCAGATGAATGAACAAGATAAAACCCCAGAAAAACAACTAAATGAAGTGCAGCTAGGCAAACTTCCAGAAAAAGAATTCAGAATAATGATAGGGAACATGATCCAGGACCTCAGAAAAAGAATGGAGGCAAAGATACAGAAGACGTAAGAAAGGTTTAACAAACACCTAGAAGAGTTAAAGAACAAACAAACAGAGATGAAAAATACAATAACTGAAATGGAAAATACACTAGAAGGAATCAATAGCAGAATAACTGAGGCAGAAGAATGGATAAGTGACCTAGAAGACAGAAGGGTGGAATTCACTGCCGTGGAACAGAATAAAGAAAAAAGAATGAAAAGAAATGAAGACAGCCTAAGAGACCTCTGGGACAACATTAAACGCAACAACATTCACATTATAGGGGTCCCAGAAGGAGAAGAGAGAGAGAAAGAACCCGAGAAAATATTTGAAGAGATTAGAGTAGAAAACTTCCCTAACATGGGAAAGGAAATAGCCACCCAAGTCCAGGAAGCATAGAGAGTCCCAGGCAGGGTAAACCCAAGGAGAAACATGCCGAGACACATAGTAATCAAGTTGACAAAATTAAAGACAAAGAAAAATTATTAAAAGCAACAAGGAAAAAACGACAAATAACATGCAAGGGAACTCCCATAAGGTTAACAGCTGATTTCTCAGCAGAAACTCTACAAGCCAGAAGGGAGTGGCACGATATACTTAAACTGATGAAAGGGAAGATTACTTTACAACCAAGATTACTTTACCCGGCAAAGATCTCATTCAGAATCGATGGAGAAATCAAAAGCTTTACAGACAAGCAAAAGCTAAGAGAATTCAGCACTACCATACCAGCTCTACAACAAATGCTAAAGGAACTTCTCTAACTGGGAAACAGAAGAGAAGAAAAGGACCTACAAAAACAAACCCAAAACACTTAAGAAAATGGTCATAGGAACATACATATTGATAATTACCTTAAACATGAATGGATTAAATGCTCCAACCAAAAGACACAGGCTCGCCGAATGGATACAAAAACAAGACCCTTATATGTGCTGTCTACAAGAGACCCACTTCAGACCTAGGGACACATACAGACTGAAAGTGAGGGGATGGAAAAAGATATTCCATGCAAATGGAAATCAAAAGAAAGCTGGAGTAGCAATTCTCATATCAGAGAGAATACACTTTAAAATAAAGACTATTACAAAAGACAAAGAAGGACACTACATAAGGATCAAGGGATCAATCCAAGAAGAAGATATAACAATTATAAATATGTATGCACCCAACATAGGAGCACCTCAGTACCTAAGGCAACTGGTAACAGATATAAAAGAGGAAATCGACATTAACACAGTAATACTGGGGGACTTTAACACCTCACTTACACCAATGGACAGATCATCTAGACAGACAATAAGGAAACACAAGCTTTAAATGACACAATAGACCAGATAGATTTAATTGATATTTATAGGACATTCCATCCAAAAACAGCAGATTACACTTTCTTCTCAAGTGCACAGGGAACATTCTCCAGTATAGATCACATCTTGGGTCACAAATCAAGCCTCAGTAAACTTAAAATTGAAATGATATCAAGCATCTTTTCCGACCACAACGCTATGAGATTAGAAATCAATTACAGAGGGACTTCCCGGGTGGTGCAGTCGTTAAGAATCTGCCTACCAATGCAGGGGACACAGGTTCGAGCCCTGGTCCAGGAAGATCCCACATGCCACAAAGCAACTAAGCCCATGCGTCGCAACAACTGAGCCTGCACCCTAGAGCCCGCGGGCCACAACTACTGAGCCGGCGGGCCACAACTACTGAAAGCCCGTGCACCTAGAGCCCATGCTCCACAACAAGAGAAGCCACCGCAATGAGAAGCCCATGCACTGCAAGGAGGAGGGGCCCCCACTCACCGCAACTAGAGAAAGCCCATGCACAGCAATGAAGACCCAATGCAGCTGAAAATAAATAAATAAAATAAAATAAATAAATTTATTTTAAAAAAGAAAAAGAAAAAGAAATTAATTAGAGCAAAAAAACCGTAAAAAACACAAACACTTGGAGGTTAAAGAATACATTACTAAATAACCAAGTGATCACTGAAGAAATCAAAGAGGAAATAGAAAAATACCTAGAGACAAATTACAATGAAAACACGACGATCCAAAACCTATGGGATGCAGCAAAAGCAGTTCTAAGAGCGAAGTTTATAGCAATACAGTCCAACTTCAAGAAACAAGAAAAATCTCAAATAAACAATCTAACCTTACACCTAAAGGAATTAGAGTAAGAAGGACAAACAAAACCCAAAGTTAGGAGAAGGAAAGAAATCATAAAGATCAGAGCAGAAATAAATGAAATAGAAACAAAGAAAACAATAGCAAAGATCAATAAAACCAAAAGCTGGTTCGAGAAGATAAACAACACTGATAAACCTTCCGCCAGACTCATCAAGGAAAAGAGGGAGAGGACTCAAATCAATAAAATTAGAAATGAAAAAGGAGAAGTTACAATGGACGCCGCAGAAATACAAAGCATCATAAGCGACTACTACAAGCAACTTCTATGCCAATAAAATGGACAACCTGGAAGAAATGGACAAATCCTTAGAAAGGTATAACCTTCCAAGACTGAACCAGGAAGAAATAGAAAATATGAACAGACCAATCACAAGTAGTGAAATTAAAACTGTGATTAGAAATCTTCCAACAAACAAAAGTCCAGGACCAGATGGCTTCACAGGTGAATTCTATCAAACATTTAGAGAAGAGCTAACACCCATCCTTCTCAAACTCTTCCAAAAAATTGTAGAGGAAGGAACATTCCCAAATGCATTCTATGAGGCAACCATCACCCTGATACCAAAACCAGACAAAGATACTACAAAAAAAGAAAGCTACAGACCAATATCACTGATGAATATAGATGCAAAAATCCTCAACAAAATACTAGCAAACAGAATCCAACAACACATTAAAAGGATCATACACCATGATCTAATGGGATTTATCCCAGGGATGCAAGGATTCTTCAATATACACAAATCAATCAACGTGATACACCATATGAACAAATTGAAGAATAAAAACCATATGATCATCTCAATAGATGCAGAAAAGGCTTTGGACAAAATTCAACACCCATTTATGATAAAAACTCCCCAGAAAGTGGGCACAGAGGGAACCTACCTCAACATAATAAAGGCCAAATACGAAAAACCCACAGCAAACATCATTCTCAATGGTGAAAAACTGAAAGCATTTCCTCTAAGATGAGGAACTAGACAAGGATGTCCACTCTCGCCACCTTATTCAACATAGTTTTGGAAGTCCTAGCCATGGCAACCAGAGAAGAAAAAGGAATCCAAATTGGAAAAGAAGAAGTAAAACTGTCACTGTTTGCAGATGACATGATACTATACATAGATAAACCTAAAGATGCCAACGGAAAACTACTAGAGCTAATCAATGAATTTGGTAAAGTTGCAGGACACAAAATTAATGCACAGAAATCTCTTGCATTCCTATACACTAACGATGAAAAATCAGAAAGAGAAATTAAGGAAACAATCCCATTCACCACTGCAACAAAAAGAATAAAATACCTAGGAATAAACCTTACCTAAGGAGGTAAAAGGTCTCTACTCAGAAAACTATAAGACACTGATGAAAGAAATCAAAGATGACACAAACAGATAGAGAGATATACTATGTTCTTGGATTGCAAGAATCAATATTGTGAAAATGACTATGCCACCCAAAGCAATCTACAGATTCAATGCAATCCCTATCAAATTACCAATGGCATTTTTTACAGAACTAGAATAAAAAAATCTTAAAATTTGTATGGAGACACAAAAGACCCCGAATAGCCAAAGCAATCTTGAGAAAAAAACAAAACAAAAACAAAAAACAGAACTGGAGGAATCAGACTCCCTTACTTTTGACTATACTACAAAGCTACAGTAATCAAGACAATATGGTACTGGCACTAAAACAGAAATATAGATCTATGGAAGAGGATGGAAAGCCCAGAGATAAACCCATGCACCTAGGTCAACTAATCTATGACAAAGGAGGCAAGGATATACAATGGAGAAAAGACAGTCTCTTCAATAAGTGGTGCTGGGAAAACTGGACAGCTACATTTAAAAGAATGAAATTAGAACACTCCCTAACACCATACACAAAAATAAACTCAAAATGGATTAGAGACCTAAATGTAAGTCCAGACACTATAAAACTCTTAGAGGAAAGCATAGGAAGAACACTCTTTGACATAAGTCACAGCAAGATATTTTTTGACCCACCTCCTAGAGTAATGGAAATAAAAACAAAAATAGACAAATGGGACCTAATGAAACTTAAAAGCTTTTTCACAGCAAAAGAAACCATAAACAAGACGAAAAGAGAACCCTCAGAATGGTTAAAATATCTGCAAACGAATCAACGGACAAGGGATTAATCTCCAAAATATATAAATAGCTCATGCAGCTCAATATCAAAAAAACAAACAACCCAATCAAAAAATGGGCAGAAGACCTAAATAGACATTTCTCCAAAGAAGACATACAGATGGCCAAGAGGCACATGAAAAGCTGCTCAACATCACTAATTATTAGAGAAATGCAAATCAAAACTACAATGAGGTATCACCTCACACCAGTTAGAATGGGCATCAACAGAAAATCTACAGACAACAAATGCTGGAGAGGGTGTGGAGAAAAGGGAACCCTCTTGCTCTGTTGGTGGGAATGTGAATTGATACAGCCACTATGGAGAACAGTATGGAGGTTCCTTAAAAAACTAAAAATAGAATTACCATATGACCCAGCAATCCCACCACTAGGCATATACCCAGAGAAAACCATAATTCAAAAAGACACATGCACCCCAATGTTCATTGCAGCACTACTTACAATAGCCAGGTCATGGAAGCAACCTAAATGCCCATCGACAGATGAATGGATAAAGAAGTTGTGGTACATATATACAATGGAATATTACTCAGCCATAAAAAGGAACAAAATTGTGCCATTTGCAGATACGTGGATGGAACTCGAGACTGTCATATAGAGTGAAGTAAGTCAGAACGAGAAAAACAAATATCATATAATATCACTTATATGTGGGATCTAGAAAAATGATACAGATGAACATATTTGCAAAGCAAAATAGAGACACAGACATACAGAACAAACGTATGGATACCAAGGGGGGAAGGTGGGGTGGGACGAACTGGGAGATTGGGATTGACATATATACACTACAGTGTATGAAACAGATAATAAGAACCTGCTGTATAAAAAATAAATTAAATTAAATTTTAAAAAAACAATATGAGTAGAAAGAGGAAAGTTAAGCAAAAATGTTAACACTCTGGTAACAAGATTATGGGCGATTTTTATTCTCCATACCAGGGCTCAGCAAACTATGGCCCACAAACCAAATCTGACCCACTGACTGACTTGTCTATAGTTTTATTGGAACACAAACACACGTGTTTATTCTGTATTGTCATGTCTGTGGCTGATTCTGTGCTACAATGGCAGAGTTGAGTAGTAGTGACAAAGACAAAATTATTTACTATCTGGCCCTTTACATAAAAAGGTTGCCAACCCTTGTATCTTCCAAATTTTCTAAAATGAGTAGGTATTACATTTGCAATCTTTTTCTAAAATGTCTATTTCCACATTGTGAAAGGCCAGAAGAACAGGCCAACAACTTCAGATTTTATTCTACAAGTTACTGGGAGCACTAGAAGTTTCTGAGGAGGACAGGACATGATCTGACATGATGTCCACCAGTAAAACACAGAACACCAGATCATTTAAGAGGATGGAATTTAAACTGTATGCCAGGCAAAGTCTGTGATTCATCAGCAGCTGTGACTCTGGGCCACTCCTCATTTAAAGGGGAAGGTTAACTTAAGATGTGGCTTGTCATTGTTTTCAAACTTCCTCCTCTGAATAAACCCTACGAAATGGTCTCTTCCCTGTAGTAAAGACCAATCAAATTTTTTCCGAGACAGAAAGGCGGAGGCCATATGCAAATTTGTGACTTTTGCCTGGAGAGACAGTTTGAAAGTTCAGGGTGGTAATCCTGTATTCATGAAGTCAGTCCTCCAACTTCCAAGCTTTTTCCTGTCTCTTACTTTTCTTATCTTTTCTTTTCTAGAAGGACACAGGGAGATGACATTGGGTAAAGGGGGGGAGGAGGGGGAGGGAAAGGCACAAAAGGAAAGAATAAAAAGCATTAGAATCTTCTGTCTCAAGAGCCCTTAAGGAGTCCCTAGATCTACCCACCCTTAGAATGTGGCCAAGGCCCTAAATCCTATCTCCAGGGAATATGGTCCACCTGATTTTATCTTTAGAAAGAGGAAAGACCTGTTTCTCTCTAAGAGAAAGCCTCCTGTCTACAGGCTTTCTCCAGGTTCTCTGTGCCCTCACCACCTGCCTCAGGCCTACTTCCCCAGATGTACTGCAAATAACCAGTTCATACAAACCACTGTTTACACATTCTCTCAGGAATGAACACAGTGAAAGGATGGTAATGGTCTGAAGACTAGTTTCCTTGCAAATAAGCACACAACCAATCACAAAGAAGATTAATCATCTACAGAATGAGAAACTCCAAACTACCATAATTTCAGGTCTGGATGCAATAAAAACACAGTAAATAGGTCTCTGGGTTTTGGTTGTTTGGTTTTTTTTTTCCCCCTTTTAAACACATGATAATTTTTGGATTTCAGCAAATTAAAGTTGGGAATTTCATTTGGGGTACTTTATAAAACAGAACAATTTGCATGTAACTCTGCTAGCAGTTTTTTAAAAATTGAATTATGTTGTATTTTATTGGTTCATGAGAGAGATTGGATACAGAATGTACTGAGGTGATCAATTATTTAACAGATCATACTTAACATTTCACATTTTAACATATACCCGGTGCCAACAATTGTTCTCACGAGCTTTCTGAACCATTAAGCTGCACCGCTCTCCTTCTTCTAAATCAAATATAAGTAATTTGTTGTCATAGCAATGCTTCTTCCCACTCCAGAACAGTTCAATACAGGCTTTATTTCTGCAGACAACTATCTGTCTACCAAAAATTGGTCATTATCTGCCATCTTCTTGACAAATGTCTTATTAAATTTAGCTGCCTGGCTTTTACAGTCATCAGGAGCCTGTATTTCTGTGGCACTTTCTAGCACCTGTACAGGAAAGGGGCTTATGAGACCCCTGTGGAATTGCCTGGAAGCATATCAGAGTCGCTGGGTGACAGCCAATCTCCCCAGTCGTGATGACAACAATCCTTTGCATTATTACCCAGCTTTACGGTTTATAGAGTGCTGTCACCCACTTTACTGTATTTGAGGCAGCACTAGGTGACGCTTTCTTATATGCTTCTTCAACTCCCTACATCGAGTGGGTTATTTAACTGTGCACATCAGTAGTAAGTTACACTTGTTCTGATCTTTCTCCTCTAAGGCCAAGTTCTGCTTCTCTACCCTATTAATGAGGTATATATTAAGCTGCTGAGGGCGATTAAATAAGCTTTGGAATTGCAAATAGAAGGAACAACTGAGGCACAGGACACCATTTTGCTAGTTGCTTGTGCAACGGCCCACTGACACATATTAACTGTTTAGATAAACACACAAGACTGCCCCTCCCAGAGTCAGCAACAACATTCATGCTAATCTCATATTTGTAGAGCACGTTAGTTTACAAAGCAGTTTCGCAGAAATGGTCTAATTTGGACTGTACCTCTTGCCCACCCATCCCCTAAGACATAAACACAGCTAGATCAGGATGTGGGTACCTAAAATCTTATTCCCTGCCTTACAGTTTATCCATTTTTAAATAAGGGTGAATAAGTGGTGTTTCCAAATCCAGTTCGTAAGCCCTGGCCTTTGTTTCATACAGCCATATTCTGTAGAAGCTAGAGCCCCCCTTCCCCCTGCCCCCGCAATTAGGTTGAAATTTCTTTGGCACTAAACTTCAGTAATAAAAGCAAATTGGAAGGAAAGGACCAGAGGGTAGGGAGGAGTGATCCTTTGACATTAGCCAAAGTCTTTAAAAAGAAAAAAACGGGGTTGAGGAGATGGATTCCCAGGAAATTCCCTTTTTTCTTTATCCATTCCTATGTTTTTAAGGTTTTTTTATGTATGATCATGTTACTTCTATAATCAAAAGATAATAATAACGAAAGTTGGTCCTAACTGGCTCACCTGCTCCCCCTTCTTTGAAACTCTCTGGGAGGGAAGGAGGCATTAGTGAAGAGGACCAGCTCAGAGTGCTTATTTCAGAAATACGATCGGAATACGGGGCTGCCCTAACAGAGCCTGAAAATGAGATTTCACAGAACCACACCGGCTCAGGAGCTGGAGCTGAAAAGTTCTATTCCCACCCAAATGTGACCAAATGTAATTTGTCTCTCTGTATGACTTCCAGCTTCATGTGGTCTGATTCTATTCGAAAATCTAATAAAAGGTGTAGTCATTGCCATCATTTCTGTTGCTTGGTCCTCGTGAGCGCTTGTCTCCCACAGACTTGATTTTCTTTCTGCAGAGTGAGCGGAGGAGCTGATTAATTATTTAGAATCCCTATGCAACTATTATCTCAATTTCTGCACACCTCACCCCTGTCAAGTGGAAGGAGAATGAGTACTACCCACATAATTACCATTGAAACTAAAAGGCAGAGAGGTTAACGGGATTTGAACCAGGTCCCACTGAAAACGCTAGGCAGTAAGAAGCAGAATGCCTAAGGGTCTGAAAACTGTCTGACCAACCAATAGTAATGTCTATAAGTCCCAAGAGAAATAAAGCTCTCCTTCCCAACCTCTCGCCCAACCCAAAAGGAATACAGCTTTCAAAACTGTTTTAATGATGACAAAAAGCCTCTGGCACTTGAGGATATGAGGGTGTTAATTTTGTTTGGCAAAGTCAAATTGCTTTAAGAATTTAATTCTATAACTGGGAAGGTGCAATTCTGATTTAAATGTCTTTCTTCCCTGGAGCTCAAAATCTAATTTACCCAGCCCACCTAGAGGGATGCTTCTGCTTTCACCAAGTCACCTTTACTAATCTATCTACAGGCTAAGTTGCAATGGGAACTCCTATATTGAACATTTGGTCAATGGACCTAACAAAGAAATGTAAAAAGTAACTTACTACCCCTAATAACATAGCTTCAAAATATATAAAGTAAAAGTTGACAGAACTAAAAGAAGAACTAGATAAATCCACCTTTGTGGTGGTAAATTTTAACAACTCTCCCAACAATTGACAGAGTAAGCAGATGAAAAATTGGGTAAGGCTGTCAAAGAGCAGCAAAATTAACAAGGCTGATCTAGTGGACACTGGCCTCATGCTGGGCCACAAAGCAAGTCTCATCAAATTTCAAAGAACCAGACCACAGAGACCACACTCCCTGATCACAATGTTATTAAGTTAGAAATCAGCAACAAAATAACTTTAGAAATGTTTAGAAAAATTTTTAAAAATCCTTTGAAACATCCCATGGGTTAAGAAATCACAATGGAAATTATAAAATACTTGGAACTGAACAACACAACAAAATACTACATACCAAAATCTGTGGGATCTAGCTAAAGCAGTAGGTAGCTCAAAATTATTAGCCTTTAATGCTTATAGTCAAAGTCTGAAAATAAATGAGCTAAGCATCTGACTTAAGTTAGAAAAAGAACAAGAGATAAAACTCAAAGAAAATATAAAGTATTTTAAACTGGTTTAAAAAAACAATTTTTTAAATTAGCATAAATTAACAAAACAGAAGACTAACATACTATAGAGAGGACTGACAAAGCCCAAATTGCTTCCTACAAGATAGTAAATAAAACTTATAAATTTCTGTTGAGATTGATTTTTCAAAAATAAGTAATGTTATGAATGAAAAGGGGGTTATCTTTTTAATATCTGCAGTTTTTATAGTTAAGAGGCTATTAACAATTTTTAACCAATAAATATGAAAGTTTAGGCAAAATGGTCACATTCTCAGAAAAACAAACTACCAACACTAATTAAAGAAGACACAGAATACTTGAAAATTCCTATCATCATGAAAGAAACTGAATCAGTAGTCCAAAATCTTTCCACAGGAAGACACCAAAGCCCTGATAGTTTTACTGGCAAGTTCTAGCAAGCATTCAAGAAACAAATAACTCCAATCTCAAGCAAACTATTCCAGAGTTTAGAAAAAAGAGGAAGCACTACCCAACCCAGTTTATGAAGCTAGCATAAATACCAAAACCTGACAGGGACAGTATGAGAAACGAAAACCAGAGCCATATTCATTCATGAACGTAGTTGTAAAAACACCAAATCAAATACTAGCAAACCATATCCAGGAACAAGAAAGATAATGCATCATGATCGAGGTCATCCAATTTCAGGAATGCAAAGCTGGTTTAATATTAGAAAATCAACATAATTTACCACACTGAAAGATTACAGAACAAAAGCAATATGATCATCTCAATAGATGAAGAAAAAGCCTTTGATAAAAAGCAACATCCATTCATGATTAACAAAAAACAACTCAGCAAACTCAGGATAGAAGGGAATTTCTACTGTCTGATAAAAGATGCCAAAAAGATTTACACCAAACACCATACTTACCAGTGAAACACTGAAAGCATATCCTTTAAGACAGGGGAAAAGACAAGGGTACCTACTATTGCCACTTCTTTTGAACATTATACTAGTGGTCTTAACCAGAACGGTAAGGCAAGAAAATGATATTAAAAATAAAATGACTGCAAAGGAAGAGACAAAAGTCTCATTCGTTGTAGATTATGATTACCAACATAGAGAACCCAAAAGAATCCTCAGATAAATTAATTATAATTAATTTAAAAGCATTCAGCAATGTTGCTGGCTACAAAAAAATGAGCAAAAATCAACTGCATTTCTGGACACCAGCAACTAACAATTACAACGTGTTAAGTTAAAAAAGAGAAATTAAAAAAAAAAAACACTAGAGACTTTACAGAAGAGTTGGTGAAGGCCCTGGTTCTGGTGTCAGACTGCCTAGTTTCTAAAACCAGCTCCACCACCAGCTGTGAGACTTTGGCAAGCTATCAGTATTTAGCTGTTCTGTGCCCTACCTTTTAGACTTCTTGGGAGGATTAAATGAGTTAATACATGGAAAGCACTTAGACCGGTGCCTGGAACAAAGTAAGAGCTAAATAAATGCAAGCTGTTATTATCACTGTGAAGAAGTAATTAACAGGCCTGTTATCAAGAGCCCCAAGGTTCAAACTATTGGACTCCAAAACATCTCAAGGGTAAAAAATCAGGGAACCACCTGTCATAGGAGCCAATGAAACTCACCCATGTCGTCCCTTAGGCTGGGCACTGAACTCCCACACGCAACATACAGCTCATTACTCATACACCCTGCTGTCTACAGCGCAATTAGCAAAAACACACACTTTTTCTCTGGAGATTTCCACCCCAATCTTCCCAACTATTTTAACTGGCAGCAAAAGTCAACAACTTCAAGCTTCCTGTGAGGTTGAAATCCAGAGTTCTGGTTGGTTACTCTTCATCATCAAAAGATAAGGCAAACCTCAGCCCCTTAGGGCAGACTAATGCCAGGAGAGCTTCTGGAGATATTCGAAGAAAGGCTGTTATTTGTTACTGGCTCCACTTCTTGGGGGGAAGGGGATAGACAGTAACTAATATTTTTTGAGCATCTATTACGTTCCATGCACTCTTCTCAGGGCTTCACCAATATTAACTCATTTAAATTCTTTCTATAACCTGATGAGATAGAATTCTTAGCCCCTTTTTACAAATGAGACAGTGATTAGGTGACTTACTTAAAGCACAGAGCTCATGAGTGACAGAAATTAGCTTCAAACCCAGATCTGTCTGCAAAGCCCTGCACCAAGCTAGAAGAGAAAGAAATAAAGGAGGGAAGTGGGTACTATGTGAATGAAGCTATGGATTTCAATTATCCTTCTGAGACCAGAGACCACAATTCCAATGGGAATGCAAATAATCATTATGTGAATAGAAGACTGAAAAATCAGCAAAACAGAAGGGTATCCAAGTTAGTGTTTATGTAAAGTGGCAGCAGATAAAATGCTGCTGCCATTTTGTGGCATGACTGAGCAATATTTTTTAAAAACCCACAGAAAGGGACTTCCCTGGTGGCACAGTGGTTAAGAATCCACCTGCCAATGCAGGGGACATGGGTTCAAGCCCTGGTCTGAGAAGATCTCACATGCCGCGGAGCAACTAAGCCCGTGCGCTACAACTACTGACCCTGCGCGGGCTTCTCACTGCAGTGGCTTCTCTTGCTGCAGAGCACGGGCTCTAGGTGCACGGGCTTCAGTAGTTGTGGCATGTGGGCTCAGTAGTTGTGGCTCGCAGGCTCTGTGGTTGTGGCGCACAGGCTTCGTTGCTCTGCAGCATGTGGGATCTTCCCGGACCAGGGCTCGAACCTGTGTCCCCTGCACTGGCAGGCAGATTCTTAACCACTGTGCCACCAGGGAAGCCCCTAACTCCTTCTGTATGTCAGGGCTTCCCCTTCCTGTCCCCAAGTAAATAATTTTGTTCCTCCTAATGGCAGTACCTAATCTTAATGGGCAGAAGAGGAAACCAGAGCCTGGCTTTGGGGGCAGCCCCTCAGGGCCCTGCCTGATGCAAGTTGATTGATATACCCGTACGATCCAAAATAAGAGCCCCCAGGTTCAAGAACACACATGTCCACACACCCCAAGGATAACATAAAAATACTTTTTAAGATCAAAGTTACCATTCTAACTGCAGCATCACACAGGTTTTATAGATTATTAACCTTAAGTGTTCTTGAATACAAGATGATTTTTGATGACGAAACAGATAAATGCAAGGTCAACTACACTAGACCTAGTTACGGATCTACCTGCTCTTAAACTCTGAAGGGAGATAGAAGTTGCACGTACAACCTGCCGTTTAGATTGCTTCTCTTCTAGAAACCACCGTCTCCCAAAGGCCTCTTGCAAAACAGAACACAAATTCTAGTAATTCTAACCCAGACCAATAAAATATGAGCACCCCAGATTTAAGTGCCCTGTTACCCTTTCAGTCTTTACTTGATCTTTAGAAATACTTTCAGAGACCACAAAGGGCTGAAATTAAATAACAGCCACTTTAAGAAAGCTGGTAATTTTTGATGTGGGGAAGGAGCTAACTGAAAAGAAACTATTTCTTTATAAATTCCTGAGGAAAACCAGAACCAATGTGTAACTGCCTAAAGCATGATAAAGCCATCTGAGGTTAATTGACCCATCCAGGAAGCTCCTGGGAGCACTATGAGATTCTCCCCACTTTCACACTTCTGATGCATTTTATCCCTCATCCAGTTCCTTGACTTTTCCATTCTGCCAGGAAGTGAGAAATGAACCCAAGTGTCATTAAATGTATGAGCTGGGAGGGATCTTACCCATCATCTGGTCCAACCCTCATTTACAGATGTGGAAAGTGAATCCCAGAGATGGGAAGTGACTTACTTGACCCTGCAGTGCTGGTGACTGGCAGGTCTCCCAGTACAGTCCGCCCCACAGTGAAACAGAACTCTACTACGTGGGACTCTTCCCGTCTGACTAGTTCTTTAAATGGGCTTGCAGAAAATTGGCAGATAGTTCTTCATCGATATGAAGAATGTCACTGGTAACCTCTTTAAATGACAAACTCTACTAGCCTAATAGTTAACAAGACCAGCCTTGGAGTCAGGCGGACCTAGCTGTCCATACCAGCTTGGCCACTTTCTAGCTGTATGACCTTGGGCATGTTACCTAACCTCTCTGAATCTTGTTATCTTCACCTGTGAAACAGAAATGCCAATAACAGCATTGATCCCACAGGGTGTTCAATCAATATTAGTTGTGACTATTACCACAACCTGACACAGCGGAAGGCCGAGCTGTCAGCTCCCTGAACCCTGTCTGTGTGGGGAAGGGGCTCAGGGAAGAGCAACCCAGAATCTCTACCTTGAATTACACCTGACTCTTCATAGAAAGCCCCAGACTTGGAACTGAATTTTGGACTTGGGAACTGGCAGGAAACAGGGCTAAAAGAAACAGCCTGATGCTGGCACCACTAGGAACCCATCCCATTGCACTAATTCTCAGGACCGTACGTAACACCTCCTTCCTCTAAGGTAAGCTTCACACACACACACACACACACACACACACACACACACACACACAAAGGAGTGACTGAGGCAGAAAAGGCATAAACCTACTAAGCTTGGGAAAGCCCCTTAGAAAGAGTAGAAAAAGTACCATAATTAGACACAGAGGGGTTAGAGTCAGTGGCTGTTTCAGTAAAGGGAAAATGTGCCATCTTTAAGGCCTCTTGGGCCTGAGCTATAATTCCAGTGGTAACCAGTGCTGGCCCTCTCCAGGCAAGGTTTTAAGAAAGACTAAAATGCAACTCCCCTCCCTCAACCGTAAGGAAGCTGGGAGCATAAAGCACAAAGCGGAATTCTAGTTAAAGTTTTAACATGGGCCATTCGGTTCACTTGTCCTTCAACTGATCAACAGAACACTGTAAAAGGACCTCAAAGAGAGACAGCCGGCACGCCAGCCCCGGCTCTGCCCCGTCCCAAGTGGTGTGACCTTGGGCAAGTCGCTTCCCGCTCTGGGCTTCTTTCCCTCACTGCAAAATGAAGGGTTTGAATTACAGGATCTTCAAAGGCCCTCTGACCTCTTATCGTTTTCCTGTTGTAAGTTCTCCACATAAAAATGCAGTAATTAGACTATAACTGAGCCTTGATAATAAGCTCCCTGGGGAGCAGAAACCGTATCTGATTTTCCTTGTGTATCTCACAGTCCCAAGTATGATGCTCGGCTCAGAGTAATTGCATAATAGATGCTGAGTGATACAGATTCGCCGCACAGTGCCTGGCATATCATAAGCTTTTCACATGCCAGGCAGTTCGCAAGCCTCTCTCCCACCAGACTTTTCAAATATGTCAGATTTTACCATTCCCGGGCTTTTAATAAAAAGCAGCATTGCACAAGAAATCAAAGCTCCTTGTCACTTCACGTGACAATGATTGAACACGTAGGTGCCAGGCGCTCTGCTCTGTACTGCAAAAGGGGCAGACCTGGGCCTAGTGCTGGCACTCGTCCTATAAGCTTTATGAGTCAGGGTGAGTCAGTTAACCTGACCCAGTGCGAGGCCCAGTAAGCACAGTTACTATTATTGAGTAACTCCTGAATTTTACATCTTAGATCTTAGATCTCCCCTGATAGGCTAGCAACTAACTAGCACACAGTGGGATGAGCGCTTTACTAGTGATGCACCCACAGGCTTTGGGAATACACAGGACAAAATACGTGTATTGAAATAGTGTTAAATACACACACACACACACACACACACACACACACACACAAACTTCCGAGGGCCAGTCTAGGCTCAGAACACATTTAATCTCGTCTTCTACACTTGTGGCTTCTAATCCTAGTTGCATACTAAAATCACTTGAGGAGCCTGAAAAATTGCTGGTGTCCAGGCCCCCAGCCCATACAATTAGATAAGAATGGGGTTAGGGCAACAGGTATTGGTATTTTTAAAAGCTTCCTTAATGACTGTAGGTGCAGCCAGGGTTGAGGACTCCTGGCCTCTGCCTTCTCCATCTCCACCTTTAATCCCAAGCTTAGTGACAGGTCCAGCAGATAACTCAACTTGGAGGCCTGCAAAGCCACAGAAATCCCATTTTGGTCACTCACCAGACTATTCTCTGAGCCATTAAGATAACTCTGCCACTGCCAAAACATTTTTGGCCAGCAAAACTTAAAGAGGGGCTTTCTTAACCCTCGGTTAGTCAGAGAAGGCAATTAGCTAGTCCAGCCTCTGCCCCAAGCACTCTACTGGAGGCTTAACTGGCCTGAGATCTCATCCTTTGGGGGGAAGCTTCTCTACTCCTAAAATTGATATTTAATTTGTCCCTTTCTCAACTGCGCTACTCTTGGCCTCATGCGGATGTTTCCTTACAGCTATGAGTGTGCTCTGCTCCCACTGCAGCTGGGCCCCCCGCCAGTCTCTCCCCCGACCCCATCCTCTCCCTTGCCCCCCTTATATACACATGCCCACTTTGGTTTGCTTGTTTAATTCCTTCTTCATCAGCCTCTGCCTGCCTCTAGGCCACCTTGCTACTCTTCTACTTGATCCCTCCCCGTTCAGCTGAACCTCCTGGCCATGGGGTTGCTGCCTTAACTCTAGCGTCTCCCTGTGCTCCCTGCTCCTCTCCCGCCAGCCACACAGGCAGCAAGGCCCCTGTGGGCACAGCCTCCCGAACACATGATGCTTTCTCAGTTGCCAGATCTTCTCTCTTGAGTCGGCTTCCTTCATCCGCTGACTCTCTTCTACTGAAACTGCTCTCCCAGGCTGCCAACCATCTCCTTTCTTTCTTTACAAAAATATTTCTTCTTAATTACTCAAGAAATTTGTACTCACACCAAATTCAAGCAATACAGAAAAGTGTTAAGTATAAAGTGAGGGTGTCCCCCCCCTCTCCCTAATCACTCAGGAGTAAACACTACTGGCTACACATTCTTCTAGGCTTTTACAACGTGCTCAGAAACACGCACATATACAAGGGCCTGTGGTTTGTTTTCTTAGGAAATGGGTTCCTATCATACATACTGTTCTGCAGTTTGTCTCTTTTTTTAAATTTTAACAATATACTGTGAATATCTTTCAAAGGGAATACAGAGATCAGCCTCCCTTTTAAAAGCTGCACAATACTCCACTGGCTGGATTTACCATTCTGCCACTGGCGAGCTGTTTCCCAATCTTCTCTGATGCCATAACGTCCGTGTACACAACTCTTCACACACAAACATTTCTAAGGTAACTATTTACAAATGGGTGGACGGCTGCCCACAGGACCGGCCTGTACTCACCAATTCCAAGTGCCTTTTCTCAAGTCCTCCTTGGTCTCAACCTCTTTGCCTCACATGACAATAGAGGACCTGCTTCATGAAACTCCTTCCTCTCTTGGGTGTCTTTCCACTTTTGCTTCACTGAGTCTTTTCTTCTGCCCACAAAAGTAGGCATTTCACAGAATCCTTTTCTTCTTTCTCTCCCCTGGCTTGCATGATGTTTGCATCTTCTGCCCCTCCATCTTCTCTAAGTCACGTTGCCAGCCCAACCACATCTCAATTGCCTGCTGTTCACTCCAGCCTCGGCGTCTCAAACATCTGAGACTCAACAAATCCCCGAATGAACACCTGACCTTTTCCTCTAAGCCTCCGTTTCCTCATCCGAAAAACAAAGGGAATGGACTAGACTCGATTAAATTTTCTTTAAAAATTAGGAGTCTAGTATGTACTAGATGCTGTGCAGGATAGAAAAAAAAAATCAATAAAACACAGATCTTGCATTCAGGGAACACACACACTAAGGAGTGGGGGAGAGACATAAACAATTATGTAATATAAGGCAGAATAAAATGCTAAAATAGACAAGAATGGCTAAATCTGGCATGAAGGCTTGAAGAAAGCTTCACAAGAGGGAATGTTTAGGCTGAGCCTTGAATGATGACTGGCATCTCAACAGGAAGAGAAAAGAAAGTATTTCTGGCTGAGAGTATAACATGAACAAAGTATAAACTCAGAGTCAAAGAAGCATGGAAGTTCATGGTACATGTGGCTGGATCAGAGCACATATGAAAGAATGTATCAATACTAGATAGAGGACAGGGACTTCCCTGGTGGCGCAGCGGTTAAGAATCCGCCTGCCAATGCAGGGGACACGGGTTCGAGCCCTGATCCGGGAAGATCCCACATGCTGCGGAGCAACTAAGCCTGTGCGCCACAACTACTGAGCCTGTGCTCTAGAGCCCGCGAGCCACAACTACTGAGCCTGCATGCCACAACTACTGAAGCCCTCATGCCTAGAGCCCGTGCTCCGCAACAAGAGAAGCCACCTCACTGAGTAGCCCGTGCACCACAACGAAGAGTAGCCCCCGCTCGCCGCAATGAGAGAAAGCCTGTGCGCAGCAATGAAGACCCAATGCAGCCAAAAATAAAATATAAATAACTAAATAAATTTATTAAAAAAACAATACTAGAGGACAAAGCTGGGGAAAAGGTTGAAACGAAGATCACAGAAGATCCTGAATCCTATCATAAGGAGTTGGGCTTTCCCTAAAGGGTTTATCTGCCACTCTCTGACTGAGTGATAGTTGCTGCCTAAAATACTATGCTAAAGGCAATTCTGAACTTACATGGAGACACATGTTGGGAAAGCATGCTCATGTTTTGATTAGCACGGTTGGCCTGGGGCACCGTAAGGTGTATTTATCTAGCTATATCTGCTATCCTTGCCGAAGGCAATAGGGAGCTATTGAAGGCTTTTGAGCAAGGGAATGGCAGGACCCAACATGAATTTTCCTTGTATCATTTCTGGCAGCAGTGTAAGGGACGGACAGAGCAGAAAGACCCCTAGAGAAGGGAAGATCAGTCAGGAAGCTGCTGTTAATAAGCCAGATGGTGGTGATGATGATGATGATGATAAACAACCAGACGAATTAGGGCAGAGAAATCAAAGAAGAAAAGGAAGAGACAGATGGGAGAAATAATGGAAGACGGAATCAAAATGACTCAGAGACTATGATGATGGAAGAGAGGAATCGAAATGTGTCAAGGTTTCAAGGGATTTAACCTGGGTCACTGATGGACCGCAGTGCCATTAACTAAGATAGGGGCCATGAGGGAAAAGTATCATAATCCTTGCTTTTCACTCCAAATCCTCCAACCACTTTACTTGGCTTTTAAGCACTCTTAAGTACACTAGGAGGGAAAAAGCAGGACATACATTGCTTTATGGCCCCAGCATTTATATAACCCTACACATTAACCTACTATTCTTCGTTTTGCCAGATCATCAAAGAAATATCCACCAATATCTGATCCTAAAAACAATGGGCTAATAATCCTTTGAATGTTCATGCCCTCAAAAGATGATTTTTCCTATTTACATAGTGCTTTCTAGTTACAAGACACGTTCAACATATCTTATTTTACTTGACTGTGAGGTATGAAGGGCAAAGATCATCCCTATCTTACAGATACAACAGCCATAACTCTTATTTATCATATTTACTCTACACTTGCTATGCACCAGACACTGATCTAAATACTTCACATGTAGCCACGTATTGAATTCTTACAAGAAAACCACAAAGTAGATACTATTATCCCCATTTTACAGAGAAGGAAAACAGGCCCAGAGATGTCAAGTAACTTACCCAAAGCGACACAGCTAGAAAGCAGCAGAGCCAAGATTTGAACCTGGCCAGTCTGACTCCAGAGGCTGAACTCTTAACTACCACACTTTGTATCATATAAGAAGATCAGGCACAGAGAGGCTACCTGATTAGCCAAAACTACTAGGTTCTGTCAACCAGAAACCTACATCCAAGGCCCAGGTGTGTCTAATACTTAATCCTGTGCTCTTTCTATTACTCTACATTGTTTACCGAGATGAACTGACCTCTCCCACGGGGTTGGCAGATTACTTTGACCTTTTTCCTCTTTGACCTTTGTCACTCACTTCTGCCAAAGTTTCTGATTTTGCTCCCCTGCCGTGGAGCCTCCTGGCTCCTCTGTGGAAGAGAGGGAGCAAGGGCAGAAAAACACATTGAAAAAGCAGTTGCTATAGCAGTCAGGCAGAGAGGTGGCCCACAGCCGTGAGATCCTCGCTTTCAAGGCTGTAAGACAATCATGCTCAAAAAACACGTGATTTCTGTTTCTCTACTAGTGGGCAAGAACAAAAGTCCATCTCCCTTTATGCTGGAATGGTTAGGGGTGGAAGGAGGCCACGTATGGTACTAGAGAGAGACAGTGAACCGGGAGTCAGGAGATCTACCTCTGCTTCTGTTGAGCTGTGTGACTTTGGGCAAGTCACTTCACCTCTCTGGGTCTCAGTTTGCTCATCTGGAAAAATGAGGGAGGAGATGATCTCTGAGATTTTTTTTCAGCTCTGACCTGGCATCACTCTGCCATTTCAACCCAGGAAAGTATTGCTCGAATATTTTCTCCAGTATCTATAAGTCGACCAAAGGAGGAATCAGCTAGAACCGAGAGAAAGAAGAATTAGATAAAACAAAAATGACCTTTTGGTGGAAGGCTGCAAATTAGGTAATATATAGGCAACAGACTTAAGCACGGTGCCTGGAGCATATAATACATGCTCAAAATGTTACAAGTATTATTATCACTACTACTCCTAACTTTCAAAGTGTACAGAGATAACCAAAAATTATAACGAGCTCTTTCTCTTAAATTTAACTCCTTTTTGTCCATCTGACCCTATTGCAGGTTTATGGTGTTTAAAAGGTCTGGGTGAGGGAGGACCCTAAATAAGCAGCGGCACCAACTGTCCTTAATGTCGATGGACAGTTCTGACTGGAAAGTGAGAACCCAACCCCAAGGGAAACTAAAGAGAAAATGTAAGTGGGAGGAGCCCGGCTTAATCCTCAGTTTGCTGCAAACTGGCCGTGGAAAGGGGGATTAAAAAAACAACAACAGGTGCGGACCACAATGTACTTTGCAAATTGTTTTTCAGTTCAGACCCAAAGCGGGGAGTAAGAAACTTGGGAAGATGATCCCAGCCTGGTTTCCACGTGTGTCCATCTGAGCAAACACAGCTCAGCCAGGCAGGAGACCCTGTGACCCGGCGGGCTTTGCATTCTTCCCCAGGAAGCGAAAGCAGCCTCGGCCTAAAGGTCACCCCTGACTTCCCAGGGCCAAGACAGCACCCCTCCCCGCCGACAGCCCCGCCCGGGGGGGAGGACAGCCACAGGCCTGGGGGGGTCAATCTGTTTCTCTTTGCTCACTGGCCAGAAACCCCACCAGCAAACAGGAAAACATGACCTTGGCTTGGTGCTAGCTTGCAGGGCTATGCTGAGGACAGCTGAACTGCAAAGTCCAGTGCGGGGCCGCGAGGGGAATGGAAATCCAAAGGTAAAACCGGGCGCCCTTTCCTCAGGGGGCCCTGAGAGTCCTCCTGCGACTGGGGGCCCGGGAAATGGGGAGAAAGGCCCACGTGAAGCAGCAGCCGGCAGCAGGGGCAGCCCAAGGGGCCAAGTGTAAAAGTGCTGAAGATAATAAGGCACTTATGCACGTGACCCTGAGCAACATTCCTGCAGGGCGCAGGGAATAAAGCGCGGCAACAGGCGCACACAACAGGCGCACACGCTCAAGTGCCTGGGACGTAAAAAAGGAAACTCTTGACAAATGCAAAGCGACAAGGAACAAGTGGTGATACGAAGGAGACCCTTTGGTACAGTCTCCCCTAATTTCTCAGGGTTGCTCTTTGTTTTAGGAAGGCCCTCCAAGCCAGCTCCAACCAGGGAACCAGGATTATTACATTATTAAAACATGACCTTAACCTAAGGAACTGCCTATTTACACACAATGCTTGGGAACATGCCTGGGGGTCTTCCAATGGCCTTGCTGGGTGGGGTAGGGCACTCCAACCCCAAGGCTGTGAAATCACATGACCCAGGCCTTGGCCCTGGAAGGCTACACTTAATTAAAGGGGGCCTCCCTTTAGTGACTCGTGGCTGAGGTCCCAGTTCTGAAAGAGTAGCTGGCCTTCAAAACTGAGACAGGTTTCCCATATCCGGGAGATACTGAATTGTCTTTTTTTTTTGGTCCATTTGCTGACATGTCAGGCAAAGCACTGGTCTACTTTTAACCTGCCTTTCTCCTAGGAGCTCTGGGAGCAGTCCTTTGTCCTCCAATAATTTCTTAACCCTGGGAACAGGCGGCACTTGAGCAAGTTGCACTCCCCTCGGTCAAAAGAAATTAATGAAAAAGGAAAAAGTAAATCCACGCACCTGTCTCTGCCCACCCCCAAACCACTCCTTTCCTACTTCTGTCATGTACTCGTTGGTTTCCTAGGCTACCAATCTCAAGATAGCTGGCACCAGAGAGCCAGCCCATTGATGAAGAGCAGCAGTAATTAAGCCCAGAGGTCCCTGGAAAGCCAAGCTTCCTACCAATGACAGCCATCCTCCAAATGCTTCAGAAAGGGCTGGGTGATTTACAGTAACTTCCAAATTCCCCACAAAACTGTCCTTAGGCCTCCAACAGTCGAGCCACCCTGCCCTGCAGAGATTATGTGGGTGCCTACCACATGAAACAAAGATGCCAGGGAAGCTTCTCTTGGGTGAGATTTTTTTTTGGGGGGGGGTGAGATTCTTAAAGCTGCCTTCCTGTATCTAATCTCTATCATCTTATGCCAGCATCAGGCATCCAAGCTCACAGCAGCAGCAGCCATAATAAGGATAACGAAGCTCGTGATCATCATCACACATCACATCACAGCAAAAAATTTATTGACTGTCTACTATCTTAAGTGCTTTATTAGTATTGTCTCATTTTTTCTCATTTAATTCTTAAAACAGCTCTGCAGGGTAGGTATAATTATTATTCCATTTTACAAATGTGGAAACTAGGGGTTGGAGAGGTTAAGTAACTTGCCCAGGGCTACACAGTTAGTGGTAGGATTTGAACCCAGGCCTTTACCACCCTAGAGTCGGCTTTTACCCAGTGTGCCTTGAAATATATTGTACTGCTACTACTACAATAGTCCCTTGCTATCCGCAGGGGATTGGTTCCAGGACCCACCACGGATACCGAAATCTGTGGATGCTCAAGTCCCTTGTATAAAATGGTGTAGTATTTGCATGTAACCTCGCACATGCTCCTACACACTTTAAATCATCTCTAGATGACTTATAATACCTAATACAATGTAAATGCTATGTAAATAGTTGGAAATACAATGTAAAAGAAACGTAAATAGTCGCCAGTGCACAGCAAATTCAAGTTTTGAGTTTTCAAACTTTCTGGAATTTTTTTTTCCTAAATATTTTCAATCTGTAGTTGGTTGAATCTGCAGAAGTAGAACCCATGGTTACAGATGGCCAACTGTACTATGAAAAACTGCTCACATTTATTGAGTGCTGACAATGAGCCAGAACTTCTGCTAAATGCTTGATTTAAATTATTTCATTTAATCCTCGCAACAGCCCTATTAGGTAGGTCCTATTATTACTCCCATTTTACAGATGAGTGAAACTGAAGTTGATAACAGTTAAGTAACATGCTTAAGGTCACATGATGATGGAGCTCAAATACATACCCAGGAAATATGGTCCAAAAGCTCAATCCACTAAGCTGAGTTTGCATTAGGAAAATGAGGCATTTCTAGTGCCCTACTTAACTTAGCCAGGATCCTTGCTGTGTCCCAGTCCAAACCTACTGGGTCCCAGTGAGAGCTTCACAAGTAAATGCCAATGAGGAAACCTGTCTAGCCCTTCCATGTACATGCCAGCAGCTTGGACCTGACAAGTCTAGGAAAAGAGAAGCAAGACCCTTTCTAGACCCTTTCTCTCCTAGCCAATTTCCCCTAACTTGATTTCTGAAGAAAGCACCTCATGTCCAGCAGCCTCTGCTAATACTCTGCCCAGAACATCTAATAAGTGTTTACCCAGGGGCTCCCAGAGCCGTAGTTAAGGGCCTTAATGTGCAACCTGGCTCTGTGCCTTATTTAATCAGCACCTGAATGAAATGTCTCTTTGCTAGCAACAGGCTGAGCACAGAGTCTTTCTGCAAACACAGCTGGTCGACTGGCAAAGGCGATTCTATTCACAGGCAAAATACACCCTGAGTTTACACCACCACTGATGTGCGATGGAGACAGGGAGACTGGAGGCACCCGGATGGAATTAGAATGGGCTCATGCCTCCTTTCTCCTCCAGATAATCCCGCTTCTCGCTCTTCTACCCACCTAAACACCTGCCCACAGGACACGGCTCGAACTGTTCCCGCCCAACAGGCCAGTCCTCTCTAACCTCCCGTCTATTCCCGCAGAGCCACAGGCCCAGGACCGGACTCATCCTACCCTTCCTCCTCTGGCATTTGCTCCAACAGCTACTGTTAAGGAAGCACAGCCAACGGAGAGATCCCCCCAACCCTCCCCTTCAGGATCTCGGGCTCGCAACAGGTCTGCGTCCCTTGACACACCATACGCTGACGGACATGCAAGCCATATGCCCTATTTAGCTGGCAGCTCTTTCCCAGGGAAAGAGCTCAGTAAACAGAGAGGACCATACCCAGAAGAGGAGGAATCCTCCCCAGGCCTTCAGATTTAAATCTGCTGCATCCAAGCACCCTGGAGGGAGACTTACCCTGGGGGTCCAGCAAGTAGGGTAGCAAGACACTGATAACCCCAGTTCTCGGGGGGATGGTGGGGTGTGGAGCAGGAGGGAGGCCAAAAACTGGGTAAGGAACACGGGAAAGGCCACCTGCTCAAAAACACTGGGACACACCCCACCATTTAGAGTAAGGGTAACGAGGCCCTTTTAAAAATTCCTGCCCTCCCCCAGCCCAGTTGAGTCTATGAGCCATTCGCACTTCAGTGTGAACCTCCTAAATGGAACTGATTTCTTCCTGATTTCCTGGGCAATATGACCTCCTCTGACGAAACGGGTATTTTGAAATGTATCAATACAAGGGGTTGATTCGGAGCTTTGAGCACTCTGGAAAGAGGCAAACCTGGATGGAGTGAGTCGGGGGGAAAGACTTGGAAACAGGGAAGAGAACAGAAAAGAGAAAGGTAGGATAGCATCACATTTCATCAGTTCTGCTGTGGAATCCGTGGGGACAGCGAGCACCCCATGAGCCGCTAAAAATCATCTTCTGGTCACAGGTGGGATGCCTGCTATCTCACTTCCTGTATTTAATGTCAGCTCACTCTCATCAGTGTTCTGTGTGTCTGTCCTTGACCGTGTGAGCCCTCCTTGGGACAGCACAGAGAACACAATTCTCTATCTCACAAGCCCCCTATCAAGGATTCGTAGGCAACTGCAGCTGTCTTATCAACGGGCCAGAAATGACAGAGCATTCCTTGGTTTGCCAAGGGAGAAATATGAAAAAATATCTTCCCCTGATAATAACAATTGAATGACTCCAGGTAAGAGTTGAGAAGCTTTCCTGTGAAACAGGAAGCAACTCTGGGCCTTTATATGTATTGTTTCCTATGCCTGGAATCCCCTTCCTTCCTGCAACACCCCTTCCTTCCTACTCATTCATTCACACATGTTTACTGAGCACCTACTATGTGGCAGGCCCTGTCCGAGGCGCTAGAATAGAAAACAAGGGCCCCTGCTCTCAAGGAGCTAACATGCCTCCTTTGTGAGTCAAATGTCACCTCTTCTAGGAAGCTTTCCTTAATTGCACTAGGAAAAAAAAAAGACCCTCTGTCCTCTATGCTTTGTTCAAATCTGTTACCGTACATGTCATGTTGTAAATTAGTTGATCTTCTTTCTTGCCTGTGTCATCTCAACTGTGAGCAACATGAAGGCAAAGAATGTTTCTTATTTATCTTTGAATCTCCAGTGCCTGGCACAATGTTTGACACACAATAGGCACTGGATAAATGTTTGCTGAATGGATACATGAATGAATACATTCCCATGAGCATTTAAAACAAAAGCCCTGCACATAGAAAATTAGCATGCAATAACTCTGTGTCAGTATTTCCTCTCGTTAGTTCCCAAAAATCTCAGACACTGGAAGGATGGGAAGGGAGTGTAGAAGGGCTGGAAGGTGTCAAAGGAGGCCTGGCCGAAATCCTCCACCGACGTAACCCCTAGGGACCCAACAAGCCACTGGAACTCTAAAGCTACCTTAAAATCCACCTCACAGTAACTCGGAGCCCTCAACCTCTCATTTCAGCCACATTATTTAACATCCACACAAATACTGAGGTACTACCAGAAGACTAAACGCCCGCCCAAAGGCCACCAGATTCACACCAGTCAGGAGGAGCATTTGAACCGACATCCCACCTCATACTTTAGCCGCTAGATAATGTCTCTCCAAGTGGGGTCCAATGCTCACCAGCATCAGAATCACTCGGGAGCTTGTAATAAATGCAGATTCCCATCCTCACCCTATAGGGCCTAGACCTACTCAGACTCCCTGAGTAGAGAGCCAGGCATCTGCATTAGAACAAGCTTCCAAGGGAATTTTTCACGAAGAAAGTTCGAGAAGCACTGCACTCCACACCCATAGTCTCCTCAGGTCCACTCATCCAGTGACTGGCAGAAGATGCTCTCAACTTAACAAAAGATATGAAAGACCATGGATCTCCATGGGGGGTGGGGAATCCTTTCACAATGTATACGTACATCAAATCATCATGTTGTGCACTTGAAATATCTTACAATTTTCTTTGTCAATTATACCTCACAAAGCTGAAAAAAAAATAAAGTAAAAAAAAAGATATGAAAGACCAGAAGTTGAGAAGCCTGGCTCTTCTTGCAGAGGGTGTTTCAGTGACTATGATGACAGTGAGCTACCTACTGAGAAATACAAAAGGGGAGAGAAAGAGATGGAAAGTGAGTCACCAGACTAATAACGTTTTTTTTAATGTGTCTGATATTAAAGAAGGAAAAGAAGAAAGTAGACACTTCCAGATGTCGAACCAAGGGATTTCAGACGAAGATCCAACAGCGTAATTTCCTCACAGCAATGAAAGGGAGCAGATACTTGGGGCAGAGAATGGCTGCAGTTCCTAATAACCAGCTCTTTGTGATGGAACCAAAAGATGTGTGAGCTGGAGGCAAAACCACCTCTCTCCTCTGGCTATTTCAAAAAACAGACAGGAGATTCTCTTAATGGGTACAGGAGACATAGGAACAGTGCCCAGGAGACCTCAAGGGAACACAGACAGAACCACCAGAGGGAAAATGAAAAAGGGGAAGAAAACAGTCAGTCAGTCAGCCAGCATTATCCAGGCACACATTAAAAAATTAATGTGCATGTATTGTATTAAGCTCTGCAGGGAGTTACAGAGGGAAGAAAAAAAAAAAAAGACACTACTCCTTTCCTTAAAGAAAAGTGTTTACGCTAATGGTGGAGAATGAACAAACATGCAAAAACAAGCAACCCAGTCGAACACTCACTGAATTACCTACGTGTATACAAAGGCATATGTTAAAGAGCCAAATAGTCTGAGGAATATTCAGAGGGTCAGGAAAGGAGGACAAAAGCTGTTACTGGAATGAGTGGAATAAGTGTGGAGTCAAGGTCAACTGGAAAGTTTCACAGAGGAGACTCTTCAGGAGGATCTGCAGAGGGGAGGAACTCACGACAGACCCCACGAAGACAGCGATGAAGGAGACACATCTATGGCAAAGGGACAAAAATCCAGGGATCCTGTGGATCACCCCGAGTAGGAGCCAGCCACATACTGTTACTTAATAGCAAGCTCCACGCTGGGTTGTAATAACAAGTGCATGGTGAGAAAAGGCTGAGAAGGAAAGCTTTCCTCTCCGCTGGGTGTAGGCTGGACCTCTGGTCACAGCACCCAGTTTTATAGGTTGTGCATGAGAAGGGTATGCAGGCACGGGCAAGGATCCAGAGAAAAGCAACAGAAATGATTAGAGGAATGGATTCTAATAGCTATCAAGAAAGGTGAAAAGGTGTTGAGGTTTGTCAGTTTCTGAGCCGGAGGTAAAAATCTATTGGTCATCGTCCAGCTCTGACCAGCTGTACCTGGAATCTCTGTTTAAGTGACCACAGAGTTATTCAGAGGATTAAAATGCTTTGTTTCCATGTGGCCCATTTCACGAAGAAGATGGAGATAGGAAAAGGTTAAACAATTTGCTCAAGTTCCCTAGCAAGCCACGAGCAAAACTAGCATCGTAATTTTAAATCCCAGGGCTGTCTGTGGGTTGTTTAATCCACCAATCCACACCACTTCCCTTTATAATGGACAGCACCCCCCACCAAAGACTGTAATTATGAAAGATGGAAAAATTCTCTGCAATTTCCTTGGGGGAAAAATAAAACAAACTAAAAAGGAATGTCATGCCTCACCGCTGAGGCCCATATAAACATTATCCCCTTGTGTCCCCCTGGACTGATGACACAGGACACGGTCCATCTGATAACCCGTCAGCAGATGGCTGGATCCCTCATTGTACCCATTCCCCACCGACGTCAATTGCAAGCAGGAGCAGTTATCAGCGCTCCAGACAACAGATGGGGATGAGGAGGTGTGGTTGGTCTGAAGTCAAGGAGGCGGGGGACAAAAAGCCTAGCTCTCAAATCTATCATGTTTTCTCTAAAACAAATCCATCACAGAGCAAATGGAATACACCCATGTATATCCCGTGAGTTCCAAAAGGTGTCACAAAAAGCTCAGGGCCATTTTGAATATGTGCCATTCTACGCTTTCAGCAAAGAGGGAAGAAGTAGGAAAATAAACAGTGAGCCAAAAGCAGGTTAGCCATATTTGGTGGAAGTCAGCCTTCTAATATATCGTAAAGACAGAAAAATAAAATAGCAATGGCAACTCTAAAAAAAGGATGGGGCTCACTAGGTATTACAGGCTAAAAACCAGAGGCTTGGCGCTCCGGGGTCAATAGCATCAATTATTATTTGGCAAATGTCCAGCTGAGATCCAGCCTGCCTTATGCACAGAGACACGGAGGGTTAAACACCATATGCTGTGTGCCCCACTCAGTTCAGCGCCCAATCAGGAGATATTGACACAGACACATACAGAACCAACCGGAAGTGGACAATTAGACAAGACATCCAAAATTTGATCTTTTCGTTAAGTTCCTAAGACAGAGACAATATAACTGGATGCAAAGGAGATAAAAGGCCACCAGTCTTTATGGACACAATCAGTCAAATTGTCCGGCATTTTAACTCTTCTGCTAAGAACTTGTAGATTTTCGGACTTAAATAGCTATGAGAATCTCTTCCTGCTAAAGCCCCAATTCCCACTGTGGCAGCTCGGTTCTAAAGCCACCTCTGCTACTAACTTGCTGGGTGATTTTTTTGGTAAACAGCATAATCAGTCAGTAAATTCATTCCCTGTAACCCATACCTGCCAAAATAATATGCACAAGGGGACTAGCCACACTTGAAGAAATACTTACTGGTGTAATGGGTAAACACCACTGATATTCAGCAAGGGGTTTAATAACAGTGCGTTAATCCTGGCGCTTGCTGATCCCGAGAACACTCAAGCATCACCGGCTTGAGTTCAGATGTGAGAAGGTGCTGCTGTAATCATACAAACCTCCGCCAGACCCCAGTTCCAGGGCCCTTGAGATATCAGATGAGGCCAAAAAGAAACCAGACAGCAGGAATATTAATCAAGAACAGAACTCAGATACAAGAACTGCCCTTCCTTATGCTTCTCAAGCTGGCGGTCACCCAAAGGCAGCATGGCTATGATGAGGGTCTGTGTAACGAGGCCTTGGAAATAAATATTTTACAGACTGAAAAATGGGAGATGAGGAGACTAACCACTTTCCCTCCAACTCTTCCATTTCCTGGCCTAAAGCAATACTGTCCTTGTTACAAACTTACACTGGCTCTGAGGAACAAGGCCTTTCTGTAAAGCCATAATTGAGTCGGCCTGTTGAGAGACACACATCAGAAATGTCTCTGCTAAGCTCCCGCTTTCATTTCAGCTAATGTCTCCCTTTCCTTATTGGGACCTCTGAACTCCACAGAATTCACTGCCATAATATGGCCTAACTCAGCTAATTCACTTGCCAAAGCATTTCTTTGTACTCAACATCTCCCCCGTGGAATACACACAGTCACAGGAAACATTTTAACAACCTCTCTCCAGGCTCAAGCTCATCTAGCGTAACCCTAAAGAAGAGAATGCATGTGAAAGTGTCTTATAAACAGTTAAGAGCTAGATAAATGTAAAGTATTACTAACCATACTTACTATCATTAGTCATTGCTGTAACCGAGTCAGAAAATTGTTTCCAACCATCTGTTGTTAAATTTCTTTTAAGGACTCACATCAACTTTTAAAAATCCATACGTCCCTGCTTCCCAGGAAGAGCCACAGGTAAGGTATGGAATGTTGGATTCATCACAGGCTAAGTCCCCCACTAGGCCGGAAGTTACTATTTAAATGACACAAAGCAGTGACTTAGGAGTAAAGGACAAAGCAGGACAATCCTGCTCTGGCTCAAGAATTCCTTAGTCTGACTCTGTTCTTTGTCCCCACCCTCTAGCTTCGGAGTTTAAGCTAATCACAGGACAACAGCAAAAGCACAAGTAACAGGAATCAGTCCATAGTTCCCCAAACATCTATCTCTCTGCAGCTGTCAGCCCCGAGAGCCAACATCATCTACGTGTGTCCCTAAGGGTGGCCTGGTCAGGTGTACTTTACTGGGAAGACACAGGGAGCAAAAGATGAACGAAGATGAGAAGATGAACAAGGCCACCTGAAATCGGAAAGGAGGCCAAAAGCATTTCTAGAATAGCTCTCTGTGGCGTCCCCGGCCTCTGCTTATGGAGAAAAGAATCACAGAACATAGGCTGTCAAGAGCTAGGAATGCAACTCTGCCTCGTTTTGCAGCTGGGAGAACTGAGACCCAGGAAAAGTACTTTCCCCAAAGTCACACAACTAATTAATGCCAGAACGAAGTCTCCAGCGCCTTCTAAAAGCCTCTAAAACCCTCTGCACTAAAAACCGTGGTGCTGGACTTCCCTGGTGGCACAGTGATTAAGAATTCGCCTGCCAATGCAGGGGACACGGGTTCGAGACCTGGTCCGGGAAGATCCCACATGCCGTGGAGCAACTAAGCCCGTGCACCACAACTACTGAGCCTGCACTCTAGAGCCCACGAGCCACAACTACTGAGCCCGCGTGCCACAACTACTGAAGCCCACGCACCTAGAGCCCATGCTCCACAACAAGAGAAGCCACCGCAGTGAGAAGCCCGCGCACCACAACGAAGAGTAGCCCCCGCTCGCCACAACTAGAGGAAAGCCCACGCGCAGCAACGAAGACCCAACACCGCCCTAAATAAATAAATAAATAAATAACTTTATTTTTAAAAAAACATGGTGCTGCCAGGTTTGATGTAATCACACCAGCAGCAGCCCCAGTCAGGCTGAATTTAGTTCTTTGTTGACCTTCTACGTATGTGGTTGTCAGAGGCCTAAAGACCCCTTTGTAGAAAAGGCACCCTCTGACCCTCACCACCTGCCATCCAAAAAAAAGCTCTCCTGTCCCAAGAGCCTCACATAGCAGCGGCTGAGATGCGTTGTTTCCTTTCATTAACAAAAAGCCCATTCATCAAAAAAAAAGAAAGAAAGAGGACAGGCTCAAATTTACACAGAAGGTCTAGCTGGGAGAGCCCTGGGTTTCCTGTGAATGGCATCACTTCCCAAGACGCCCTCTTTGGAAAATGCTACCCACTCCAACCCTGCTGGACGCTTATAGCCATCCCATCAATAAGAGCTGCTTTATTCCAAAGCTGTCTTCACCTCCTTGCCACATCTGCAAGACTGGAAGGGGTTTGTGGCCATTCACATTTTACAGGCTGGGAAACTGAGGCCAGGAATCTGCCATCAAAGGAGTACCTAGAACACAGAGCTAGCAAGCATGCCAGCCACAAGTAGGCGGCGCCATGCCGATCAGCATCGGCCTCTCCCCAGAGACTGCCCTGCCATTCCTCAACCCCAAAGAGGGTGGATTACCTTTCCAACCCGGAAAGCTAATTCATCTTTTGGCTGCAGGCCAGTGACCTCCCATCCCTGGGCTCCACCGGGCCTTTAAAATGGAGATAAGCATCTCGACCTCCTGCCCCACACAGGGTTATCACAAGGCTCCTGAGAATAACCTTCTACAAATATAAAAGCAATAAAGATGCTAATGACAGGTTTCAAAACTGTCCCTGGATAAAACACACCAGGTTTTCCACAGCCTGAAATCTAAAAAGGAGTTTTTTTCCCTTTCTCCTCTTCCTCCTCCTCCATGATTTTATAGTTTTAGAACATCTCTCTACACAGGCTGAGCACAGAAAGACAGTCTCGCTCTTGGTCCTCACCCAGATTATTTTTATGTATCTGGCAACTTTCCTTTTCAATCTCATTTGTTTTTCTTAGCGCCACTAATGGGAGGTAAAGAAATCAGCTGTCTGGGCACCCCTGGACCGTGACCTCAGGAGAGAGAATAAGAGCGGTAAGATGGAGAGGTTTGCAGGAAATAAATACCCTCTCACCATGGACAGAGGAAAGTTGATGAGTCTGCCTGGGGTCGGCTTCAGAGTGCAGTTAGTAGGAGCTTGGTGTTGCTCCAACAAACACCTCAGAACTCAAAGGCAGACCTCACCCTAAGAGCGTAAACTCCCAAATGAAAGAGTCATTAAGAGAAACCCGTAAAAGGATTTCCCCAAAGTACGACAGTGGAGACCAGTAACCTTATGTGACCACCTCCAGGAAAGAAGGTCACCAGGCCTCTGGGAAATTAACTGTGGCAGCAGTAATGGGGGGACTGGGCCATGGTCCCCCACTGGTGATTCAGAAAGGGCACCTGGCTGGGGCTGGACTTCCTGCTTGTGAAAGACCAGGGCAGGCCTGGGAGGGGAGGGGCCGCGGCCTGAGTGCTCGTCTTTCCTAGTGCCCGTCACGCATTGTGCAGAGGTAGAAGAGAGCCAAATCTGAAATCCGCACACAAAGCGCCTCGTTGGAAAATCAGTTGTGAGGGTCCCACTTCCCGCAGGGATGAGGTGGTGCTCTACCCTGCCAAGTGTCCTGAGCACACAAATGACTCTGATGGCTGAGGCTGCCCGGGGTGGGGTGGGGGGAAGTCAACAGACTCACATGCATCATGGTGACCAGGTGACAGGGGTTGAGCAGGTAGATGACGGTCTTGGTGGCGAACTTAAAGCCCACCTCCACCCCGAAGGTCAGGCACAGGGCTACTAAGAGCAGATTCTTGCTCAGGCTCTCTTTGCCTTCCTCTGGCCGCTGGGTCACCTGCTCTGGCTGGCAGCCACGGCCACCCCTACCGTCCTCCTTCGTCTGCCTCAGGATGTACCGCAGGGCCACCAGGATCTCCAACAGGGCCAGGGTCAGGACCACCACACTTTCCAGCAGCCGCTGCTGCCAAGAGAGGAAGGCAGCACAGTCGGGGCCCCCATTGCCTGCAAAGCTGGGGTCCACGCCCCCATAGAGCCAGTCCAGGAGACTTTGGTAGCTATACCGGGACATGATGCAAAGTGGTTCCCCTCGACCACCGTGCAGGAAGCAAGAGCGAGATGGAACACAAGCCCAGAGGGTGGCCCGGGTGGTGGGACATGTACGGAGGGCACACCCCCGCACCCGCACCCCCCTCCGGACACCAGGGCACCTAGAGCAGGGGACGGGAAGCTACACGCGAGGCCCGGGGCAAAGTGCTGGCTCTAACTTGTCCCCACGGCTGTCTGGGGAGCCCCCCGCGCTTCTCCAGTGGCCACCAACGAGGCAGGGTGGAAACGAGCCGTTGGCCAATCTAAAAGGAAGGAGAGGAAAAAAAAAAAAGGTCTCAAAGAGGCAATTGCATCGGGAATTTACGAGGCGGGGAGGGGTAACTAGCGAGGGAAGAAAAGGAGAACAGGGGCAGTGGCGAAGCAAGCAGGGGTCACGGGAAGTCGGAGGCCGGGAGGGTCAGGGAGAGGGCCGAGGGGACCCGGCAGCGCGGCGGGAGCGAACCGGGGGCGACGGCGAGGGGACACGCGGAGGCCAGGAGGGGAGCTGGCGGGGCCGGGCAGGCGGGGAGGGCGACGGGGCTGGCGGGGACGCCGGACTCCTCGTCTCACGCACTCGCCACAGGGGGATCGCTTACTCCTGCAACCGCGTGGCCGTCTCTGCCCCCAGCGAGCAACTTCGCCGCCGACTGGCCCCTCCGAGCCAATTTAGAGCCGTCCCTGTCCAGCCTCCCGCCCCCGGGTACACCCCCGAGCCCCCAGCTCCACCCCCCGGCTCAGACGCCCGCCCTCCGGGCAGCACCTCCCCCAGCCCGCGGCCCGCCCGGGACCTGCCCGCCTCGCGCGGGAGCGGCGGGAGGAAGCCGGGAGGGAGGGAGGGAGAGAGGGAGGGAAGGCGGGCGGGAGGCCGGGCCAGCCGGGGGCTGGGCTCCGGCCGGCCCCCTCCCTCCATCCCGGCGCCGCATCTTCCCGCGCCTCCCTCCCGGCCCCAGGAACTGATAGCCGCGCCCTTCGGGGCTCCACTCACCGGCAGTCGGCCTGCGGCCCCGGCTGGGCGCCCGCTTGGATCCCCGCGCTCCCCGCGCCCCGGCACTTGGCTCCCCCGGCGGCCGCCGCGCACGGCTCCTCCTCCCCGTCTTCCTCCCCCTGCAGCCGCCGCGCTTGCTTCCTCCTTCTTCCCCTCCCTCTCTCCTCCCCCTCCCGTCCGGCTCGGCCCCTCGGCCCCCCCACCACCCTCGGGCTGCGGCCGCCCCGCCTCGCCTCCTCCCCTCTCCGGCCTCCCTCTTTCCCCCTGCCGCTCCCACCCTTCACACCTCCCACCCTCCCTCTTTGCGCGTCTCCCTCCCCCCCCTCCCCCGGGCTCAATCCCCGCCTCCTTCCTCTCCTCCCCGGCCTGCCTCGCGTTCTCACTCGCCGAGCCTGCACGCGTGCACGGCCACCTTCTTGCACCACCGTCTACGGAATTCGCCTCCTTCGCGAAGCCGTTTGCACCCACTCCACCTCCTGCGACCCGGTTCTCCAGGGCATTTCTTTGTACACCGGGCACCTAGTAGGCGCTTAGCCGGCCCTCGCTAAGTTCCTGGGGGAATGGACTAGCCTGTCTAGTGATGAGCAGCTGGTCAAGCTTGGTTTTGGGGGGGTCTGCTGGGTGTGACCTTCTACTGTTCGCCTCTCCTCCAGTCCGCCCTGAAATAGCAGACTCGAGCGGGGCCAGGAAGGCGTCGTCTCCCACCTTTCTAGCCACAGCCCTACTCTCCAATACTAGGATGAGGCTTCTTTTCCTACTTTGCCCGGCCCTTCCCCCTCCTGCTCCGCTCCAGCGTTTCTCCTTCTAACCTCCGGCCACACAGCCCACCGCTGTCACTCCCTCTCCAGGCCCTGTGTCTCCCCTTTCTCCTGCCAGGCCTTCGAGCTCAATCGTACTCTAGCTGGAGGAGAAGAAGCTTCCCCTGACCTCTTTCCCTCCTCCCTCTCTGTGAGGGAGCAGCTGTTTCCCAACCTGCGCTTGGCCGCTTGGCCGAGAGTCCTGCCACTGAAAGGCCTGCCAGGACAGTGTGGGTGTGCAGGGGCCCCAGAACTGGATAAGGGCTGCTGATTGAAACAGGACCCCCTCTTCCCTGCTGCTTCCTACCCATAGACTGTGGTTTGCTTTCCTTTGGGCAAGGAAACGGGAAAAAGACCTTTTAAGAATCTACCTCGTGTTGGTTTAATATTTATTGAAAACTCAAAAAGAGAATATCCAGAAAAACACAGTTAGGCACCTCGCCTGGGACACACTTTCTGGTGTTGGCTGCAAGCCAGACTCAAAACATAAAATACAGTCTACTGTATCATCAGGCCATTGTCCTCCCATCCTTTCCAAGTCTGGTTTTCCCCACGTAACCTCAGAGCCAGGTAACCTTGTCTAATTCCAAGCTTTGTACAGCATCAACCATAGGCCTGATGCTCTTCAAGTGCTAATTAATAAAGAACAACAAACAAGGATTGATTCAGCGGCTCACTCATTCACTCTCCGTAGGTGTTTTGTTAAATCCTCTGCACCATAACATTAAGGATAAAGCTGTGGAGCTCCTGGCAATGACTGCAGCCTGAGACCTCAAGTTCCTATCTTCAAGGAAGTAAGAATGAGGTTATAGCACTCAGCAAAAGGCTTCATTAATCCATGCAGAACTTCCTTGGGAATTTGGCCTAGAGGGTCCTGTGTTTGCAAGATGACTGTCTTTAGTGACTGTAGCCAGGCCAGCTTCCTCACCTGAGGCACAAATTCCTCTCTTGCCAAGTGTAGAATAGCCAAGTGTTTTGACAACCAGGATTCTAATTCTAATCATACCATTTACTTGCTATGTCACCTTGGGCAATTTACCTCTCTGTGCCTCAGTTTCCATCTCTCAACCGAAGGGTCATCAGTGATCTATTATCTAATTCCTAGGATTATGCACATTTCAAATGAGTTGAATTATGCAGCACATTATGTAGTATCTGGTGCATAAAAAGTGCTCGATAAATGCTATCCGTTAGTTATCCTCATCCAGTTCTGCATCTGCGCTGGCAGGCCTGCATGGGTGCAGACACACTCACATTCAGCGCCCTCCCCTACACCTGCATAAACAATCCTACCCAGCCTTCAAAGCCCACGTGAAACTGCACTCTCCCTACCCCCACCTCCAGCTCCCAGAGCTCTCTCCCTCCTCCGAACTTCAGCAGCAGCTATTGCCTGCACTAGTCATTTTATTCTGAATCACATACTGCCTCCCATTGTTCTCTCATTGTTAGTTCTGTCTCCCACACTCAGATCTTTGACAGCAGGGATGGGTCCTCATCTTTTCTAAACCCCCCTCAGCACCTAGCAGGGTGGCAAACGTAGTAGGCACTACGCACAGACACTGGGGGAGTGTTGTCCCCATAGGTAAAAGGCAAACAATGACTGAGCTGAAATGGTGGGTCAGATTTTGGAAACTCATAAGCTCCAGGCAAATGTCCTGATCATTTCCTTGCTGGGACAACAGGCTATTGGCTTCTTGTCTCCAAACCGTAACAAGAGCACATGAACTTGGTTTCTTTTTTTTTTTTAAATACTTTAGAATGTGATTTTTTTTAAATTTGTTTGTTTATTTATTTATTTTTATTCTTGGCTGTGTTCAGTCTTCTCTTCCGTGCAAGGGCCCTCTCTAGCTGCGGCGAGCGGGGCCACTCTTCATCGCGGTGCACGGGCCTCTCACCGTCGCGGCCTCTCTTGTTGCGGAGCACAGGCTCCAGACGCGCAGGCTCAGCAGTTGTGGCTCACGGGCCCAGTTGCTCCGCGGCATGTGGGATCCTCCCAGACCAGGGCTCGAACCCGTGTCCCCTGCATTGGCAGGCAGACTCTCAACCACTGTGCCACCAGGGAAACCCTGAACTTGGTTTTTTAAGTAGAACCGTGAAGCGCAGTGAAAAGGGAACTGGGACCTTGGGGAAAGTCATCTCTCCGTGACTCCGTGTACTCAGGTAAAATGAGTGGGGTGGACTGGAATGGTTTCTAAGATGCCTGTCGGCTCTAAGATTCTATGATTCTAGGAACTCAGCCTTGCTGCCTTTCATCCAAGTCATGTTTGAACCTTAAGGCAGAAACCTGATCTAACTGGCTTGGTGATCCTAGCCACCTTTCTGCCTGTTGAGACAGTACCCTAAATTCTTTTGTCCAAAGTACCTTCCCAGCTATAAACTCAGCTGACCTCCTATGGAATGCAAAGAGTCAAATTATTACCTCTGTCATACCACGGATGAGCAGCTCAGAAAGGTGTAGTGACTTGCCTAAGATCACACAAGTTTGTAGCAGAGTGAGGGCTAGAATTTGGGGTTCAACAGTATGGACCAGAGCAAGCTTGCTCATTGACTTGGCCATCTGACCCTTTCTCCTCCTGCACGTCATATTCTTTGAATCCACTCCTGTCCTTCTACGCACAATCTAACCTGAAAGTCAAATGCGTGCATGATCGCCCACAAGCAAAAAACAATGCACAATCCCCATATTATACAAAATGTTATCAGTAAAAATAAACTGTGTGTATGGGGGAAAATGAAGAGAGAAGCCTTTGTCTTGATCTGACTATCTGCTTACTGCTTCTTTTTCCCCCCTCATTCATTCAACACTAGCGTTCATTCCACAAATATTTACTGAGACTCTATTACAAAATTACATATTGCATAGGAATATCTTAGACTTGTAGGCCATCTCTGCCTTCAAGGAGCTTAAGATCTAGCTAGGGAGACATGACAAACAAACAAGGAAGGCTGGATAACAATACAGGAGGGAGGTATAAATACAAACCAAGCAGGTAAGAGCTGCTGCCACCAGAGCAAATCTTGCATATTTCATATTCAGTAGTTCAACACCAGGCAAAACTCACAGCAGTTAAGGGGAACAGAATCTGTCACCCCAGAATATGCCTAGTTGGCATAAGGATTATTGTAGGCTGATTATTTTTAAGAAATAGCTGACATAGGAGAACTTACCCTTTTGTAAGAGATATTTACATTTATAAGGGAAATCTCCATTTTTAAGTGTGTCTCCCTCTCTGTACAAGGAAGAGAAAAAACTCTAGAAGCTCTCTAGAAACTCTTACCAGCAGAGGAGGCTACAATTTAAATCTGCATAACAACTTTACCCTTGTTTACTGTGGTTTTCCTGGTCACTCACCTTGAATAGCTGGCTCCCTCCACCCTCAACATCATTTGTCTTTATAAGATGGTAGTTAAGGTGGTGGCTTGTGCCATTTCAGGGAGTTACTCAGTTTTCCTGGGCCTCTCCCATGTACTGTATACAAAACCGAGTCTCCCTAAAACTGTTTCCATGCTGAGTTTATGATTATCCTTTCTATCCAAAACTTTATTCCCTTTCCTGTCCTGCCCCTGTTCCCCTCAGGATTGAGGAGTATCAAAGGCATGGGGGGACTGAAATTGAGCAGGACCCTGCGGGGCCCTCCCCAGTACAAAAGTCCCTCCGTGTCCCCATTTCTTGTTTGTAGAAAAGGGCTTTAGTCTCCTAGGCCTTCCCTGAGTTCCAAAGAGCAGACTCAAGCAGTTACTAACAAGTTCATGTGCCCAGCACACAGTGAGGCCAAACAAACAGAAATGTCAGAGTTTGGAGCAGAGAAAGGTTTATTGCAAGGCCAAGCAAGGAGAACAGGTGGCTCGTGCTCAAAAAAACTCAAACTCCCTGAAGATTCTTGGGGAGAAGTTTTTATAGGCAAAATTTGGGGTGAGGGCTGCAGGGTGTGTGGCTTTCTTCTGATTGGTTGGTGGTGAAGTAACAGGGTGGTGCTCCAAAAATCTTGTTCTCAGCCTGAAGTTACCATCCTTCACCTGGGCGGGGGACCTTAGTTCCTGCAGAAGAACTCAAAGAAATGCAAAGATATTGTTATTTATATTCCTTGAAGAGGAACCAGGACCCTGCACTATTGTTCCTTAATTGCTCCTCCTTTGTTTATACATTCCCTTACTTCTCTGATTAACAACTGTTTGAACCTGCCCTTTGGTACTCAGGGAAGTTCTAGAGGCTGAAGCCTTTTTCCAACAAATAAGAAATGGGAGACACAGAAAGGATTTGTACCCAGGAGGGCCTCAAAGGGTCCTGCTCGGTTTCAGTGAGGGAATGCAGAAACAAAGAAAAAGCAGGTAAACAAGGAAAGTAATGACAATAGTTCAGTGATAAAACAGAGTCCTAGTTCCTCCTCAAGAGATATACATAACAATCTGACATGTATCTTTGAGTTTTCTGCAGGAACTAAGACACACACACACCCACCCACCCAGGTGGAGGATGGTGACTACTTACTGAACACAAGCACATAGACCCCAGACTGGTTGGAACCAGAAGGTTGATGATTAAGATTCCAGAAACATCACCCTGTTATCTCATCACCAACCAATCAGAAGAAAGTCATGCACCCTGCAGCCCTCCCCTCAAATGTTGCCTTTGAGGCAACCCTTCCCTGAAAGCCTTAGGGGAGTTCAGGTCTTTTGAGCATGAGCCGCCCATACTCCTTGCTTGTCACCTGCAATAAAAGCTGGACTTTCCTTCACCACAACCTGGTGTCAGTAAATTGGCTTTGCAGCAGGTGAGCAGACCCAAAGTTCAGTCCAGAAACATATACAGGAGGTATACATGTTATTAAACGTCTGTTTGTTTTTCTCCTGTTGATGTCTTATTGCAAGGGAGTCTCAGACAGGAACCTAGAAGGGGAGAGGGAACATTATTTTTCCTCTCCTACAGCAGTTCCTCTTGGGGGGCACTGACAGGGAAGGTGAAGGAAGTCTTCCAGAGCATAGGCAATGCTTGTTTCTTGATCTGTGTGCTGTTACATGGGTGCACACATATGTGAACATTCATAGACCCCCAAACTTGAGAGTTTTGCACTTTACCACATACCAGTTATACCTCAGTTTTGGAAAAACTTCAGAGAAGAGAGAAAACATCTAGAGCAGGAGTTGCCAAGAACTTCTTCATGGAGGAAGTGGTGGTGTTTAATTGGAGTTGTGAATGAATCTAGGCCAGTGGTTGTCAGCTCTGTCCACGAAACCAAGCAGGACCCTGTGGGGCTCTCCAAGGTACAGAAGCCTTTCCGTGTCCCCTGTTTCTTGTTTGCAGGAAAAAGCCTTCAGCCTCCTAGACCTTCATGAATACCAAAGGGCATATTTAAATAGTTGCTAATCAGGGAAGGGAGGGGATGCAGAAACTAAAGAGGAACAATCAAGAAACTATAGTGCAACACCCTGGCTCCTCCCCAAGGGATACACATGACAATATCTTTGAGCTCTTGTGCAGGAACTAAGGCCCCTACCCAGGTGGAGGATGGTAACTTCAGGCTGAGCACGAGATTCCTGGAGCACCGCCCTGTTACCTCACCACCAACCAATCAGAAGAAAGTCACATACCCTGCAGTCCTCACCTCAAATTTTGCCTATTAAAAACTTCTCCCCAAAAGCCATTGAGGAGTTTGGGTTTTTTGAGCATGAGCCACCTGTTCTCCTTGCTTAGCCCTGCAATAAATTTTCTCTGCTCAAAACCCCAATGTTTCAGTTTGTTTGGCCTCACTGTGCATTGTGCACATGAACTTGAGTTCAGTAACAGCTACACTTAAGAATCAACTGAGTAGCTTTTTAAAAATACTGAATCTGGGGGCCCACCCCAGACCAATGCAATCAGAAGTTCTGGAAATAGGGCCTTAGTATGTTTTTTTTTCTTTTTTTTCTTTTAATTAAAGTGGAGAACTACTATGCATCTGGTCACTACAGCAAGAATGTCTAACTAAGGCTGATGAAACACCAGTAAGTGGTATACAGTATCTCATTTAAGCCTCATGATAGACAAACCTAAGAGATAGGTACTATTATTATGATCCTCATTTTACAGATGAGAAACTAGAGGCTCAAGTCATACTGCCTATAAGTGTCAAAGCTGGATTTCACCCTAGATCTGTTCACCCCAAAGCCTGAACCCATATATACTATTGCCTGGCAGCCGATCATGTCACTGGGGAAGCAAAGGCAAATACTCTTGATAGACGAGCTGGCTGTCCATGAAGAGATCATTGCTTTTTAAATGTTCTCTTTTTTTATTGAGAGTTAACTTACATACACTAAGATGCATTATTAGTCTTAAGTGTACAGCTCCATGAGTTTGACAAATGTATACACCCCTATAATCACCACTCAGATCTTGATGTCCCACACCCAGTCAATCCCCACCCCCAGAGGCAACCATTGTTCTGATTTCTATCATCATAGATTAGTTTTGCTTAAACTTGAATGCCATATAAGTAGAATCATAAACATGTACTTTATTGTATCTGGCTTATTTTGCTTACCCTTCTGTCTGTGAGGTTCATCAGATCACTTCTTATGTCAAGAAATAAAAACTAAGAGTACAGGAGATGCCAAACCAATTACACCTGGGACCCACCAGGGCTCAGGGCTTTCATTGCCAAGCTGGGAACTGTTGTAACTGGGAAGCCCCTTCTCTACCCCTGTCACTATAGTTCCCAGCCATGTTCCCACTGCTGATATTAACAGTGGGGCCCCCGTGTTGTATTTCTACTGAATTGTTCAAGACACATTAACCTCATACAATCTGGGAAGCAGCAGAAGCCAGCTTCCTGGAGTCAGAGAGAGGTATGTACTACAGAGAAATTGGCCTCTGGACTCCAGGAGCCCCAGGAAGATTGCCAGTCCTCCCAGTTTTGGAAAGGTCTCAAAGAACATTAATTAACATTTGGTGGGAGGTGGGGAGGGCATTTCTGATGCAACCCCACCTTAGGAAAGTTTAATAAAGTCCTTATATTCCCCTCTACTCCCCATCAGAACTGAGCCCAGAATGCCATGGCTGATCCCCAAATAACACAAATTGGACACAGCTACTCTCCCTCTCCTGCCATCATCCTTCCACCCCAAGCTAATGCCAGCCTCTTGTGTTCAGCTACTTTATTTTTGTAGGTAATTCCAAATTTCTAGATTTTCTAAGTCCATTTCTATGTGCTAGCCCTTCTTCTCATGGTAGAAACAATACAACTATTTTGAATGGTTTTAGTCATATGGACACAGTTTTACTATCCCTCTGTTCAGGGTCTCCAGCATGAGGCAACAATAACTCCAACTCTCACAATGTGCAGAGTTCTTTCATCAGGGCTGTGAGAGGCAGAGAATCACAATCCTTGCACTCTATTTCCTGGCTTTATTTTAAGGCTTTCCTTTCCATAACCTTGAACTTTGACCTTTGGACTTTATTTGTAAGTCTCCTGGAGTCTCCACACATCAAGCTAAATTTTTGATATGGTTCCTTAGTATCTGATGGATTTTTTTCTTTGATTGTTTGCTTTGTTGTTTGGCTCCCTAACTTCTAACCTACTTTGATCCCTCTAGCAGCAATTTTCACTTGCTCTCCACTGGATCGCTTGATAAGAGACCTGACCCACTAGTTGAGAAAAACACTGTGTTCAGAGACAAAAACGATCCAGGTTCTAGCCTTGGGTCCTTGACTTCCTACCTAACCGACTTCACCCTTTGGTTTCCACATATTTGGCAGAAAGGTACAAATTCCAAACTCTCCTTGTTTCACAAGTATATGTACAGGACAAATAAGAATATACACCTGAGGGGACTTCCCTGGTGGTCCCGTGGTTAAGACACTGTGCTTCCAATGCGGGGGGCAAGGGCTTGATCTTTGGTCAGGGAACTAAGATCCTGCATGCAGCACAGCATGGCCTTAATTAATTAATTAATTAATTAAAAAAAGAATATACACCTGAGGTGCTCTGCAATATGGCTGATCTATAAATTCAAAAGATTATTACCATCATTAAATCTTAAATAATGGGAAAGTCATGCTTTTACAAGGGAAGCCAGTTAGAAGTACATATATCAGATACATACCAAGAAAATAAATAAAAACTTCAGGAACAGCACAGATGAAAAAGGTCTTTGCTTTGGGGTAAACTAACTGAACAGAACTGACATTATTAAACCTTTTATTTATCATCTAGAAAGCTTAAGCCAAGCTGAAGAAAAAGTTCAAGCTCGGGGGCTTCCCTGGTGGCGCAGTGGTTGAGAATCTGCCTGCCAACGCAGGGGACACGGGTTCGAGCCCTGGTCTGGGACGATCCCACATGCCACGGAGCAACTAGGCCCGTGAGCCACAATTACTGAGCCTGCGCGTCTGGAACCTGTGCTCCGCAACAAGAGAGGCCGCGATAGTGAGAAGCCCGCGCACCGCGATGTAGAGTGGCCCCCCATCGCTTCTCGGCCTTTTGGCTAAGATCAAGTGAAGAGTGGCCCCCACTTGCCGCACCTAGAGAAAGCCCTCGTGTAGAAACAAAGACCCAACACAGCCATAAATAAATAAATAAATAAATAAATAAATAAATAAAAATTTATATGGAGGGGCTTACCTGGTGGCGCAGTGGTTAAGAATCTGCCTGCCAATGCAGGGGACACGGGTTCGAGCCCTGGTCTGGGAAGATCCCACATGCCACGGAGCAACTGGGCCCGTGAGCCACAATTACTGAGCCTGAGCTTCTGGAGCCTGTGCTCCGCAACAAGAGAGGCCGTGATAATGAGAGGCCCGTGCACCGCGATGAAGAGTGGCCCCCGCTTGCCGCAACTAGAGAAAGCCCTCGCACAGAAATGAAGACCCAACACAGCCATAAATAAATAAATAAATAAATAAAAATTTAATAATAAAAAAAAAGTTCAAGATTAACAAATTACTCCTCCAGCTTCCAAATTTAAACTTTGCCTTAATTCCTTTAATCGGCTATCAGTGGAGAAATGGTTTCTTGGCTTGTAGTCCTAAGTTACCACTCACTGTGTCATCAGAAATTCAATTTGGCATTATTTGGCTATTTAAATCATGAAGCAGTCAGGTGGTTGTCTTTTTTCCAGGGGTTCCAAGAAAGGTCTGTGGTTAAATGTCACAGGCTCAGGCAGAGCCAAAAACTTGCTGTGGCATACTGGGCAGAGCAGGGAACTCTTCAGGACTTGGGTTGCTTGCTCTGTCCTTGACACAGTCTGGGAAAGGCTGGCTGGCAGAAATGTCATATAGTTCAAAGCACAGGAGAGAACTAGCAGCCAGGAAATCTGGGTTGAATTTGATTAGCTTGGGCTAGTCACTCCCTTTCTTTGGGGCTCTACTTTCTCTTTTGGAATCCGAAAGGATTTCAGTCACTCATCTCTAAATTCCCTTCTAGCTTTAATAGTCCTTAAAAAAAATCAGGAATGTTGGTGTGAAAAGACAGGCCTTAAAAATATGGGCTGCAGTTTGGAATCCTGACTATCTAGCTCATTTGTCTCTTTCTATGCCACGATGCAGGAAAGAAGAAATTGCTCCATTGAATAGAGACATAAGCTGATTCATTCCAGGCTAAGCTAGTCCCAGGTGCATGGAAGATGGCAGACCCAGCATCTTCCTGAGGGACGCTCATACCCACCGGTTGTATTTCCTCACATCCTTTGTTATCATTCTTTTTTTTTAAACATCATTATTGGAGTATAATTGCTTTACATTGCTGTGTTAGTTGCTGCTGTATAACAAAGTGAATCAGCTGTGCGTATACATATATCCCCATATCCTCTCCCTCTTGAGCTTCCCTCCCACCCTCCCTATCCCACCCCTCTAGGTGGTAAAAAAGCACTGAGTTGATCTCCCTGTGCTGTGCGGCTGCTTCCCACTAGCTATCTATTTTACATTTGGTAGTGTATATATGTCAATGCCACTCTCTCATTTCATCTCAGCTTACCCTTGCCCCTCCCTGTGTCCTCAAGTCCATTATCAAAGTCTGCATCTTTATTCCTGTCCTGCCCCTAGGTGCTTCAGAACCTTTTTTTTTTTTTAGATTCCATATATATGTGTTAGCATATACATATATATTGTCTTTGTTTTTCTCTTTCTGACTTACTTCACTCTGTATGACAGACTCTAGGTCCATCCACCTCACTACAAATAACTCAATTTTGTTTCTTTTTATGGCTGAGTAATATTCCATTGTATATCTGTGCCACATCTTCTTTATCCATTCATCTGTCGGTGGACACTTAGGTTGCTTCCATGTCCTGGCTGTTGTAAATAGTGCTGCAATGAACATTGTGGTACATGTAACTTTTTGAATTATGGTTTTCTCAGGGTATATGCCCAGTAGTGGGATTGCTGGGTCATATGGTAGTTCTATTTTAGTTTCTTAAGGAACCTCCATACTGTTCTCCATAGTGGCTGTATCAATTTACATTCCCACCAACAGTGCAAGAGGGTTCTCTTTTCTCCACACCCTCTTCAGAATATATTGTTTGTAGATTTTTTGATGATGGCCACTCTGGCCGGTGTGAGATGATATCTCATTGTAGTTTTGATTTGCATTTCTCTAATGATTAGTGATGTTGAACATCCTTTCATGTGTTTGTTAGCAATCTGTATCTCTTCTTTGGAGAAATGTCTATTTAGGTCTTCTGCTCATTTTTGGATTGGGTTGTTTTTGTTTTGTTTTGTTTTTGATATTGAGCTGCATGAGCTGCTTGCATATTTTGGAGATTAATACCTTGACCGTTGATTCATTTGCAAATATTTTCTCCCATTCTGAGGGTTGTCTTTTCATCTTATTATGGTTTCCGTTGCTGTGCAAAAGCTTTTAAGTTTCATTAGGTCCCATTTGTATATTTTTGTTTTTATTTCCATTTCTCTAGGAGGTGGGTCAAAAAGGATCTTGCTGTGATTTATGTCATAGAGTGTTTGGCCTATGTTTTCCTCTAAGAGTTTTATTGTGCCTGGCCTAACATTTAGGTCTTTAATCCATTTTGAGTTTATTTTTGTGTATGGTGTTAGGGAGTGTTCTAATTTCATTCTTTTACGTGTAACTGTCCAGTTTTCCCAGCACCACTTATTGAAGAGACTGTCTTTTCTCCACCGTATATCCTTGCCTCCTTTGTCATAGATCAGTTGACCTTAGGTGCATGGGTTTATCTCTGGGCTTTCTATCCTGTTCCATTGATCTATATTTCTGTTTTTGTGCCAGTACCATACTGTCTTGATTGCTGTAGCTTTGTAGTATGGTCTGAAGTGCAGGAGCCTGATTCCTCCAGCTCCGTTTTTCTTTCACAAGATTGCTTTGGCTAGTCAGGGTCTTTTGTGTTTCCATACAAATTGTGAAATTTTTTGTTCTAGTTCTGTGAAAAATGCCATTGGTAGTTTGATAGGGATTGCATTGAATCTGTAGATTGCTTTGGGTAGTAAAGTCATTTTCACAATGTTGATTCTTCCAATCCAAGAACATGGTATATCTCTCCATCTGTCTGTATCATCTTTAATTTCTTTCATCAGTGTTTTATAGTTTTCTGCATACAGGTCTTTTGTCTCCTTAGATAGGTTTATTCCTGGGTATTTTATTCTTTTTGTTGCAATGGTAAATGGGAGTGTTTCCTTAATTTCAGATTTTTCATCATTTGTGTATAGGAAGGCAAGAGATTTCTGTGCATTAATTTTGTATCCAGCTACTTTACCAAATTCATTGATCAGCTCTAGTAGTTTTCTGGTAGCATCTTTAGGATTCTCTCTATATAATATCATGTCATCTGCAAACAGTGACAGTTTTACTTTTTTTTTTCTGATTTGGATTCCTTTTATTTCTTTTTCATCTCTGATAGCGGTGGCTAAAACTTCCAAAACTCTTTTGAATAATAGTGGTGAGTGTGGGCAACCTTGTCTTGTTCCTGATCTTAGTGGAAATGGTTTCAGTTTTTCACCATTGAAAACAATGTTGCCTGTGAGTTTGTCATATATGGCCTTTATAATGTTGAAGTAAGTCCCCTCTATGCCTGCTTTCTGGAGAGTTTTTATCATAAATGGGTGTTGAATTTTGTCGAAAGCTTTTTCTGCATCTAATGAGATGATCATATGGTTTTCTCTTTCAATTTGTTAATACGGTATATCACATTGATTGATTTGTGTATCCTGAAGAATCCTTGCATTCCTGGGATAAACCCCACTTGATCATGATGTATGATTCTTTTAATGTGCTGATGGATTCTGCTTGCTAGTATTTTGTTGAGGATTTTTGCATCTATATTCATCAGTGATATTGGCCTGTAGTTTTCTTTTTTTGTAACATCTTTGGTTTTGGTATCAGTGTGATGGTGGCCTCGTAGAATGAGTTTGGGAGTGTTCCTCCCTCTGCTATATTTTGGAAGAAGTTGAGAAGGATAGGTGTTAGCTCTTCTCTAAATATTTGATAGAATTCGCCTGTGAAGCCATCTGGTCCTGGGCGTTTGTTTGTTGGAAGATTTTTAATCACAGTTTCAATTTCAGTGCTTGTGATTGGTCTGTTTATATTTTCTATTTCTTCCTGGTTTAATCTCTGAAGGTTGTGATTTTCTAAGAATTTGTCTATTTCTTCCAGTTTGTCCATTTTATTGGCAAATAGCTGCTTGTAGTAATCGCTCATGATCCTTGTATTTCTGCAGTGTCAGTTGTTACTTCCCCTTTTTCATTTCTAATTCTATTGATTTGAGTCTTCTCCCTTTTTTTCTTGATGAGTCTGGCTAATGGTTAATCAATTTTGTTTATCTTCTCAAAGAACCAGCTTTTAGTTTTATTGATCTTTGCTATCGTTTCCTTCATTTCTTTTTCATTTATTTCTGATCTGATCTTTATGATTTCTTTCCTTCTGCTAACTTTGTGGGGTTTTTTGTTCTTCTTTCTCTAATTGCTTTAGGTGCAAGGTTAGGTTGTTTATTTGAGATGTTTCTTGTTTCTTGAGGTAGGATTGTATTGCTATAAACTTCTCTCTTAGAAGTGCTTTTGCTGCATCCCATAGGTTTTGGGTTGTCGTGTTTTCATTGTCATTTGTTTCTAGGTATTTTTTGATTTCCTCTTTGATTTCTTCAATGCTCTCTTGCTTATTAAGTAATGTATTGTTTAGCCTCCATGTGTTTGTATTTTTTACAGTTTTTTTTCCTATAATTGGTATCTAGTCTTATAGCGTTGAGGTCGGAAAAGATACTTGATACGATTTCAATTTTCTTAAATTTGCCACGGCTTGATTTGTGACCCAAGATATGATTTATTCTAGAGAATGTTTCATGAGCACATAAGAAGAGAGTGTTTTCTGTTGTTTTTGGATGGAATGTCCTTTAAATATCAATTAAGTCCATCTTGTTTAATGCTTTGTTTTAAAGCTTAAAGCTTATGTTTAAAGCTTATGTTTCCTTATTTATTTTCATTTTGGTTGATCTGTCCACTGGTGAAAGTGGGGTGTTAAAGTCCCCTATTGTGATTGTGTTACTGTCGATTTCCCCTTTTATGGGTGTTAGCATTTGCCTTATGTATTGAGGTGCTCGTATGTTGGGTGCATACATATTTACAATTGTTATATCTTCTTCTTGGTTTGATCCTGTGATCATTATTTGTCTCTTGTAATAGTCTTTATTTTAAAGTCTATTTTGTCTGATCTGAGAATTGCTACTCCAGCTTTCTTTTGATTTCCATTTGCATGGAATATCTTTTTCCATCTCCTCACTTTCAGTCTGTATGTGTCCGTAGGTCTGAAGTGGGTCTCTTGTAGACAGCATATATATGAGTCTTGTTTTTGTATCCATTCAGCCAGTCTATGTCTTTTGGTTAGAGCATTTAATCCATTCACATTTAAGGTAATTATCGATATGTATGTTCTTATTACCATTTTCTTAATTGTTTTGGGTTTGTTATTGTAGGTCTTTTCCTTCTCTTGTGTTTCCTGCCTAGAGAAGTTCTTTTAGCACTTGTTGTAAAGCTGGTTTGGTGGTGCTGAATTCTCTTAGCTTTTGTTTATCTCTAAATGTTTTAATTTCTCCGTCGAATCTGAGATCCTTGCTGGGTAGAGTAGTCTTGGTTGTAGGTTTTTCCCTTTCATCACTTAAAATATGTCTTGCCACTCCCTTCTGGCTTGCAGATTTTCTGCTGAAAGTTCAGCTGTTAACCTTATGGGGATTCCCTTGTATGTTATTTGTTGTTTTTCCCTTGCTGCTTTTAATATTTTTTCTTTGTATTTAATATTTGATAGTTTGATTAACATGTGTCTTGGCATGTTTCTCCTTGGATTTATCCTATATGCAACTCTTTGCCCTTCCTGGACTTGATTGACTATTTCCTTCCCCATATTAGGGAAGTTTTCAACTATAATCTCTTCAAATATTTTCTCAGTCCCTCTCTTTTTCTCTTCTTCTTCTGCGACCCCTATAATTCGAATGTTGGTGCGTTTAATGTTGTCCCAGAGGTCTCTGAGACTGTCCTCAATTATTTTCATTCTTTTTTCTTTATTCTGCTCTGTGGTAGTTATTTCTACTTTTTTACTTTCCAGGCCACTTATCCGTTCTTCTGCTTCAGTTATTCTGCTACTGATTCCTTCTAGAGAATTTTTAATTTCATTTATTGTGTCATTCATCATTGTTGGTTTGCCCTTCAGTTCTTCTAGGTCCTTGTTAAACGTTTCTTGTATTCTTTCCATTCTATTTCCAAGATTTTGGATCATCTTTACTATCATTGCTCTGAATTCTTTTTCAGGTAGACTGCCCATTTCCTCTTCATTTTTTGGTCTGGTGGGGTTTTCCCTTGTTCCTTCCTCTTCTGCTTATTTCTCTGTCTTCTCATTTTCCTTAACTTACTGTGTTTGGGATCTCCTTTTCACAGGCTGCTGGTTCGTAGTTCCCATTGTTTTTGATGTTTGCCCCCAGTGGGTAAGGTTTGTTCAGTGGGTTGTGTAGGCTTCCTGGTGAAGGGGACTGGTGCCTGTGTTCTGGTGGATGACGCTGGATCCTGTCTTTCTGGAGGTCAGGGATGCATCCAGTGGTGTGTTTTGGGGTATCTGTGAACTTAGTATGATTTTAGGCAGCCTCTCTGCTAATGGGTGGGGTTGTGTTCCTGTCTTGCTAGTTGTTTGGCATAGGGTGTCCAGCACTGTAGCTTGCTGGTCATTGAGTGGAACTGGGTCTAAGTGTTGAGACGGAGATCTCTGGAAGAGCTCTTGCCGATTGACATTACGTGGATCTTGGAGGTCTCTGGTGGTCCAGTGTGCTGAACTCGGCTCTCCCACTCAGAGGCTCAGGCCTGACACCAGGCCGGACCACCAAGACCCTGTCAGCCACATGGCTTCAAATCTTCTTCAGTGTGTTCTTTGAGTTAGTTTTCCAGTCTGTTGGATCAAGGAGTTTTCCTTCTTCACATTTTACAAAGAATTCTCCCTTTTCTTTCCCTTTGTGTTTTCTAGTTTCACTCGCTCATTTGGTGCCGGGGGCAGAGGCCTCACACCTGGCTCTTCAGACTAGAATCCATAGTGCACAATGGCTGCCGACCCCTCAGCCAGGCGAGCTCTGTTATTATTCTTTTTAGTAAACATGTATTGAGGGCCACTCTGTGTGAGGTAATATGTACAAACACGTATTTTACAGCTAAAATTTCACAATGTATATTTCGGATATTAGAATGCATAAACGCACTTCCCTTTTTTTTTGCAGAAGTCGAATAGTGCGAGAAATATTTTAAGTCCCTGATGCTGAAATTAATATAAAAATAAGTATTGACTTTATTGCATGAATCAATATTTGAATAATCAAGTAAACAAACAAATCAGGCTTGAAATCAGAGAGACATGGGTTCAATTCCTTGCCATCGTTCCTTGATGAGCTTTGTCAACTCCAGGCAAGTGACTTAACCTCTCAGAGCCTTTTTCCTCATATGTGTTATGCTATTCGAAGTATCCACCTTGCAGGTTGGTTGTGAGGATCAATGAGGTAATACATATGGAAAGTAACTAACATGCTGTCTGGTAAGTAAGCCACTCAATAACTGTTCGCATTAGGGATTTTCTCCTTTTTCAATTCCAGATATTCATGTTTTAATCCTAAAGCAGAAATCAAATCTATCCCAAGTTGGTCAAGTGGGCCGATTTTCTGTGGACTAAAATACCCTTTTACTTCCGTAGCCTCAGGTGAAACTGACATCCTGTCCCACCACAACATTGCAGGAGTGTTATTAGAAACCACACACTTTGCTGCAGGGGAGGAAGAAAAAAGGAAAGAAAGAAAATCAAGCATCTGGTACATGTGCGATTGATTTGGAGATGTGGGCAAGCTGGCAGTTTGTAGTTGTTCTTTTCCTGAAGTGCAGAGCTGTCAGAAATCAATATGCTAAAAGCAGTTTTGGAAAGCAATCTCATCAACCCCTAGGGGATTCTGAGAGCTGTTGCTGCATTCATCCTAGCTCTATGCAATCCCCTACCCTAACCTGGTATTCTGTAAGATAAGCAGTCAGTGCACTATCTCCTCCCTCCCTGTTACAGAGAAGATAAAGCTATTCTGTCCATCCCTCGTGGGCAGGCCCAAGAGCTTTGAGTCACTGTTCCAGCAGTGGAGTCAGATTGAGGATAGGAGATTGATTTCATCTGACTTGAAATTACTAAGGGGTACTGATAATAGCACCCTCTCTTGGAGCAGGTTAAACAATGACCAGGGCCAAGTGAATTTGCATCTCTTCTGAGAATTCTTGAGGGGAAGTGTGGCAGTAGCAATCAACTTCCAAATTTACACTTAGATCGCAATCTACACCTGAGAATTGTAACGCTATTGGTGATAATAAAAATAGTAACAGCCATCATTTATTGAGTAGTTGTGTGCTAAATTATCACAACCCTGTGGGGAAACCAAGGCTTAGAGAGAGAGAGAGGATAAGTAATTGGCTTAAGGTTCCACTGGTAATAAGGAGGAAATAAGAAGGGCAAGTTTGCAAGCCAGATCTGTCTAAGTGCAGAGCCTGACCAGCTACACTCCACACCACCCTGCCTCTTGCCCAGAGTTTTATAGGACCTGTGGCTTGTTCTTGCAAAATGACCGTCTAGGTCTGGAGGACTCATTTGTGGACAGGGGCACAGTCACTACTGTTTGGAACTGGGGAGTCAAGATGCAAATGAGCCACATAAGGTTTGAGCCCAGGACCTCAGCCTCATGATCACAATATTTTAATCTTCTGAGCACTTGGTAATACCTTCTACCATTAAAGATGGGTAGGCTTTTTACTTGTTGCTTCAAATCAGGAAGTGATTTAGCTCTTTCAAGGACTCATTTGGCATAACTGGCATATGCTTTCAAAACACTTGGGGATTGAATATCTTCAGAGCAGTTCCCTCTTGGATGGGGTTCTCCGGATACTGATGGATTTGTTTCTAAGGAAACAGACAGAGCCAGAAAGAACAAAGGAATAAGAGACAGGAGTCCCCATTTTGCCCTTGGATTGGCCCCTAGCATGCTAATCGCTTATCTACACCAGGGGTTCCAAAAATGAACGTTTTATACTCAGATTCTTAGTTTATCCCCATGCAGCCCAGCCTCTTTCCAGAGCCTCTCCCATTTGGAGCTACCCTTCGTGGCAGAGCCTTAACTTCAGGGCCATCTCGTGCTCCTTTCCTCCATCCCTTCTCTTCATCAACTCTCCACCTATTCTTTCATCCAGATTTCACCTCCAGATGCCCTCCTTCTCCTGTAAGGAATACTCAGCATGACGTGCACGTGACCCGTACAACTCATGATACACTATTAGTCCACAGCACAAGTATGGATTCTCTTCCTTTCCATATTTGACATTTCCTTTACTCTGGCTTAGACATTTACAGGAACTATATGTAGAGAAAAGTACAATTTGTCATTAAGGCAGGTGAATAATAAGATGCAGTGACTGCATGAGACTCAGATGGAAGCTTTCTGTTTTCCCCTTTGGAATGGGCCATTTCTGACTTGGCATTTCCTGGTTCTTCAGAGGTGTGTACAGCACAATGTTATAGGAACATAATCATGCAGATGAAGAGTGAAGGGATCCACTAAAGAAAAATCTAATCGGACTTTAAAAAACGAATATAGTACAGCATAGTGCCTACAGTTAATACATAGTGCCTGTATTGTATATGTGAACATTTGCCAAAAGGGTAGGTCTTGGGACTTCCCTGGTGGCGCAGTGGTTAAGAATCTGCCTGCCAATGCAGGGGACACGGGTTCGAGCCCTGGTCCGGGAAGATCCCACATGCTGGGGAGCAACTAAGTCCGTGTGCCACAACTACTGAGCCTGCGCTCTAGAGCCCACGAGCCACAACTACTGAGCCCACGCACCACAACTACTGAAGCCCGTGCACCTTAGAGTCCATGCTCTACAACAAGAGAAGCCGCCGCAATGAGAGGCCCGCGCACTGCAACAAAGAGTGGCCCCCTCTCGCCACAACTAGAGAAAGCCCATGCACAGCAACAAAGACCCAACCCAGCCAAAAAATAAATAAATAATAAATTTATTTAAAAAAGAAAGGGTAGGTCTTATGTTGTGTTCTTATCTCCCCAAAAATAAATAAATCAAGAGGGTAGGAGGAAGCTTTTGGAGGTGATGGTTATATTTATGGCATTGATTGTGGTGATGATTTCACAAGTGTATACTTATCTCCAAACTCATCAAGTTGCATACATTAAATATGTACAGTTTTTTTGTATGTCAATCATAACTCAATAAAGTTTTTTTTAAAAAAGCAAACATAACTGGATAGAGGGTACCCAGGGTCTCTCTGTATCATTTCTTACAACTGCATGTGAATCTGCAATTATCCCAAAATAAAGTGTAACGTTTAAAAAACAAAGAAAAGAAGATCTTTATATATAGGATTTAGTCTGGAGTTCCTAAGAGAAAGAGATCAGTGGAAAATCAGGTCCAAGCACTTCTGTTTCCCTCAAAGATCAAAGAAACTCTGATTCTGAGTGCAGAAAGCATGACCTTATTAATATTCAATTGATTAAAGGTAAAAGAAGAAAAACGAAAACAAAAAATATAGAGAGAAGAATGAGCTACTTCTCATGGTGTTGCTTATTCTCTTTTTTGACCCTCAACGTGATGTTTTCCCCTCAGTTGTGTCCACTGCAATAACTGAAGCAGCCACATCATCTGATTGGGATGGTCAGGTCAACCCTAAACAGAAGGGATATCCCCCAAATGGTGATTCTTTAAAAAAAAAAAAAAAAGGATCTATCAGCCTTCTAGGGCCATTTGCGTCCTTTGGGCCTCTCCCAGCCCTGTCGGCCTCTCTCCTTCTCTCTCTCTCTCTTTCCATCCCCATCACATCATCCAAAGATTGGATTTCATCCTGTTTTCTATAGAAGACAGACCAGGCTTGCCTGGAAAGAAAACATCCCTGGAGAGATTAGAATCTGACTAGTTCTCATTTCCAGCATCTAAAGGCAGAGGATTAGATTTTAAAAAAAAAATAACATAATACTGTGCTGCAACTGCACTACACAAGGTCCCTAATATATGGCGTTGTTAATGGCGACCGGCCAAGTGGTTCTTAGAAGCAGATGGTTGGTACTATATTGGATCAAAGGCCCTGCACACCTAGGAAGAGGACGAGAGGAATAACTTAGATTTAGAGCAGAAAAATGACTTCTGGTTTTTCTTCCTGTTCTGATATAAACATTCAAAGTCATAAGCTTCACATTGGGCCTTCCCTGGTGGCGCAGTGGTTACGAATCCGCCTGCCAACGCAGGGGACACGGGTTCGAGCCCTGGTCCAGGAAGATCCCACATGCCGCGGAGCAACTAAGCCCGTGCGCCACAACTACTGAGACTGCGCTCTAGAGCCCGCGAGCCACAACTACTGAGCCCGCGTGCCACAACTACTGAAGCCCGTGCACCCTAGAGCCCATGCTCCACAATAAGAGAAGCCACCACAATGAGAGGCCTGCGCACTGTAACAAAGAGTAGCCCCCGCTCACCGCAACTAGAGAAAGCCAGTGTGCAGCAATGAAGACCCAACACAGCCAAAAATAAAATAAAATAAAACAAACAAACAAACAAAAATAAGCTTCACATTGAAGTGTGTGTTTGTGCAAGCTGGGAGGAGGAGGGAGGGCAGAAATGCTATTTTGTTATAGCCAGCACCTGTGGCTAAAGGGGCCCAATAACTACCATTAAGCAGGACAAGCCTGGGTTTTCGCTTCCTATTCCTCCTGACGCCCCTCCAAAGGTCTTTCACTGCTCCTCCCTTCTTACTTTTATCTTCTTTCTCTTCCTTACCCTGTCTCTTTCTGTCTCTCCTTTTCCCCTGGCCCAGAAAATCATACTAACTTTAAAACTCATCCTAAAAATGTTTAAGTAGTGTCACCTGACTTGGAAACTCAGCAGATACCGTCGTCAATCTCTCATCTTTGTCCCCTCCTGCTCTGGGTTGGCTTCCATCTCTGGGGTGAGACATCCCAGCCACCCCAAATAGCCCACAGAGTAACACATCTGAATCTGGCTGCCTTGTGGCTAGTGGAGGGAAGATGGGGAGCTTGCCTGTGTTAAGGGGACTCCCTTGGCTATTCTCCAACCCTACAGAGAAGCACAGTTGCTCTGCCATTTCCCTGCTTCCCACCCTCCACATGCTCATCTGCCCGGATTCTTGCCTATTCCTCTGGGCAGGTGAAAAAACACCTGCAAAAATGACTATTGCTTCTTAGATTGCTATAACCACCAGTGAGAGCAACGTTAGAGGTCTGTAGAGGATGAGAGAGGGACAATGGAAGGGAGAGAAATGGTCTTCTCTGCCCATTAGGCCAGTATTACACATAAGACGGAGCTGTCGACTGGCTTCTTTTATGGAGTCCCTTTCCTTCCTGTAGTGACAAACGAAATCAGAAGGGGGAAGGGAGCGCTTTTAGGGAATCAGAAAAGAAGCTGAAGCTATCATGCTTCATAGATTTAATTCCTTCCCTTATCAAAGGCAAGTCGAAATGGTGGCTTGAATCCCAAATAAGGCAGTTGCCTGAGTATGTGATGAAAAGAACAGAGCCAAGTGCCTGGCACTATCTAATGGGTGTTGTCTGAGTAGCACTGTAGCATGATGGTTGAGTATAAGAGGCTCTGAAGTAAGGGACAGCTGGTTAATCCTGGCTCCTTCCCTTACTAGCTCCACTCGTGCCCTTAAACTCATCTCTCACCTGCTTAAGAAGACCACTCCAGGAATTCTCACCTCTCGCATCAATAATATCTTCCTCTCTATATGTTGCTGTATCTACCAACTAAAGTCCTCCATTCACCCCACATCCCTCTCCAGCTTCCGTCCCACCTCCCTTCTTCCTGTTACAACAAAATTGCTTGAAAGAGCTGTCTATATTCACTGTCTCTAATTCCTCTCTGCTTCTCTCTCGAATCATCTTCAATTAGACGTTTATCTCTATCACTCCATCAAAATAGCTCCTCTCAAGGTCACAAATGAACCTCTGTGTTGTCAAATCAAATGGTCAATTCTCAGTCCTCATTTTGCTTGACGTTTCATCAGCATTCTAAACAGATGAACCCTCCCTCCTCCTTGAAAAACTTTCTCTCCGTGGCTTCCAGGGACCATTCTCTCAACAGCTACCTCACTGGCTACTCCTACTCAGTGCCTTTTGTTGATTTCTCCTCTCAATCCTGACCTGGCACCATTGGAGTGCCCCAGAATTCAGACCTCGGGAGATTTCCCTTCTCTATACTCTGCCCCTAGGCAAACACATCCCATCCCATGGCTTTAACTACCATAGATACATTGAAGATTTCCAAATTTGCATCTGAGTTCAGACTTCTCTCAACTCCAGATGCATCTATCCAACTGTCTACTCAACATTCCCTCTTGGAGATCGAATAAGCATCTTAAATGTAACATGTTCCAAGAGAATTCCTGATTCCTCCTCCACAAACCTGGTTTTCCTCCATTCTTGTCCATCTCTGTTGATGGCAGCTCCAATCTTCCAATTGCTGAAGTCAGAATCCTGGGATCATCCTTGACTCCTCCTTTTTCTCCCACATTCCATACCCAAGACATCTGCAAAACACATCAGTCTTTTATTCAAAATCTGACCAGGTCTCGCCACCTCAATCACCACCACCCTGACCCTGGCCACCATCATCTCTCACGTGAACTACTGCAAATTGCTTTCCACTCGTCTCCTTGCTTCTACCCTTAATCTCCTAAAGTCTGTTCTCACTCAACACAGCAGCTGGAGTGACTCATTTAAAATTTAAGTTAGATCAAGTCATTCCTCATGGAATATTCTCCCATGGCTCCCAATTTCACTCAGCGTAAAAGCTAATGGTCATATAATGCCCCATAAAGCCCTACATGATTCAGCGCCCCTCCCTCCCACCCCATCATTCTTACTATTTTCAACCTCTGCACCAATCACACTGGTCTCCTGGCTGTTCCTTAAACATGCCACACATGTTCCCACTTTTGGGCCATTGCACTGGCTGTCCCTCTGCCTGGAAAACTCTCTCTCTGGACAACCACATGGATTGTCCCCTTGCTTCCTGCAGGTCGCTGCACAAATGCTATCTCCTCAGAGAATGCTTACTCACTTTGTCTCAACAAATATCACCATCTGCTATATTACAATTTTGTTTGATTCATGTCTGTCTCTTCCCAATGTAAACTTCTTGGGAGCAAGGACTTTGCTTTATCCACTGCTCCACTCATTAGCACTTAGAATGAAGCCTGGCACATAATATTCAATGAATATTTTCTTTTTTTTTTCTTTTCTTTTTTAAACATCTTTATTGGAGTATAATTGCTTTACAATGGTGTGTTAGTTTCTGCTGTATAACAAAGTGAATCAGCTATATGTACACATATATCCCCATATCTCCTCCCTCTTGCATCTCCCTCACACCCTCCCTATCCCACCTCTCTAGGTGGTCACAAAGCACCGAGCTGATCTCCCTGTGCTATGTGGCTGCTTCCCACTATCTATCTATTTACACTTGGTAGTGTATATATGTCCATGCCACTCTCTCACTTCGTCCCAGCTTATCCTTCCCCCTCCCCGTGTCCTCAAGTCCATTCTCTACGTCTGCGTCTTTATTCCTGTCCTGACCCTAGGTGCTTCAGAACCTTTCTTTATTTTTTTTAGATGTGTTAGCATACAGTATTTGTTTTTCTCTTTCTGACTTACTTCACTCTCTATGACAGTCTCTAGGTCCATCCACCTCACTACAAATAACTCAATTTCGTTTCTTTTTATGGTTGAGTAATATCCCATCGTATATCTGTGCCACATCTTCTTTATCCATTCATCTGTCAATGGACACTTAGGCTGCTTCCATATCCTGGCTATTGTCAGTAGAGCTGCAAGGAACATTGTGGTATATGACTCTTTTTGAATTATGGTTTTCTCAGGGTATATGCCCAGTAGTGGGATTGCTGGGTCGTATGGTAGTTCTATTTTTAGTTTTTTAAGGAACCTCCATACTGTTCTCCATAGTGGCTGTATCCATTTACATTCCCACCAACAGTGCAAGAGGGTTCCCTTTTCTCCACACCCTCTCCAGCATTTATTGTTTGTAGATTTTTTGATGATGGCCATTCTGACTGGTATGAGGTGATACCTCATCATAGTTTTGATTTGCATTTCTCTAATGATTAGTGATATTGAGCATCCTTTCATGTGTTTGTTGGCAATCTGTATCTCTTCTTTGGAGAAATGTCTATTAATGTCTTCTGCCCATTTTTGGATTGGGTTGTTTGCTTTTTTGATATTGAGCTGCATGAGCTGCTTGTAAATTTTGGAGATTAATCCTTTGTCAGTTGCTTCATTAGCAAATATTTTCTCCCATTCTGGGGGTTGTCTTTTTGTCTTGTTTATGGTTTCCTTTGCTGTGCAAAAGCTTTTAAGTTTCATTAGGTCCCATTTGTTTATTTTTGGTTTTATTTCCATTTCTCTAGGAGGCGGGTCAAAAAGGATCTTGCTGTGATTTATGTCATAGAGTGTTCTGCCTATGTTTTCCTCTAAGAGTTTTATAGCGTCTGGCCTTACATTTAGGCCTTTAATCCATTTTGAGTTAATTTTTGTGTATGGTGTTAGGGAGTGTTCTAATTTCATTCTTTTACATGTAGCTGTCCAGTTTTCCCAGCACCACTTATTGAAGAGGCTATCTTTTCTCCATTGTATATTCTTGCCTCCTTTATCAAAAATAAGGTGACCATATGTGCGTGGGTTTATCTCTGGGCTTTCTATCCTGTTCCATTGATCTATATTTCTGTTTTTGTGCCAGTGCCATACTGTCTTGATTACTGTAGCTTTGTACTATAGTCTAAAGTCCAGGAGCCTGATTCCTCCAGCTCAATGTTTCTTTCTCAAGATTGCTTTGGCTATTCGGGGTCTTTTGTGTTTCCATATAAATTGTGAAATTTTTTTGATCTAGTTCTGTGAAAAATGCCATTGGTAGTTTGATAGGGATTGCATTGAATCTGTAGATTGCTTTGGATTGTATAGTCATTTTCACAATGTTGATTCTTCCAATCCAAGAACATGGTATATCTCTCCATCTGTTTGTATCATCTTTAATTACTTTCATCAGTGTTTTACAGTTTTCTTCATACAAGTCTTTTCTCTCCTTAGGTAGGTTTATTCCTGGGTATTTTATTCTTTTTGTTGCAATGGTAAATGGGAGTTTTCCTTAATTTCTCTTTCAGATTTTCATCATTTGTGTATAGGAATGCAAGAGATTCTGTGCATTAACTTTGTATCCTGCTACTTTACTAAATTCATTGATTAGCTCTAGTAGTTTTCTGGTAGCATCTTTAGGGTTCTCTATGTATAGTATCATGTCATCTGCAAACGGTGACAGCTTTACTTCTTCTTTTCCGATTTGGATTCCTTTTGTTTCTTTTTCTCCTCTGATTGCTGTGGCTAAAACTTCCAAAACTATGTTGAATAATAGTGATGAGAGCGGACAACCTTGTTTTGTTCCGCATCTTAGAAGAAATGGTTTCAGTTTTTCACCATTGAGAACGATGTTGGCTGTGGGTTTGTCATACATGGTCTTTTTTATGTTGAGGAAAGTTCCCTCTATGCCTACTTTCTGGAGGGTTTTTATCATAAATGGGTGTTGAATTTTGTTGAAAGCTTTTTCTGCATGTATTGAGATGATCATATGGTTTTTCTCCTTCAGTTTGTTAATATGGTGTATCACATTGATTGATTTGCATATATTGAAGAATCCTTGCATTCCTGGGGTAAACCCCACTTGATCATGGCGTATGATCCTTTTAATGAGCTGTTGGATTCTGTTTGTTAGTATTTTGTTGAGGATTTTTGCATCTGTGTTCATCAGTGATATTGGCCTGTAGTTTTCTTTCTTTGTGGCATCTTTATCTGGTTTGGTATCAGGGTGATGGTGGCCTCATAGAATGAGTTTGGGAGTGTTCCTCCCTCTGCTGTATTTTGGAAGTGTTTGAGAAGGATAGGTGTTAGCTCTTCTCTAAATGTTTGATATAATTCACCTGTGAAGCCATCTGGTCCTGGGCTTTTGTTTGTTGGAAGATTTTTAATCACAGTCTCAATTTCAGTGCTTGTGATTGGTCCGTTTATATTTTCTATTTTTTCGTAGTTCAGTCTCGGAAGGTTGTGTTTTTCTAAGAATTTGTCCATTTCTTCCAGGTTGTCCATTTTATTGGCATATAGTTGCTTGTAGTAATCTCTCATGATCCTTTGTATTTCTGCAGTTGTTACTTCTCCTTTTTCATTTTTAATTCTATTGATTTGAGTCTTCGCCCTTTTTTTCTTGATGAGTCTGGCTAATGGTTTATCAATTTTGTTTATCTTCTCAAAGAACCAGCTTTTCGTTTTATTGATCTTTGCTATTGTTTTCTTTGTTTCTCTTTCATTTATTTCTGCTCTGATCTTTATGATTTCTTTCCTTCTGCTAACTTTGGGTTTTGTTTGTCCTTCTTTCTCTAGTTCATTTAGGTGTAAGGTTAGATTGTTTATTTGAGATTTTTCTTCTTTCTTGAGGTAGGCTTGTATAGCTATAAACTTCCCTCTTAGAACTGCTTTTGCTGCATCCCATAGGTTGTGGGTCATTGTGTTTTCATTGTCATTTGTTTCTAGGTATTTTTTGATTTCCTCTTTGATTTCTTCAGTGATCTCTTGGTTATTAAGTAGTGTATTGTTTAGCCTCCATGTGTTTGTACTTTTTACAGATTTTTTCCTGTAATAGATATCTAGTCTCGTAGCGTTCTGGTCAGAAAAGATACTTGATATGATTTCAATTTTCTTAAATTTACCAAGGCTTGATTTGTGACCCAAGATATGATCTATCCTGGGGAATGTTCCATGAGCACTTGAGAAGAAAGTGTATTCTGTTGTTTTTGGATGGAATGTCTTATAAATATCAATTAAGTCCATCTTGTTTAATGTATCATTTAAAGCTTGTGTTTCCTTATTTATCTTCATTTTGGATGATCTGTCCATTGGTGAACACATTATGTAGTGTCCTTCTTTGTCTCTGGTAATAGTCTTTGTTTTAAAGTCTATTTTGTCTGATATGAGAATTGCTACTCCAGCCTTCTTTTGATTTCCAACCCCAGTCCTCTCCCTGGGATCCGACCTCCGAAGCCGGAGCCTCAGCTCCCAGCCCCCGCCCGCCCAGGTGGGTGAGCAGACAAGCCTCTCGGGGTAGTGAGTGCTGGTCGGCACTGATCCTCTGTGTGGGGATCTCTCCGCTTTGCCCTCTGCACCCCTGTTGCTGCGCTCTCCTCCGTGGCTCCGAAGCTTCCCCTCTGCCACCCACAGTCTCTGCCCGCGAATGGGCCTTCCTAGTGTGTGGAAACCTTTTCTTTTTTCTTTTGCCCTACCCAGGTACGTGGGGAGTTTCTTGCCTTTTGGGAGGTCTGAGGTCTTCTGCCAGCGTTCAGTAGGTGTTCTGTAGGAGTTGTTCCACATGTAGATGTATTTCTGATGTATTTGTGAGGAGGAAGGTGATCTCCACGTCTTACTTCTCCACCATCTTGAAGGTCTCAGCTGATTTGTTTTGTGCTTCTGTAATTCTGGCTATGAACCAATGGATGGAAAAGCAGCCCACAGTGATTGTTGCTCTCTCCTGTCCTGATGCAGCTGCCATCTGAGAGCTAGTCACCTTTTTTTCCCCTTTGTGCTTAGTCTAGTTTCACTGGCTCACAGGATGCTGCATGCAGAGGCCTCACACCTGGCCCTTCAGACCAGAGTTCCTCATGCAAAAGCTCAATGAATATTTTCTAAATGAATGAGTGACTGGAAGAATGAATCTCTCTACCAAGACTCTTCCATATAGAACAAGTTCTCAATAATGCTTAGGCAAAGCAGCTGAAAAGAACTGCTCACCCCAAAACAAAACAGATCCACATCTCAGTGAAGAATAGCCTTTTGTATCAGAAGAAATATTGACAATTCTGCACTTGCTTTTTATGCCTGATCCTCATACCTGGAAGTAGGGATATGAATCAATTTTCAGATGAATAAAATGATGAGGCTCAGAGAATTTAAGCAACATTCCCAATGCCACCTAGTTGGTAAAAATTCATCCTTTCATCCATTCATTTGTTCATTCCTTCAGCATTTATTGAGCACTTACCCTCTGCCAAGCACAGTTCTAGACACTGGAAATACAGCAGTGAACAAGAGACATGGATTTTCTGCCCTTCCTGGCGCTTAAACTCCAGTGGAGTAAATGATCCTATGAGTAAAAGACTTAAATGTTGTTTCATTGACTTGATTTATTGCTAGTGGATCAGCTGATAGCCCTAGGACAAATCTTTTTTAAAAATGCAGGTTCTCACCTAGTAGGCCTGGGGTACCGAGACCCTGCTGGTATTGCTGGTCTAGGGACCACACGTTGAACAAAGTCTTAGTGTAAACACAGTCTCTCAAGGAAATAAGAACATCTACTTGGCCCCTGTCCTTTCATATAACAGTCTAGACAGAAGGGCTAATTACAGCATATGGAGAAAATTTCAAGTTACCAAGACTTGGGATTTCCTGACAGGTGTGTTCAACAGGGCACTGGGAACTCTAGAAGGAGCTGGTATTCAGAGATGCAGCTGGGCAGGCAACATCAGGGAAGTAAGTCACAAGGTTTCAAGGCCACAGCCATTGGAGCCTTCCAATTCCTCTGAGGGGGGAGGAAAAGGACTTGAAAGAACAGAACAGATTCCCAGTTACAGAGGATTATCAAGGCCCAAACGGAAGCTCAAGACCAATAGGCCAGAATCAGAACAGAGAAAGACAATGGAGGCTTGAACTCAGGACGAAGGTAGAAGTCATCACCACAGTGTTATGGCAGGACTTGTCTTGAACTTGAGCTTTGAATTAGAGGCCCTTAAGTCACTGGAGGGCAAGATTGGTCCCATAGATGGGGCAGAGCTCACTGGGCCTATAGATTGTGGTTCAAGTGGCTCCAGGGGGAACTATGGAAAGAGGAGGGCTTTGGGGACGGGAAACCAAGCAGATTCCACACTGTTCCTATTAGTAATTCTTAGAACTCACCAAGAGATGGAATGTGTGTTGGACTTTGTTTTGAATGGCATGGCCCAAAGGGGGAAATTTAATATTGATTATTGGCCAGAGATAATGAAAAAAAAACCCCAACACTGATTTCTCTCTTATCTGTCAGGATAGAAAGCCCTTGGATGTGAAGAATATTAAACTAATATTGGGAAGGAAGAGATAGCAGAGAGCTCTCTTGAGAGAGAACTGATGGGAGAGACTGACAAGAGAGGACAAAGGGAATCTGGTGTTTATAAAACTATGCCCTTGATGAGATAAGAGGAAATGTAGGAGGGACCCGAGGAAGCCAGAACCTAACACTGCGAATGTCACACCAGGCTATGTGCTCCAAGTGAACTCGGCAAAGAAGGGTGACTAAGCCCCAATTTCCTGGAAACTCACTGAGTTAGTGGTCAGGGAAGTCTGCCATCTCTCCTTCAAAAGGAGCCGGAAAGGCCGTGTAGCCCCACTGACTCAGAGATGGATACTGGGAGCAGTACTGATTATGAATGTGGCTTCTAGAGCCAAACAAGCTTGGGTCCAACTTCCCGCTCTGCCACTTTACTTCTTTGGGTCTCAGTTTCCTCATTTGTGAATAGGGATGATAATAAAATCACATACATCACAGAACTATGGTGAGAATTCAATTACTTGATGCACAAAAAGGTTTTTCTTTAATATTTATTTATTTATTTATCTATTTATTTATTTATTTATGGCTGTGTTGGGTCTTAGTTGTGGCACGAGGGATCTTCCGCTGGGCACAGAGGCTTCTTAGTTGTGGCATGTGGGCTCAGTAGTTGTGGTGCACGGGCTTAGTTGCTCCACGGAATGTGGAATCTTAGTTCCCTGACCAGGGATCGAACCTGCATCCACTGTATTGGAAGGCGGATTCTTAACCACTGGACCACCAGGGAAGTTCTCACAGAAAGTATTTAGATCAGTGCCTGGCACACTGTAAGTGTTTGCTAGGGGTTAGTTGTTACTGTCGTCGCAACAAGGAAGAGCTGGAAGGAACGTGAGAGTCCAATGCCCTCGTTGGCTAGGAAAGGAGCATGAGGTCCGGAGAGAAGCAGGCAGGTGCTCCTGGTCACCAGCAAGCTCAGAGCAGGGCTCAGAACAGAAACTGGGTCTCCTGAGTGCTCTACTCTTCCCACCACACAACATTAACTTTTCAGAGGAATGGCTTCCCAACTTCTTAGATCACACATACTTTTTACACTGTAATCCATCCATACACGCACACTGACACAAGATTTGTGTGAAATAATACTTCGACATTCTACATTCATCCACTCTAATATTTCCTATTCTATGAACAACAACAATAACAATAATAATAATTAGGAAAAAAACCCATTAGGGTCAGGAGGCAAAAGTAGGAACTGAGCGAAGCCAGCTGGAGACTATTACACTTGTGAGGGGTGACACGTGTAAGAGCCCATGAGAGGCACTTGGATGGCTATCAGACAGAGGACAGAAGAGGCCAAATCTGCCCCACTAACACTATATCACCATATCCCTTTCCTCTAATCACCACATCACACTGCCCCTATTCTGGAGAAGTCAGAGGCATTAGGGGAGAAGGACTGAAGGACAGGCAGAGTTCAAGACCCGCTGGCCACCGGACATGCCTGAGCTGAGGGGCACGGGAAAACATGCTCTGAATCCGAAATGGGATTGAAGATTGCAAGTAGGACAAGGCTGGATTGAACATGATGTGATATAAAATTGGCTAGAAAAACCAGTGATGATGCCCACGTGATAGCATTTAAGGGAAGGGAAGGAGATTTGAGCTAATCAAAAACATTAAATGTAGAAGGAAACATTTCATGTTGGTCCCCTTGTGTTCAGATTGCTCAATAACCTCTTCACATTTGTAGAGGTACACAAAAATATACACTCACACACAGAGAGAAACTATGTTTTTATTAATAGAGAATTGATTAAATAAATTACCATAGAGCTGTATGATGGATTGCCATGTCACAGTTGAAAAGTATGAAGTATATCGGTAATGCTGATGGGAAATCTCAAACATGCATATTTTTCTTGACAAAAAAAATACAGAGGTGTGTCTATGGATTTGGCTATTCTGGATATTTCATATGAATGGAACCATGCAATATGTGATATATTATGTCTGGCTTCTTTCACTTAACATAATGTTTTTCAAGGTTCACCCATGTTGTAGTGTGAATCAGTATTTCATTCCATTTTATGGCCAAATAATATTCCATTGTATGGATATATCACATTTTGTTTGCCCATTCATAAATTGATGGAAATCTGGTTTATTTCTAATTTTTGGCAATTTTGAATACTACTGCTATGGACATTCATGTACAAGTTTTTGTGTAGATATATATTTTCAGTTCTCTTGGTACATACCTAGGAGTGGACTCGTTGGGTCATATGGTAACTCTATATTTAGCTTTTTGAGGAACTGCCGAGTTGTTATACAAGTGGCTGCACATACGCACCAGCAAGTATGAAGATTCCAATTTCTCTACATCCTCATCAAAACTTGTTATTATCCGTCTTTTTAATTATAACCATCTTAGTAAATGTGAAGGGGTATCTCATTATGGTTTTGATTTGTATTTCCCTAATGATTAGTGATGTTGAGCGCCTTTTTTTTGTGTTTATTTACCACTGGTATATCTTCTTTGGAGAAATGTTTATTCAAATTCTTTGCTCAAAGGAAACCATAAACAAGACGAAGGGACAACCCTCAGAATGGGAGAAAACATTTGCAAACGAAGCAACTGACAAAGGATTAATCTCCAAAATTTACAAACAGCTCAATATCAAAAAAACAAACAACCTAATCCAAAAATGGGCAGAAGACCTAAATAGACATTTCTCCAAAGAAGAGATACAGATTGCCAACAAACACATGAAAGGATGCTCAATATCACTAATCATTAGAGAAATGCAAATCAAAACTACAATGAGGTATCACCTCATACCAGCCAGAATGGCCATCATCAAAAAATCTACAAACAATAAATGCTGGAGAGGGTGTGGAGAAAAGGGAACCCTCCTGCACTGTTGGTGGGAGTGTAAATGGATACAGCCACTATGGAGAACAGTATGGAGGTTCCTTAAAAAACTAAAAACAGAACTACCATACGACCCAGCACTCCCACTACTGAGCATATACCCTGAGAAAACCATAATTCAAAAAGAGTCATGTGCCACAATGTTCACTGCAGCTCTATTTACAATAGCCAGGACATGGAAGCAACCTAAGTGTCCATCAATAGATGAATGGATAAAGATGTGGCACATATATACAATGGAATATTACTCAGCCATAAAAAGAAATGAAATTGAGTTATCTGTAGTGAGGTGGATGGACCTAGAGTCTGTCATACAGAGTGAAGTAAGTCAGAAAGAGAAAAACAAATACTGTATGCTAACACATATATATGAAATCTAAAAAAAAAAAAAAAGGTTCTGAAGAACCTAGGGGCAGGACAGGAATAAAGACACAGACGTGGAGAAAGGACTTGAGGACACGGGGAGGGGGAAGGGTAAGCTGGGACGAAGTGAGAGAGTGACATGGAAATATATACACTACCAAATGTAAAATAGATAGCTAGTGGGAAACAGCCGCAGAGCACAGGGAGATCAGTTCAGTGCTTTGTGACCGCCTTGAGGGGTGGGATAGGGAGGGTGGGAGGGAGATGCAAGAGGGAGGAGATATGGGGATATATGTATACATATAGCTGATTCACTTTGTTATAAAGCAGAAACTAACACATCACTGTAAAGCAATTATACTCCAATAAAGATGTTAAAAAAAATTCTTTGCTCATTTTCAACATTGAATTATACACATTTGAGGTGGCAAAATATAAAAGCATTAATAAAGTCTCACCTTGTGGGCAAAATTTTATGTAATATAATCTCCAAATAAAAATTGTTTTTCATTGGGTTATTTGTATGGAAATATGTTAATATAAATATTTCAGACATTACATGAAATTTCTAAAAATCTTATGTTTGTATTTGTATGGAAATATGTATGGAAATAGGTTAATATAAATGTTTCAGACATTATATGAAATTTCTAAAAATCTTATATTTGTATTTGTATGGAAATATGTTAATATAAATGTTTCAGACATTACATGAAATTTCTAAAAATCTTATATGTTCTGGTATAATGTTATAAGTAATAATCCTAGTTATTACTTTAAAATGTATATCTCAGAAATAACTAATTTTCTTGTCACTGCATTATTATGAACTTTCATCAAATCTTTAACAGTGGTCATTTTTAAGTCTTTTGGCATTTACAGACAGTTCTGGGTGTACTCTGATGCTTTTGCAAATATGTTCCTATAAAAGGCTTTCATCTTCAAGAAATTCATGGAAAAGACTCTGACAAGTACAGGTTTCTGGTAACTGACTGTACTGCTGAACTGAATGAATAAGCATTTTCAGAACTCTAATGAAAAACTGATGAACTCATAAAAGTGCTAACAAAAGATCAAGATGAAAAAAAAAATCAATTACATGGGACTGAGTGAACTGATGAGGATGAGTATAATTTTTGTGACTTTCTGTCTGAATTAAAAAAAAAATTCCCACAAGGACTCAGAGGCAAAGAATATACAAATCAATTTTCACTGCAAAGTAAAGGAGCTGTTACAGTGGAGGATTGCTGGACTGAATGTCAATACTATGACATAGTAGGAGTGTGTTTCATGTTTGGTAATTGCAATCATTGTTGCTTTTGTTGTGGTCATCCATGTACAATGCTTGGTGTCAGTCTATTTATCTCTTGTAAAAATAAAATACAGTGTGTGTGTGTGAAAAAAAAAATTGTTAAGGATGACATAATTTTAAAGATGGTGGGTAGAGGGAATTTCAAAGTGTACTTAACCGTTGCCACATGATTTGTGACTCTAATTGGTAAACTGAGATTGCTATTAGACTTTCTCAGAATATTCTTGATTGATTAGAGTTTTGAATGTTGCAAAATCTTCAGGAAGACTCTGGAATAAAATACATCCACCTTCTATAAACAAAACATGCTTCTGAAAAGAAACATGGTGGTTGGCTTTTAAAAAAATGTCCTAATCATGAGTGAACAGCTTGATGAATTTTTAAGAGTGTATGTACTTGTGTAATCACTGCCTGGATTGAGACACGGAACACTTCCATAATTCCTCAGGCCACTTCCCAGCCTACACCCCAACCCCAGAAGTAACATTATTCTGACTTGTATCACCATTATGTCCTGTTCTTGAGCTCCATTTAAATGGAATCAAGCCATTTATATCCTTTGGTATCTGATTTCTTTTGTTCAACATAATGTACGTGAGATTCATCCACATTGTTATGTGTGGGATGAGAAGGGAATCTGTGCAGAAAGAAATGGTGATAGCAGAGAGTGTGTTTGGCTATGTACAGGAAGATTAAAGATGAAGGGAGTGAGGTTTCTCACAGTCAGAGAAGGGAGTTAAAAACAAGGAAAAGGGGCTTCCCTGGTGGCGCAGTGGTTGAGAATCTGCCTGCCAATGCAGGGGACACGGGTTCGAGCTCTGGTCTGGGAGGCTCCCACGTGCCGCTGAGCAACTAGGCCCGTGAGCCACAACAACTGAGCCTGTGCGTCTGGAGCCTGTGCTCCGCAACAAGAGAGGCCGCGATAGTGAGAGGCCCGCGCACCGCGATGAAGAGTGGTCCCCGCTTGCCACAACTAGAGAAAGCCCTCGCACAGAAACGAAGATCCAACACAGCCATAAATAAATAAATAAATAAATAAATAAATAAAATTTAAAAAATAAAATAAAATAAAAGTCTTCATTAAAAACTGGGAAGGTCCACTTAGATATCTGAATGCTCTTAAAAAAAAAAAAAACAAGGAAAAGGATAAGACTAGAATGAATCTTGTGGCACTGGATTTGACTTGGACATATTGATATGAACTCGGAGTGTATTAATGTCCTGCTGTAACAAATTACCACAAACTTAATGGCTTTAAAACAACATAGATTTATTCTCTTATAGCTCTGGAGGTCAAAAGTCTAAAATCAAGATGTCAGCAGGGCTGCATTCCTTTGGGAGACTTCAGGGGAAAAATCTGTTTCCTTGCTTTTTTCAGCTTCTAGAGGCTGCCTACATTCCTTGATCTTTGGTCTCATTCTTCCATCTTCAAAGTGCATCACCCTGACCTCTGGTTCCATCATCACATCTCCTTTTTCTGTAGTCAAATCTCCCTTTGTCACCCTCTTGTAAAAACACTTGTGCTTACATTGGGTCTACCCAAATAATCCAAGAAATATCCTTATCTCAAGATCCTTAACTTAATGACATCAGCAAATTTCCTTTTACAATGTAAGGGAACATATTCAGAATATCTGGGGTCAATATTCAGCCTACCACACAGAGTGTAAATATATACATGGCTAGGTATAGAAATAAATATAGAAATAAGTGTGTGTGTGTGTGTGTGTGTGTGTGTGTACCCGTGCACATACAGATCTTGGCTTCTAAATACCGTTCTCCAGTAAAAGAGCTGGGGCTCCTTCAAGAAATGGCTGATTCCAAAGCTGTGGCAAGAAAAGAACAAGATAAGCCTGAAAAATCTTATTGTGCTTTTGAAAAGCAATGAAGTAGGGACTTCCCTGGTGGCACAGTGGTTAAGAATCTGCCTGCCAATGCAGGGGACACGGGTTCGAGCCCTGGTCCAGGAAGATCCCACATGCTGCGGAGTAACTAAGCCCGTGCACCACAATTACTGAACCTGCACTCTAGATCCTGTGAGCCACGACTACTGAAGCCCGCGAGCCACAACTACTGAAGCCTGTGCACCTAGAGCCCATGCTCTGCAACAAGGGAAGCCACCGCAATGAGAAACCTGTGCACCGCAACAAGGAGTAACCCCCGCTTGCCGCAACTAGAGAAAGCCCATGCACAGCAATGAAGACCCAACACATCCAAAAAATAAGAAAGAAATTTATAAAAAAAAAAAGGCAATGAAGTACTAAAAAAAAAAAAATAATAGAGGCATGTCAAAAGAAATATAAGCCAGCTGGAAGGGGCTCCCATTGGCCAAAGTAGGACATTTTGTGCATTAGAATAAACAATGAAAGTAACTGATTGTAACACATTGATTTATAAGGGAAATAATGAGTCTGTACTCATATAAGGAAATATATGAGAAACTAGAAAAATACACTGAATGGAATTAATAGCAGAACAGACACTGCAGAAGAAAAAAATTTGCAAACTTGAAGACATAATAATTGTATGTCTGTCAAGAAGGGCCAGAAGGAGAGAGTGAGAGCAAGACAGAAGTCAGTCTTTTATAATTTAATCTTAGGGAAGACATCCCACCACTTTTGCCTTATTCTATTCATTAAATGCAAACCATTAGTTCTAGCCCACACTCAAGGGGAAGTGATTACACCAAAACATAAAAGCAGGAAGTGGGGATCATTGGGAGCCATTTTAGAAGTTGACTATCACAGCACTAGAAACTATTCAAAATTAAACACAAAGAGAGTAAGGAATTTTTAAAAAATGACAGTGCATCAATAAGCTGTGGGACTACTTCAGGTGGCCTAATACACATGTAATTGGATAGGTGAAGGAGAATAGATGTGGGAAAAGAAAAAACATTTGAAGAAATAATGGCCCCAAATTTTCCAAATTTGATTAAAACTATAAGCCTACAGATACAAAAATTCTACTAACCTCAATCACAAGAAAGACAAAGATAACTACACCAAGGTACATCATAATCAAATTGCTCAAAACCAGTGATAAAGAGAAAATCTTAAATACAACCAGAGGGAAAAAAAGACAGGTTGTATATGGAAAAACAAAAAATAAGGAAGACAACGGGTTTCTCATGAGAAACATTGCAAGTGAGAAGACAGTAGAGGAACATCTTTAATGTACTGAAAAAAATTGTCAACTTAGGTTCCACACCAAGTGAAAATATCTTTCAAAACAAAACATTGCTTCTCATCACAAGAAAAAAGAATTTTGTAACTATGTATGGCAAGAGTTGGTAACTAGATTTATTGTGGTAATCAGTTCACAGTGTATACAAATATTGAGTCATTATGTATACAGATATACAATTTACAATATACATTACATAAATATTGTCATTATGTATACAAATGTGTATATATGTATACATTATGTATATAAATATACAAAATACAATATACAAATACTGAATTCATTACATCTGAAACTAATATAATGTCATATGTCAATTATACCTCAATTAAAAAAACAGAAACAAAACAAAAATTAAAACATTGCTGAAAGAAATTGAAGAAAACATAAATAGAAACATATCCTGTGTTCATGGATTGGAAGACAATATATTTTTTTTCTTCAGATATTTATTTGAAAAAAATGGGCTTCCTAAATTTGGGAATAGTTAACTACTGTATTAACTCTTCACTGAACATTTTTGGATGTTTTCTTTTTTCTGTATCTGAAATGCCTTTTTTTTTCATTTTCTTTTCTCATTTGCAGATTTCCCCTAAGAAATATTGAAAACTTTCTGCCTGTTCCCTGCAAGGCAGCAATTCTCTTTTCATGAAGTTCTCTCTTTCATGAAGTCATGGAAGTCAAAGCACATTAGGTAAGAAGAATCTCAGCATTGTGTAAATAAGAAGTCCAATTTCCATCACTTGAAATGTGGAATCATGGAATTCTCAAAGTGAGAGATACCTTACAGATCATTTGAATAGCTGGCAACTTTTCAGAAATTCCTTTTGGTCACATTTGAAAGAAACCCCATCCAGTCACCAAATACATGTTGGAGTCCTCAAGCTACCACTGGGGATCCCTTCCTTCATTCCAGGAATATTTACTAAGGTTCTATCAAGTGTTGGCACTGAGATTTAACAGATCCAATCTCCAGGTGTCAACTCTTTTCTTCCCCCTTTCCAGCCTGATTGAGGTATAATTGACAAATAAATTTGTATATATTTAAAGTGTACAATGTGATGATCTGATACAAGTACACATTGTGAAATGATTAACAAACTCAAGTTAATTAACAAATCCATCACCTCACATAGTTACTTTTTTTTTTCCATTTGGTGAGAATGCTTTAAGAGCCACTCTCTTAGCAAGTATCAAGTATACCATACATTATTATTAACTATAGTCACTATGCTGAATATTAGATCCTCAAAACTTACTCATCTTATAACTGAAAGTTTGTATCCTTTGACCAACACCTCCCCATTTCCCCCATCCCCCACCTCTGGCAAACACCTTTCTACTCTCTGTTTCTGAGTTTGACTTTCTTTTCTTTTCTTTTTTTAGATTTCACATATAAGTGAGATCATACAGTATGTCTTTCTTCCTTTGTGTGACTCATTTAACGTAGTATGCCTAATGCTCTCTGGGTTCATCCATGTTGCCCCAAATGGCAGAATTTCCTTTTTCCTTCTTTTATGGCTGAATAATATTCATATATCTATGATATATATAACACCTTTATCCATTCCTCTGATGATGGACACTTAGGTTGTTTACATATCTTGGTTATTGTGAATAATGCTGCATTGAACATGGGGTTCAGATATCTCTTCAAGACATTAATTTTATTCCCTATGGATATGTACCCAGAAATGGGATTGCTGGATCATCTGGTAGTTCTATTTTTAAATTTTTGAGGAACTTTCATACTATTTTCCATAATGGCTGCACCAATTTATATTCCCACCAGCAGGGTAAAAGTGTTCCCTTTTCTCCACATCCTTACCAATATTTGTTATCTCTTATCTTTTTTATGATAACCATTCTAACAGGTGTGGGGTGATATCTCATTGTGGTTTTGATTTGCATTTCTCTGATGATTAGTAATGTTGAGCACACTTTTGTGTACCTGTTGCCCATTTGTATATCTTCTTTGGAAAATAGCCTGTTCAGATCCTTTGTCTATTTTTTTTTTTTTTTTGGCTGCGTTGGGTCTTCGTTAATATGCGTGGGCTTTCTCTAGTTACGGTGAGCGGGGGCTACTCTTTGTTGCGGAGCACGGGCTGTAGGCGGTCAGGCTTCAGTAGTTGTGGCTCGCAGGCTCTAGAGCGCAGGGTCAGTAGTTGTGGCGCACGGGCTTAGTTGCTCTGCGGCATGTGGGATCTTCCCGGACCATGGCTCGAACCTGTGTCCCCTGCATTGGCAGGCGGATTCTTAACCACTGTGCCACCAGGGAAGCCACCCTTTGCCTATTTTTAAACAGATTATTTGTTTTTTTGCTATTGAGTTGTATGAGTTCTTTATGTATTTTAGATATTAACCCCTTATCAGATATATGGTTTGCAAATATTTTCTCCCATTTGGTAAGGTACCTTTTCATTTTGTTGATGGTTTCTTTTGCTGCACAGAAGATTTTTATTTTGATGTGGTACCGCTTGTTTATTTTTGCTTTTTTTGCCTATGTTTTTGGTGTCATATCCAAAAAAGTCATTGCCAAACCAATGTCAAGGAACTTTTCCTCTATGGTTTTTTTGTTGTTATTGTTTTGGCCACACCGCATGGCTGCACTGCATATGGGATCTCATTTCCCTGACCAGCGATTGAACCAGTGCCCCCTGCATTGGAAGCGTGGAGTCTTAACACTGGACCACCGGGGAAGTCTCCACTATGTTTTTTCTCTGGTTATTTTACAGTTTCAGGTCTTATATTTATGTTTTTAATCCATCTTGAGTTAATTTTTGTGAATGGTGTAAAATGTGGGTCCAGTTTCATTGCTTTACATGGTGTTATCCAATTTTCCCAACATGATTGGAAGGCTTAATATTCTTAAGATGTCAATACTACCCAGAGAGGATCTAGAGATTTTTTTTTAAAAGTCCTAAAATTCATATGGAATCTCAAGGGACCCAAATAGCTAAAACAATGTTGAAAAAGTGGAACAAAGTTAGAGGACTCACAGTTCCTGATTTCAAAATTTACTACAAAGCTATAGTAATCAAAACAGTGTGGTACTAAAAATATAAAATGTTAGGATACTAAAAGACTTTTCAGCAATTATTCCAAAATATTTACCCAAGTTCATAACAATTTCTAGTCCATAATCATAAGGCAAAAAAACAAAAACAAAAGCAGTGTGGTACTGCCATAAGACAGACATAGAGATCAATTGAATAGAATAGAGAGATTCCCCCCAAAAAATCCTCGCATACATGGTCAAAAGATTATTGCCAAGATCAATCAATGGGGAAAGGACAGTCTTTTCAATAAATGCTGCTAGGAAAACTGGATATCCACAGGCAAAAGTTGGATCTAACACCAAATTACCAATTAATTACCAATTGAGACAAATTACTAATTAATGAAAGAGTTGACATCAATATAGATAATAAAAGGAAAGTAAGGGAATGTTATGAACAACTTTATTCCTAAAAAGTCAACACCTTAGATGAAAGACACATTCTGTGAAAACTCACTCAAGAAGAAATAGATAACATGAATAGCACTATATCTATTAAAGAAATTGAGTTTGTGGTTAAAACCCTTCCCACAAGGAAATTCTAAGCCCAGATTGCTTTGCTGGCGAATTCTACCAAACATTTAAAGAAGAAATAACATACATTCTACGCAAACCCTTCCAGAATATTGAAGAGGAGGGAAACCTTCTAAACTTATTTTATGAGAACAGCATTACTAAAGTTGGTACAAGGAAAGAAAGCTACAGAACAATATCCCTCATGAACCTAGATGCAAAGATTCCAAACCAAATTTTAGCAATTTGAGTCCAATAATATGAAAAAACGATAATACATTATGACCAGCTAGACTTTATCTCAGAAATGTAAGACTTGTCTAATATTTGAAAATCAGTCAATGTAATTCAACATCCACGAAATTAATCTCACAACTCAATAATGTGTTACCAACTGCAGTTTGAAAAACATTGTGTGGGAGAAGCTATAGACAATTGCTTTGCTTGTTAGCTTACTTGTTGGCTGACCACCATTCATTCTCTTCCTATTTGAAGGGAGATCTCCTAAGATGGAGATATTGGTACAAAGTATCCTGCCTCAACTAGAGAAGTTGAAGAATAGAGATCTTCTCCCCCTCTCCCCCCATTCTTAGGATGAAGAATCTGGAGCAACTGACCAAAAGACAGGGATGATTAGTATCTCGTCACTGTAGTTTTGACAATGCTTAGCCTCACCCACAGTGTCCCAGCCATACTGTTCCTGCTGGAAGAATGTTGCGTGTTTCTTGGTGGCTCCTGGAACCCTTATCATCTTGGAAGATTGAAGAAGATTCATATAATCTTCCAAGCCTGGCCCTCTAACCTCCTCTTGATTTGGGGAGCTCCCTCTGCCACACCAACATCCTTTCAATAAATTTTTTTTTGGTTTTTTTGTTTGATTAGGTTACCTGTAGTTGGTTTCTTCTACTTACAATCAAGGACCCTGATAAAACAGAGAAGAAAGAGGAGAGTTATGGAGAAAAAAATTCTGGAAAGCCCACCAAACTTCAATCAAGCAGGAACTAAATACCTATTTTGTTTAATAAAATTCAAAACCACTGACATGAAACCCTAGGATAGCTTTACTTAGGGTTAAGGAAAAGAAAAGTATGTTCAGCAATTTTTATACAATAAATAGAGCCTGCTAGTTTGCTCCAGATGTCCGGACTGCAATCTCATCTTCAAAGACACTTCCCACAGGGCTAGCTTGGGTGGGTGGGCATTGAGTTTTGTTTTTCCTTTTTCTTGTCAATAGAGACAAGGTTGGGTTTATAGAGAGTGGACAGAGTGGTTGTGGCTGTTTGCCATTGTTAGGTAGTGGGAAAGATGGCTAAGGGACCCTGGATTTAGACCTTCCCCAAAGCAGTCAAGACCAAATTCTCTGTCTGAGCATATCAAGGCCTTCACGACCTGTCCCAGCCTGCTGTTCTTCCATTACTACCTGTCCCTTCCCCTCTATATAACCATGTCTTATTCACTCTCATCCACTGGTTTTCAAATTGTGACCTGATAAAAAAGCTCTAAGGTTTGATGGAAATTAAACTTAAGTCAGGAAAGTTTAAAAAACACTGCTCTGGGCCACAATCACCTCTTCCTCCTCTGACCTTGTCTTTATTTTTTTTAATTTATTTTTTTCTTTACTTTTTGGCTGCGTTGGGTCTTAGTTTCGGCATGCGGGACCTTCGTTGCAGTTGGGCTTCTCTTTAGTTGTGGCATGCAGGTTTTCTCTCTCTAGTTGTGGCACACGGGCTCCAGGGCACGTGGGCTCTGTAGTCTGCGGCACACGGGCTCTCTCGCTGAGGCGCACGAGCGCAGTAGTTGTGGTACATGGGCTTAGTTGTCCCACAGCATGTGGGATCTTAGTTCCCGGACCAGGGATTGCACCCATGTCCCCTGCATTAGACCACCAGGGAAGTCCCCTCTGATCTTGTCTTGTTTTGTTTGTCATGGGTCACATTTAGCTTCTCATTTAACATTTCATAGGTTATATCTTTCTCTTAAATTAAGGTAATGTTGGTTTATAACATTGTATACATTTCATCTGTACAACATTATATTTCTACTTCTGTATACACTATATCTATGCTTTCCACCAAAAGTTGAGTTTCCATCCATCACCATACAGTTGACCTTCTTTACCCATTTTGCCCTCCCCCCACCCCCCTTCCCCACTGGTTACCATCACACTGGTCTCTGTATCTATGTGTTTGCTTTTGTTTAGTTTGGTTTGCTCATTTATTATTATTATTTTTTAATATATCCCACATATGAGTAAAATCATATGGTATTTGTCTTTCTCTGTCTGACTTATTTCACTTAGCATAGTACCCTCAAGGTCCATCTATGTTGTCCCAAAAGGCAAAATTTCATGTTTTTATGGCTGAGTAGTATTCCATTATATATATATACATATATATATATATACACACACCACCTCTCTTTATCCATCTGTTGATGGGCATTTAGGTTGCTTCCTTATTTGGCTACTGTAAATAATGCTGCAATGAACATAGGAATGCATATATCCTTTTGAATTAGTGTTTTTGTTTTCTTCAGGTGAATAACCAGAAGTGGAATTGCTGGATTGTATGGTAGTTATATTTTTAATTTTTTGAGGAATCTCCATACTGTTTTCCAACTTAAATTCCCACCAACAGTATATGAGGGTTCTCACAGGTTATATATTGTCTTGGTTTCCCAGTGAAATTGGAAGATTTTGGAAAGCACAGTGCCAAGCTCATTTCTAGCACTTAATAAACACCCATTGAATGAATGAATTAATGAAAATAGTTAACATGTATTGATAACTATGTGTCAGATACCATGTTAAACAATTTGCATGCATTGTCTCATTCAATTCGCACAACAAACCTATGAAGTGGGTTTTGTTAATATACTCATTTCATAAAAGAAGAAAGTGAAGTTTAGAAGATGAAAGTGACTTATTCAAGGTCACATAGCCAGTAAGTGGCTGGCTGACATTTAAACTACTACTAGTCTCAAAGGTAGCATGATTCAGAGAGGGAGAATGTTAAGGACTTTCAAGATCTACAGTTCTGAGATACCAGATGTTCTCAGACAGAGTTGGCAGGTAAAGTATGAAAAAAGTGGAGAAAACTCATTAAATTGAGTTTTAATGAAGAAAGAAGGAAACGGAAACCATCACCAAATTAGGGCCATTGATTCACTTTCTGCTGGCACCCTCCCTCCCTCTAAGCCTTTTGCCAGACACTCAGCAAGTTTCTATTAAGTGAGAAAAGTAGCCCACATTCATTCACAAAGCCAGAATTAAGCATCTATTTGTAAAGAAGTTTTCCGTGGTTCTCAGATAGTAAAACATGTACACGTGAACAGCTGTTTATGTAGAAGCTAGCACAGTGCCTGGCACATACACAATAGGCACTTAATAAATGAATCATTCATGTTATTGTTGGTGTTAATAAATAGAATGTGTATTGAGTGCCTAATATGCAGAATATTCTGGGTAATTTCATAGTTCCTGACTCGCATAAACCTCACAGCCATCCCTTGAATTAGATGATTTTACTGCAGTTTAACAAATGAAGAAACTAAAGCACAAAGTGGTTACAATTTCCTCAAAGCCACACTGATCTGATACCAAAACCCATGCTCTTTATAATACCCAGTACCGATAAATAACGCGTATGCTGATACAAATAAATGGACCAAAAAGGAACATGGCAACCAGTTCTCACCAATACCCTGGAAAGAATGCCTATGGTTTGAATTCAACTGGAGGATGAAATTCATTCAAAGTTGTTGGTGGCCCCCTCCAGCAGCTCGATCAGATTTTACAGATGATAGCAGCTTGGAGAACAGATATTCTGTCCCTCCAGGAGTCAAAGTCCACTTGAGGCTAGCCTAAGGCCCATTTCATAGCAGACCACAGGACTTTGCCCTACCCCTTTCATCAAGAACCTTCTTGCTTAATCAAAACTACAATGAGGTATCACCTCACACCTGTCAGAATGGCTGTCATGAAAAAGTCTACAAATACCAAATGCTGGAGAGGACGTGGAGAAAAGGGAAACCTCTTGCACTGTTGGTGGGAATGTAAATTGTTACAGCCACTATGGAGAACAGTATGGAGTTTCCGTAAAAAACTAAAAATAGAGTTACCATGGGACTTCCCTGGCAGTCCAGTGGTTAAGACTCCACGTTTCCACTGCAAGGGGCACTGATTCGATCCCTGGTCAGGGAACTAAGATCCCGCAAGCCAAGCTGTGCAGCGTGTGAAAAAAAAAAATAGAGTTACCATATGATCCTGCATCCCACTCCTGGGGATATTCCCAGAGAAAACTCTAATTCGAAAAGATACATGCACTCCAATGTTCATTGCAGCACTATTTACAATAGCTAAGAAATGGACACAACCTAAATGTAACATAGTGTTGTAGGTCAATTACAGTTCAAAAAACAAGCAAACAGGGACTTCCCTGGTGGCGCAGTGGATAAGACTCCACGCTCCCAATGCAGGGGGCCCGAGTTCAATCCCTGGGATCATGTGAACTAGATCCCACATGCATGCTGCAACTGAGAGCTCGAATGCCACAACTAAGGAGCCCACCTGCCACAACTAAGACCCGGCGCAACCAAATAAATAAATAAATATTAAAAACAAAAAAACCACAAGCAAACAAACAAACAGAAAAAGGGATGAGATCTGTGGTTACCAGAGGCGGGGTTGGGGAGAGGGAAGTCGGGGGGGAGGGGGAATTGGATGAAGGCCGTCGAAAGGTACAAACTTCCTGTTATAAGATAAGTACTAGGGATGTAATGTACAACACGATAAAGATAACAGTGCTGTGTGTTATATATGAAAACTGTTAAGAGGGTAAATCCTAAGAGTTCTCATCACAAGGAAAAATATTTTTTCTATTTCTTTAATTTTGTATCTATATGAGATGATAGATGCTTACTAAACTTATTGTGATGATCATTTCATGATGTATGTATGTCAAATCATTATGCTGTACACCTTAAACTTACACAGTATGTCAATTATATCTCAATAAAACTGGAAGAAAGAAAGAATGAAATGTGCCTTTCACTGTCCAGGTGCTCTGTCTCTATGAGCTGGAAGGTTAACAAGGTGGGGAGAAACAAGATAGAAGGAGCCTGTGCCCTTAACAGCTCCGAACCTCCATGTCAGCCCTGGACCACCTCCTTGGATTCTTAGGTGAGTGAAAAAAAAAACTTCTGTCTTGTTTCAACTACAATACTTTGGGGTCTCTTATTAGAGAAGTTGAGCATGTAGGTAACTAATAGGAGTACTAATGTGAAGATTGTTCTGGAAGATTGGCTACTTTGGGTGTTTTGCTCTAAATGATTAGAGATAGAAGGACCTTTGTCTGTCATCTAACCCAAGGCCTTGCTATTTCAGATGGGACCCAGAGAGGAGGAAAGAACTTGTTAAAGAGTCCCCATTTAATTGGGGTTACCATCTGTTGCCTTCCAGGGAGGCTCTCCTCTTTATTTATGTACTTGGCATTATTAGAGGCCAACAACAAATGCACTTTCTAAAAATAACAAAGTCAACTTGCCCTCATTTCCAGATAGGCCAGTTTCTAAAAGCAGGTCTGTTTCAGCCCCTTGAAGGCCAGCCTGCTGGTGGACTGAGGTGGACTGAGGTTCATAAAAGCAACGTATTATGAAGTGATGGGGTGAACTGTAAATTAGTGCCACACATTTTTTAAAATAATAATGATTTTTTTCATCGCCTTTTTTCCTGGGAATCAACATAAATGCACAACCAGATATCCAGCACTGACTTTGTAAAAGTGGGAGTTTGAAAACTTCGCGGAAGTAAACATTGAGTTGGCCGGGTTGGCAGTTGGATGACAAGCGTTTAGAGTGTACCTCAAGCAACTGTTACATGGAAAGCAGGCTCTGGATTCACTCACTTTTGTAACAGAGCATCAACCCAAACAAATATCAAGTGTCCAGAATGCTGAAAAGTCAAGTAAGCAAAGGAGTCCGATTTACCTTCAGCAAGTAGGAGTGAGCACCAAAGATGGTACATGACGACAGAGAAAGAAGATTTGAAAAAAAGATCTGGTGGCAAAATGATGTTACAAAGAGGCAGCATTAGAATGATTGTTGGAGGCAGGATATAGTAAAGGCTCAGATCATGGCCTTTGGAGATGGGTAGACTTCAGTTCGAATCCCAGCTCTGCCACTTACTAGCTGTTTTTCCTTCACTTCTTCAAGCCTTGATCTTCTTTTTTTTAAAACATTTTTGAAATGGCATAATGTTATTTTATTTTTTTTATTTATTTTATTGAAGTATAATTGATATACAATGTTGTGTTAGTTTCTGGTGTACAATGAAGTGATTCAGTTATACATATATATAATAGTTTGCATCTGCTAATCTCAAACTCCCAATCCATCCCTCCCACACCCCCCCTTCCCTTTGGCAACCACAAGTTTGTTCTCTACTTCTGTGAGTCTGTTTTGGTTTCATAGATAAGTTCATTTGTGTCATATGTTAGATTCCACATATAAGTGATATCATACGGTATTTGTCTTTCTCTGTCTGGCTTACTTCACTTAGTATGATAATCTCTAGATCCATCCATGTTGCTGCAAATGGCATCATTTCATGCTTTTTTATGGCTGAGTAGTATTCCATTGTATGTATATGTGTATATATATATATACCACATCTTCTTTATCCATTCCTCTGTCGATGGACAGTTAGGTTGCTTCCATGTGTTAAACCTCAATCTTCTTATCTGTGAGATACAGATACTATCCCTTGCCTCACTTGGCAATTGCAAGGATTATATATGCAATAGTAATGTCCAAAGCACTTAGCACAGAGGCTGGCATAGAGTATGTGCTCAGTTAACATGCTCTGCCATTATCATGGTGTTTATACGTGATTATGACACTGAAACCTGTTTGACCAGAAGGAGTAGGAACCCCTAAGCAAAGGCTCCTCATAGCAAGGGCAGCAGTTGTTGTCTTTTACGGTATCACAGATTTAACCAGTAAACATGAGGAAAATGCAGATACCTGGGTCCTACTACCAGAGATTCTGATTCAGCGGTCTGAGGTGAAGTTGTTTTTTTTTTAAACTAGATTACCTGTTTATTACAAACGAATATAACTTAGGAACAGTAACATGGAAGAGATGCAAAGGGCAAGGTATGGGGAAAGGGCATGGACCTTCCATGCCCTCTCAGAGAGCTCCACTCTCCCCAAATCTCCACATGTTCACCAACACAGAAGCCCCCAAGGCAAAGCGTTTTTTCACAAGCTTTCCACATGATTCTCGTAGATGTGTTCCAAGAACTCTACTTTGAGAAAGAGAGGCCTACGGTCCTAGAATGCCTATATAGGACCTGGGGAAAGGCTGTCAGATGATTTCAACAGTCAAGCAGGTCTCGGCTAAACACCGTGAGACTGACAAAATCCTAGTTCACCCTCTTGCTTGGGAATGGGGGCGGGGTGAAGGTCTCCAAGCTCTGGGCTCTCGGTTCCATTAGGTCATCGATGTTTCAGAGTTGAAAAACTTACAGTTTAATTTCCTTCAGCTGCTTTTACCTGTTACTTTCTGAAGGCCCTCTCTCCCACTCCCCTCTCTCGGGAGACACAAGGGATTGCTGACCAGACAAAGGGGAGGATGTTATAGCTATGGTTCATTAAGCTGTGAAGTGAGGGGCACTCCACTTAACGACTGTCTTGTTCTCATCAAAATTAGAACTGGAGAGTGGCTGATAATGGGATAAAGAAGGCATCTTCTCTGACTGGCGCATACATCCCCTGCAGTTCAAAATCCCAGGCTCCCCTGATGCCTGTCTGAACTCTTCAGCTAGGATATTTGCTCCTTTTATGTTGAAATCAGACATAAGGACAACAGACAAACTGTTCTGCTACTTTGTGTAAGACCCCCCCCCCCCAAAACGATTAGCCTGGTTTTAAACACACTCACGTGCGCACGCACACACACGCATCTTCTTTATTTGGCTAAGATAGTGAGAACAAGGTTGAAGTTGCTACAAAAGAATCTATAAGGCTTTAAGATTAACAAGGTTTCCTTTTTTTTTTTTTTTTTGGCCACTCGGCTTGTGGGATCTTAGTTACCTGACCAGGGATTGAACCCAAGCCCTCCGCAGTGAAAGCGTGGAGTCCTAACCACTGGACCACCAGGGAATTCCCAACAAGATTTGCTTTGACACCATCCCACCTTACCTTTGTGATGGATACGAGGTGACAGAGACAGCAAGCATCTCATAGAGGCCATAACTGAAAAAAATGAATCTCTAATGTAGGGCAAAGAGTCTGGGGTAGGAGGACTTTGAGAGGGCACTTATTCCTTCTAGAAGATCTTGGTTTTCTCAAAGAGGCTTTCTATACATTGTGAAATGGATCTACAGAATAAGAATGGCACCTCCATTGAGATTTACCAACCCCAGATCATCTCCCTTAGGAGTTTGGTCTTCAGTAACAAGTCACTAGCTACACCTTCCCTTCCCCAGCAAGCCCATTAAAGAAGCTGCACAGAAACCCAAAGCTTTTACTTTTTCCAGAATTCGGACTCAATTAGATGCATAGAGAACCATTGGCCTTTCTCCATCCTGTGGAAAGAGGTCAGTGGCTCACAATAGCTTATAGAACAGTTTGCTTAATTCTGATATTGTCTGAAAGTCTGCCATTCCGAGACCGCACAGATCTGGTGTTTCACACCAGCTATGATGCATTTTCTTTCTCGCGTGTGCCCTATCTGCTGCAGCTAGAGACCATCGTACACCTTGCTGGGCGCTCCACGTTTGCTTGTTGATGATAATCACAGGTAGCAGAACACCGGCCTGTGAGTGAGGAGACCTGCGTTCCTGTTTCAGCTCTGCTACCAGCATGCTGTGTAACCATGAGCATGTCCCTTCCCTATCTGAGAATCAATTTCCTCATCTGTAAAATGAGGAAGAAGGTCTCTAAGAGTCCCTCCAGCTCTGCCGTTCTCTGAGTCCTAACATAAAGGCTTAATCAAATGTGAATGAGTCCTATCACATCAGCAACCCCTAAGCCGGTGGTTCCTAAATTCCAGTGTGCATCGGAATCAGCCAGGGAAGCAACTCTAGTTTTGGAAATGTATCTCACATCTGAAAATGGTGCATGTACAAGGTAATTCATTACATTCATTGATTGTATTAGTTAGCAGAGGATTGGAAACAACCCAAGTGTCCATCAAAAAGTGACTGGTGAGGGAATTCCCCGGTGGTCCAGTGGTTAGGACTCTGTGCTTTCACTGCCAAGGGCTCGGGTTGGGGAACTAAGATCCAGCAAGCAGCATGGCACTGCCAGAAAAAAAAAAAAATGTGACTGGTGAAATAAAGTCTCCTCTATCCATATAATGGAATAGTATACAGTTGTGAAAACTAGTAAGGAAGTACTCTATGACAGTTATGGAAAGATCTTTAAGTTATATATGTGCTTATTTTATGTTATTTTTTTATTGCAGTATAGTTGATTTACAATGTTGTGTTAGTTTCTGGTGTACAGCAAAGTGAATCAGTTATATATATGAACATATAAACATATTCTTTTTCAGGTTCTTTGTCATTATAGGTTATTGCAAGATATTGAATATAGTTCCCTGTGCTATACAGTAAGACCTTGTTTTTAATCTATATATATTTTTTAAAGATAAAGAACAGTATGTAAAGCATTCTAACTTTTTCGGGGGGGCAAGTGAAAAATGTATTTCCTCTTTTGCTTGATATCTGATAAAGAACCTCAGAAAGGATTTCTAAGACTTGAATAGCAGTGGTTACCTAGGTTTGTATGGCAGGTGAGGCTGGGTAAAGGTCAGAAATGGGCAGCTGAGGACAGGGATGGGAGTGACACTTTCACTCTACACATTTTTTATATTTTTAAAGTTTTATGCCATATGAATGTGTTGTCTGTTCAAAAATTACATAATAGAATAACAATCCACTTGAAAACTAGTTAAAAATGCTGAGCTTCATGAGTCAGAACTCCAGGGGTTCAGAACCTGCCTTTTTAGCTAGTTCCCCCCTGTAGATTCTGATGTAAGTGGTGAGTGAAATATATTTAAAAAAACACTGGGCTAAGCACTTTGCAGAACAGGAAGGACAGCAAAGATGCCTGCAGTGTAAGTAAGGGCCTTCTCATTAATGATTTCTCTACCAAGCAGGCCCACATCACAATGAAATTCTAAGACTTCCAAATCCATACCTTACCTTTCTACTTTCCTACATCTTCCAGTGATGTGACCAAGCCTTCTTTGGGAAATCCTGATATTTCTTGACAGTGGAGAGTATTAAGTCTCCGGCACTTTTGTTTGTGTGGCTTTTCTCTTTCAGGCTGGCAGGACTTGCTCATTTGGAGGAATAACGGTTGTTGGTAAAGAGAAAATCCCCTCCAAAAGATGAGATCAAAGTGTGATTTCACTTGCCCTGCCCTTCTGCTGCCAGCAGCAGTAGGGCGACCCCTGCCTCCTAGTGAGGAGACCTGCTTGTGGATTTGGAGTCAGGGTGTGGGCAATACGTAGATTTTGCCTGGAATTGATTTACGTTGATACTTTGAGCCAAATCGATGTGCTTTTAAAAATAATATTAAGCAACATTTATTGCTCATGTGTGTTAAGCACTTGCCATGTTATCTTACTAATTTTTTCAACCTTGCTCTATTTCACAGATATGGAAGCCAAGGCTGGAGTAAGTGAAGTGACTAGCCACAGGCCACACAGCTAACAGGCAGCATGGTTGAGATGTACATTCAGGCAGTCTGCTGCTAGAGTGTGCTCCTAACCACTTGACTATACTGCCTCTCTTTGCTGGTGGTAGGAGGGTCATCCCTGCTCAAAGACAAGGCCCAGTCACCCAATAAGAAGTTTCTACAACTGTCCCAAGAGCTCAGGGAATGTCCATAGGCCTGCCTTTGACTCACATTCCAGATCCCTCTTGCGCTGGTCTGCTGTGCCTGGTTTTCTCACTAACGTTGAAGAGCCCAGATTCTCTCCCTTTGGTCGTGGGATTGGCACTTCAGTTGGACTGTCTGATGGGATTTAATGCTCAGCTTTTCCCTTGATCACTGGCTTTCAGATCACCTTTGGCTCCAAGCTCTGATGCCCCCAGGCGGGTCTAACCTGAAGCTCAACCCTGGTTCCCAGCCCAGGCCCCCAGCATGGATGTAGAATCCTGGCATCCTGCTTGTCCTACCAGGAAGAGAAGAACAGACTTTCTTGGTCTCTCTCAGACTGTTCTATCTTAACTAGCTGCTTCTGCTAACCCCTCACCCTCAGTCACATGCAGCAAGGTCTCCCAAGTCTTGTCAACAAGTTGACTTCCTCGAGCAAACCACAAAGAAGTCAAGCCACCAGCAATGACTTATTGGTGGCCCAGCATTGTACCTTAGAGCTATAACGTCATCTGAGGGCATTTGCTGCCCCTTCCTACTAACAACTGGCATACAGCCCAGGCAGTGTGGAGACAGGAAGAGGAAATATCTCATACAACAGCCATATAGTTCATGCACTTCTTGTTTTCTCAGGATTGGGGACGAATTTGCACCAAACCAATCATTTGTTATCGCCTTGTTCTATGGTGGGGTGCATTTGAAGATAGTTGGCTACAGTGGGGTAGAGGTGGAGTGTTTGGACATGTGATAGAATAAAACGAACTGGTTCAGCCTCAGGGTGCTCTGGAAGCTTTAATCAATGGTGTTATCTAGTCCCCGGTAGGGTGACAATAACTACACCAGCTCACTTTTGGAGAATGCGTGCTTGATTATGTTAGCCATGGCGAGAGCCAAATGATGCTGTGCTAATTTGTCCTTTTTAGCATGTCCTTGTCATCAGCCAAGTCCTAGGGGCTGCGTGGAGTAAGACCACTTTATCTCCTTTTGCTGCTTTGACCACATCCTTCCCCTTCTCAAAACCGTACAGCAGTTCTCTCATCGGAACACCAGAAAAACTAGATCCCACCCATGGTCCATGAACATGGCGTAGATAGCCTGGGTTTCGGAGCCTGAAAGCCTGAGTTTTGAATCCTAGCCCGGCTACCTACAACCTGTTTAATTTGGGGCAAGATACTGAACCTCTCTGGTTCCCAGTGTTTTCCTTTGTAAAATGAGAATAAGAATGCCTCCTATCTTACTGGGTTGTTATGAGGAATAAATGAGTTAATATTCGTAAAGCACTTGGAAGGGTGTCTGACTATAGTAAGTGCCATGCAAACGTTTGTTAAATAAATAAATAATAAGTATATCCCTCCATTAAACAGATATCTGTTGAGTATCGACGAGCTAGCCAGGGATTGGCAAATTTTGCTGTGGAGGGCCACATACTAAATATTTTTTTAGGCTTTGCAGGCCACGTGATCCCTTGCAACTACTCAACTCTGCCATTTTAATGTGAAAGAAGTCGTAGATAGTATGTAAAGGAGATGGTGTGGCTATGTGCCAATTTCAATTTATTAAAACAAAACCAACAGACTTTGGGTTAGATTTGGCCCACAGGCCATAGGTTGGTGACCCTATGCTAGGGAATGGGGATCCAATGGTATACAAAACAGACCCACTCAATCATTCAGTCTAGTGTGGGAGACAGATGTGAACGAAATAATTACGCACCTTGTCAATTGTGGTAAGTATGGGAAAGGAGTAGGGATGGGAGTGGGGGTAACGCACTCTGGAGGATCAGCCAAAGTTTCTGAGGAAGTGGCTTCCAACAGAGATCAAGGTCAGACTTAAAACAGGTGAATGGGGGTGTGTGGAGGGGCATGTGTGAGATACCCTCCATTGACATCACCCTCAAAGACTAAGGATGTCCTAAACACCTTAAGTATCTCCATCGTTACCCTTCATTGAGTCTATGGAGAAATCATTGAGATTTGTATTCAGTCCTTTCCTAAAGCTGTTTTAACTTCGGCATGTCTAATCTATTGTGAGAACAGCAGAACTGTTAAAAGCCCAGACTATTGCCAAGCTGCCTGGCCCTACACAGTACTTGTGTAAGCTTGGGCAAGTTTCTTAACTTCTCTGTGCCAGAGTTTCCTCCTTCTTTCAGATGAAGATGACAATGTTGGTAGTATCCACCTCGTGGGGTGGTTATGAGGATTAAATGAGCCATTGTTTGTAACCTACTTGGAATAGTGTCTGGCTCATAGTAAGCATGAATATGTGTTAGCTCTTGCTCTTGTGGTCGATTATGTGTTTGATACTCTTTGTAGGGTTCACTAGGGCTTCCTTTTCTTCCTGCTAACATTGCCCCCTTCCTACTCTGAGGAGTACCACTCCACTAAATTCTCTTATTTCAGAATTTAGTTAATTAGCCAATAAGACAATGACTAACATGTGTTGGGCACTTACGTTCCAGATTTGGCGCTAAACCGTTTATGTACAAATCTCACTTAATCCTCAAATTCAAAGTCTTAATAGCCCATTTAAATTGAGGAAACTGAGGCTCGGAGAAGTTAAGTGATGAGAGACAGAATATGCAAATAGACAATGACCATACCGTATAAAAAAATAAAAGTCTGACCCACAACCTGCAGCAAATGCCTAGGAAACCATCTCCTTATCTACAATAACCAGCCCAGGAAGGCAGCCCGCTAGGTCAGACTCACACGAAGTCAGATTGCTACCTCTGGTAACATTCCAGGAAGCCAAACACTGATCCCTGTAACAATCAACCCCAAATGGCCAGGACCTGATTCGTAATTGACAGCTCCCCTAAGTTTCATCCCAGTTTCCAACTTGGGACCAACCAAAGAAAGCCAAATATGCCCCTCTAGTCAATCGCACAGGATGCCCTACTTCTAGTTAGCCTGCCTACAGTGTTCCCATGCCAACAGCCTCCGATCAGGGCATAGCCAAAGCCTTTCCTTTTTCCACTATGAAACTTTCCCACTCCTCTGCCTGCCCTTGACTGTCTGCCTAATCCTAAGTGACAGTGACTGGCTCTTTTGTTGTAGCAAGCTCAGAATAAATAGCCTTTGCTTGCTCTTACTTGGTTGGTCTTCATTTTGTCACACTGACATCCTAAGGGTCACAAAGCTAATAAGTGGCAGAGCTAGGATTCAAACCCTGGTCTATCAGTCTGCAGAGTCCCAAGTCCTTAACTTCTATACTATACTGTCTTCCCACACTTGCTTTTGGGATGTTCTTGAATTATACGTTTTGATGGCATCCTCATCACCTTTTCCCACTGAAAAGAGGTAATCTGTTTAGGATTCCCTTATGCAACAGCCCCTGCCTCCAAGAAAATTGGAGGCTCCCTCTCTGTACCTTCTCTAGCTCACTGCGCAGTTGGAGGTGCAATCTACATATAATAATTACAGGGCTGACAGCACCCAGTGTAAGAATATGTGTTTTTCTTTTCAGGGCTGGCACTATGAGTAGGCAGTGTAATCAAGACAAAGATATAATAGCTGTTGAGTTCTTATGATGTACCAAGCACTGTGTTAAATATTTTATATACATTAATTATCTCATTTAATCCTCAGAACAACTCTAGGAAGCAAATAATGCTATAATGCCCATGGTGGAGATGATGAATCAGAAGCAGAGAGAGCTCCAGCAATATTGCTGTGAATTTAGGGGATGGAGGAAACTTCTTCACTCCCCATAACACTTCTGGGTAGCTCCTACCTGAATTCCCATTATTAACAGCCATCGGTTTTATCAAAATGCAAATCTCCCCGGAAGAGGTAATACAGTCAGCCTTCCCAACCCTTTACACTTCACTTGGAATGAACATATCACAGCCCCATTTCTGATTTCTGACAGCTGGCTTTGACAGGCAGAAAAATGGAGAGAACAAGGGCATACTCAGTGAGGTGACAGACTTTAGGACCTTTACTATCATATAATGCAATCAAGGGCCAGAGAGCTGGTCCTAGCTTCTGTTTCATTTCTGCTATCCTTCCTGACTAAGAACACCATCAGACCTTCCCATTCCTGTTCTCCAAGCTTTCTTTAAGCTCTGGACCAGACCATTCCTTCCCTTTGATATCTTTTTCTGCTTCATGAAAATCAGGTTATCAAACCTTTCCCTTAAAGCTCCTTTATATCATCACTTCCTCCAAGCAGCCTTCTTTGATTAAGATTAGATCTGTTTTCCTGAGGAACCAGAGCAAACTCTTGCCAAAGTTCCCAGTTCAGCCTGACCATTCGGTGGTTATCATCCAAGGACCGCTGCCTGTTCCAATCTGTATATTAATGGACTTTTACAAAGCCCACAGACTGATTGGATAGACCTGATTTTTTTTAATAAATTTATTTATTTTATTTATTTATTTTTGGCTGCATTGGGTCTTCATTGCTGCGCACAGGCCCTCTCCAGCTGTAGAGAGCAGGAGCCACTCCATGTTGCAGGTCACGGGCTTCTCATTGTGGAGGCTTCTCTTGCTGTGGAGCACGGGCTCTAGGCACGCGGGCTTCAGCAGTTGCAGCACGCAGGCTCAGTCATTGTGGCTTGCGGGCTCTAGAGCGCAGGCTCAGCAGTTGTGGCGAACGGGCTTAGTTGCTCCGCGGCACGTGGGATCCTCCCGGACCAGGGCTCGAACCCATGTCCCCTGCATTGGCAGGCAGATTTTCAACCACTGCGTCACCAGGGAAGCCCCCTGATTTTTTATTTGAACTTGATTTACAATGTTGTATTAGTTTCTGGTGTACAGCAAAGTGATTCAGTTATACATACATACATATTCTTTTTCATATTCTTTTCCATTATGGTTTATTACAAGATATTGTATATAGTTCCCTGTGCTATGTAGTAGGTCCTTGCTGTTTATCCATTTTATATATAGTAGTTTGTATTTGCTAATCCCAAACTCCTAGTTTATCCCTCCCCAACCTTCCCCTTTGGTAACCATAAGTTTGTTTTCTATGTCTGTGAGTCTGTTTCTGTTTTGTAAATAAGTTCATTTGTGTCATATTTTAGATTCCGCATATAAGTGATATCATATGGTATTTGTGGATAGACCTGGTTTTAATATAATCTGGTTGTCCCATGTAGTCAGAGTGTAAATCACCACCCTGTCTTCAGCCCTCAGTCCATTCCATCTCCATTCCTCTTTTTAGGAAGTTTCCAAATTGGTGATTTGGAGAAATCGGCTATCACCCACCCAAAGCAATGGAAAGGAGAGAGAAAAACCGACAAATCAATATTCTGTGTCCACTATTAGCTAAGCTTTTGATCTATGGTCCAGAAATCATGCCTGAATTGGTGTTTTCATAATAGCTGCCTTCGCCGTGTTGCTGCCTAAACTAGCTGAGAGAGAGAGAGAGAGAGAGAGAGAGAGAGAGAGAGAGAGAGAGACAGAGAGACAGAGAGACAGAGAGAGAGAGAGAGAGAGAGAGGAGGCCGGAAAGAGAGGAAAGGGAAGAGAAGAGATGCTTAAAGAAAGTCTGCCTGTATGTCCCATTCCACACCATCCTTAGCCCAAGCCCCATCCCCTAAGTGAGAATGGGACTAGACAGTTGAAGGAAGCTCTGGGTTGGAAGGGAGCAGGTGGCTGGTTCTCCCAGTTCAGCCTGAGATTTAGTGACATTCTTGTAGACCATGTACCCTCTGTTACATGTGCATAAGGACACCATTTCCAACAATGCTTTCTCACCTTGACTTTAACCTCCACCCACACAAATATACACGCAGACTTCCTCAGTTCTCTGGCTCTGTGTACCAAGTAGAGGTGGCTAGGCTTAGGAAGAGCATTTAAGTCTGCTTGTCCACACTCCTGCTCCTTTTGCCCAGCCAGTACTGGCTTCCCTTCAGCAGTGTGTGTGCGCGTGCGTGTTGGTGTGTGTGTATCGGAGGTGGTCGGTGGAGGGAAGGCAGGAGAAGAGAAGAGGAGGAGGAAGCCTCCCCCACTGGTTTAGGACCAGCTCCAAGAGTGGTCTAAGCCAGGGGTCTGCAAACGTTTTCTATAAATGGCCAGATAGTACATATTTTCGGTTTTGTGAGCCATACAGCTTCTGTCGCAGCTCTACAACTCTGCCATTGTAGCGTGAGTGCAGCCATAGACAATATGTAAATGAATGAGCAAGGATATGTTCCAATAAAACTTTATTTATAAAAACAGGTGGTGAGCTGGATTTGGCCTTTGGGCTGTAGTTTGCAGACTCCTGATCTAAACTAATGCGAAAGCTGGAGATCATGAATGGACAACCATTGCCTAAGCCTCTTGCGTTGAGTGTCTTGCAGTTTCACAGGTCATAATTGTCAACACCTCTGGTTACTATCCAGACACGGAAGCGGAAATCACGCTGGAGGTGGATGCAGGGGATTAGGCCTAGTGTGGCCTGACCTCGAGACATATTCTGGTAGTGCTGTTTTATTTATTTATTTACCTTTAATTTTTTTTGCTGGGGGGCCGTGCCTCCTGGCTTGCAGGATCTTAGTTCCCCCACCAGGGATTGAATCCGGGCCCTCGGCGGTGAAAGCACAGAGTTCTAACCACTGGACCGCCAGGGAATTCCCTGGTAGTGCTGTTTTATTTTTATTTTTTTAATTTTTATTTAATTTCATTTTTATTTATTTATTTATTTTTGGCTGTGTTGGGTCTTCGTTGCTGCACACCGGCTTTCTCTAGTTGCGGCGAGCGGGGGCTACTCTTTGTTGTGTTGCACAGGCTTCTCATTGCGGTGGCTTCTCTTGTTGCAGAGCATGGGCTCTAGGCACGCAGGCTTCAGTAGCTGTGGCACACGGGCTCAGTAGATGTGGCGCGCGGGCTTAGTTGCTCCGCGGCAAGTGGGATCTTCCCGGACCAGAGCTCGAACCCATAACCCCTGCATTAGCAGGCAGATTTTTAACCACTGCGCCACCAGGGAAGTCCTGGTAGTGCTGTTTTAAAACAGGAATCCTGATAGGAGCTTACTTTCTTTCTATTTCTTCTACTTCCTGAAAGTGTAATGTGCTTTTTGTTTGGGGAGGGGAGTAGAAGAAAGGAGGACGATGGGGAGGTTTTCAGTGACTTGAGGGTCTGATGAACTGGATTCCACTTAACTGAGGTCTGTCTGCCTCCAAATTAGCAGCAGAGCAAGCTTGCTCTCCAGTCAGGGCTTAGCACTACCAGGGCCGGTGGACTTGCCCATCAGTGTTCGAGTTTCACAAGTGGCTTGATCATAACCCTTGCAGGCCTAGAATATCCCTGGGTCTCCATGCCCCTGGGCGGGCTCTGTGACATGCTGGCAGTGCGCTGTGCCCCAGAAGGTTTGAATATGCTCAAGACCTGTGATGGCAAATAAGCCATGCCAGCAGATTGGTAGGTAGCTGCTGTCTTTTGAGGGGGATTTTGAGGCTACATCTACAGAGAACGGGAAGGTGAGTCTGCTTGATTAATGAGGGCTGCTGTGGGCATAGGAGGAGCAATGGGAAGCATAAGGGCACCAGCTCTGCTGCAGGTCTGGAGAATTGAAAATGATATCTAGCAATGCAGACTATTTGCTGAGTCCTGTCTGTTAGTGCCTGGCTGGCTGGTGAGAAACATTCCTTCAGACATCTGAGTGAATCAAGTGACTCATTGGGAAGATGGCCCGGTTAAGGCCTATATTTGTGGCCATTATCACCCACCATGCTGTTGTCTCCTGTAGTATAGTCTAGAGCACATGCCTGCTCAGGGTGTCCCGTAAGGAGGGTTGCGTTCCCTTTACTGTGGACCATCTGTATTCATTGTGCCGGCACTGAAGCGTGCAGACAGAGATGGGGAAGAGAGAGTCTTAATCACTAAGGTTAAGGCTGATCTGCAAATTAGTATCTAAACCATAAAGCAGATTGAAATACATCCTAGAAGAACAGATTAAGGAAAATGCTGTTGGAGCACAGAGGAATGAAATGAGCTTTAACCCACAGGAGATGGGATTGGGGCCTCAGAGACAGAGAGCATGGAAGTCCCTTTGGAAGAGTTAGCCTATGAACCAGGCCTTGAAGGTGAAGTCGATTTTAAGGTGTAGAGAAGATGTTGAGGAACTCCTTTCTTAAAGGTCTCCTGTCTGTGGTCCAGTGGTTCTCAATCTTATTGACACCCCAGCCTCCCTGAGGAATATGACGTGTCCCATCCATTCACCTGTCGAAATTTTCGAGCACCTCCAGCATGCCAGGTTGTGAGCCAGAGGCTGTGGTGGTGTGGCCTAGCCTCCCTCCTAAGGGACCATGCTTCTCAGTGGGAGAATCTCCACTCCAGTCTCCCATTCTGCCAACCCACCCTTCCCACTGCAACCACAGTCTGCCTGCTTGCTTTAGTTTCAATTTTTTAGCATTTTATTTATTTTTAATGAGAAATACATGCAAATGATCCAAAAAATGCAAAAGAGTATAAATAAAAAGGAAGTTTTTTTCCCCCAAACCCTGTCTTGTCTAACCACTGTTAACTGTTCCTTATGTACTCTGCAGGAGAGAGTCCAGATAAATACAAGCAAATAGGCATAGACTTTTACAAATGGCAGCATATCATACACATTGTTCAGCATCTTGCTTTTTTCACAGAACTATGCATCTTGAAGATGCTTTCCATAAGCACGTAAAACGACTAGCTATTTTATAGCTGCATACTATTCCTTTGTATCGATTGCTGTGAATTATTTAACCCACCTCCTATTGACAGATATTTAGGTTTTCTGCAAACTTTTTTTTTTTCCCACAATCTTTTGCTAATGAAAGATCTTTACACACGTGGGAGTATGTTTGTATGATAAATTCTTAACAGTGGAATGGCTCCAACAAATGGTGCGGGCATCTGTAACTTTTATACATATCACCAAATTGCCCTCCATAGAGATATTGCAATCTACACACTCACCAGCACAGTGTATTGTCACACTTTTTCATATCCTTCAATCTGATAGATGAAAAATGAGATCTCATTGCAATATTAAATTGCATTTCTCTTATTATGAGCGACAATGGGAAACTTTTCATATGTTTAAGAGCCATTTGTGTTTCCTTTACTGTAAACTGTTCACATCCGTTGCCCATTTTTCTATTTGCTTAGTGGTCTTTCCTTTTCTTTTTAAATTATTTTTTATTGAAATATAGTTGATGTACAATATTATATAAGTTACAGTTACAATATTATATATGTACAATATTTTTAAAATTTATTTCAATTTCCTATAATATTATATTTATTCTTTTTATACAGCAGGTTCTTATTAGCTACCTACTTCATACATATTAGTGTATATATGTCAATCCCAATCTCCCAATTCCTCCTATCATCAACCCCCCCACCCCGCTTTCCCCACCTGGCGTCCACACGTCTCTTCTCTACATCTGTGTCTCCATCTCTGCCCTGCAAACTGGTTCATCTGCACCATTTTTCTAGATTCCACATATATGCGTTAATACGATATTTGTTTTTCCCTTTCTGACTTACTTCACTCTGTATGACAGTCTCTAAGTCCATCCAGATGCACAGGCTCAGTAATCGTGGCTCACGGGCGCAGTTGCTCCACGGCATGTGGGATCTTCCCAGACCAGTGCTCGAACCCGTGTCCCCCACATTGGCAGGCAGACTCTCAACCACTGTGCCACCAGGGAAGCCCCCTGTTGGAAGATTTTTAATTCTGGTTTCAATTTCATTATTCGTGATTGGTCTGTTCATATTTTCTATTTCTTCCTGGTTCAGTCTTGGAAGGTTATACCTTTCTAAGAACTTGTCCTTTTCTACCAGGTTGTCCATTTTATTGGCATAGAGTTGCTTGTAGTAGTCTCTTATGATGCTTTACATTCCTGCTGTGCCCATTGTAACTTCTCCTTTTTCATTTCTAATTTTATTGATTTGAGTCCTCTACCTCTTTTTCTTGATGAGTCTTGCTTAGGGTTTATCAATGTTGTTTATCTTCTCAGAGAACCAGCTTTTGGTTTTATTGATCTTTGCTATTGTTTTCTTTGTTTCTATTTCATTTATTTCTGGTCTGATCTTTATGATTTCTCTCCTTCTACTAACTTTGGGTTTTGTTTGTTCTTCTTCCTCTAGTTACTTTAGGTGTAATGTTAGATCATTTATTTGAGATTTTTCTTGTTCTTGAGGTAGGATTGTATTGCTATAAACTTCCCTCTTAGAACTGCCTTTGCTGCATCCCATAGGTTTTGGATCGTTGTGTTTTCACTGTCATTTGTCCCTAGGTATTTCCTGATTTCCTCTTCGATTTCTTCAGTGATCTCTTGGTTATTTAATAGCATATTGTTTAGCCTCCATGTGTTTGTGGGTGTTTTTTTTTCCTGTAATTTATTTCTAATCTCATAGCATTGTGTTCGGAAAAGATGCTTGATATCATTTCATTTTTCTTAAATTTAGTGAGGCTTGATCTGTGACCCAAGATGTGATCTATCCTGGAGAATGCTCAGTGTGCACTTGAGAAGAAAGTGTAATCTGCTGTTTTTGGATGGAATGTCCTATAAATATCAATTAAATCTATCTGGTCTATTGTGTCATTTAAAGCTTGTGTTTCCTTATTTATTTTCTGTTTGGATGATCTGTCCATTGGTGTAAGTGAGCTGTAAAAGTCCCCCACTATTATTGTGTTGCTGTTGATTTCCTCTTTTATAGCTGTTAGCAGTTGCCTTATGTATTGAGGTGCTCCTATGTTGGGTGCATATATATTTATAATTGTTATATCTTCTTCTTGGATTGATCCCTTGATCATTATGTAGTGTCCTTCCTTGTCTCTTGTAACATTCTTTATTTTAAAGCCTATTTTATCTGATATGAGTATTGGTACTCCAGCTTTCTTTTGATTTCCATTTGCATGGAATATCTTTTTCCATCCCCTCACTTTCAGTCTGTATGTGTCCCTAGGTCTGAAGTGGGTCTCTTGTAGACAGCATATATATGGGTCTTGTTTTTGTATCCATTCAGCCAGTCTGTGTCTTTTGGCTGGAGCATTTAATCCATTCACGTTTAAGGTAATTATCAATATGTATGTTCCTATGACCATTTTCTTAATTGTTTTGCGTTTGTTTTTGTAGGTCCTTTTCTTCTCTTCTGTTTCCCAGTTAGAGAAGTTCCTTTAGCATTTGTTGTAGAGCTGGTTTGGTGGTGCTGAGCTCTCTTAGCTTTTGCTTGTCTGAAAAGATTTTGATTTCTCCATTGAATGAGATCCTTGCCAGGTAGAGTAATCTTGGTTGTAGGTTCATACCTTTCATCACTTTAAATATATCGTGCCACTCCATTCTGGCTTGTAGAGTTTCTGCTGAGAAATCAGCTGTTAACCTTCTGGGAGTTCCCATGTATGTTATTTGTCGTTTTTCCCTTGTTGCTTTTAATAATTTTTCTTTGTCTTTAATTTTTGTCGATTTGATTACTATGTGTCTTGGCATGTTTCTCCTCTGGTTTATCCTGCCTGGGACTCTCTGCGCTTCCTGGACTTGGGTGGCTATTTCCTTTCCCATGTTAGGGAAGTTTTCGAGTATAATCTCTTCCAATATTTTCTCGGGTACTTTCTCTCTCTCTTCTCCTTCTGGGACCCCTATAATGCGAATGTTGGTGCATTTAATGTTGTCCCAGATGTCTCTTAGGCTGTCTTCATTTCTTTTCATTCTTTTTTCTTTATTCTGTTCCATGGCAGTGAATTCCACCATTCTGCCTTCCAGGTCACTTATCCAGGTTCTTATTCCAGGTTCTTCTGCCTCAGTTATTCTGCTACTGATTCCTTGTAGTGTATTTTTCATTTCAGTTATTGTATTGGTCATCTCTGTTTCTTTGTTCTTTAATTCTTCTAGGTGTTTGTTCTTTAATTCTTCTAGGTCTCTGTTAAACATTTCATGCATCTTCTTGATCTTTGTCTCCATTCTTTTTCTGAGGTCCTGGATCATCTTCACTATCATTATTCTGAATTCTTTTTCTGGAAGGTTGCCTATCTACACTTCATTTAGTTGTTTTTCTGGGGTTTTATCTTATTCCTTCATCTGGTACATAGTCCTCTGCCTTCTCATTTTGTGTATCTTTCTGTGAATGTTTTTTTCAGTCCACAGGCTGCAGGATTGTAGTTCTTCTTGCTTCTGCTGTCTGCCCTCTGGTGGATGAGGCTATCTAAGAGGCTTGTGCAAGCTTTCTGATGGGAGGGACTGGTGGTGGGCAGAGCTCAGTAAAACTTTAGTCTGCTTGTCTGCTAATGGGTGGGGCTGAGTTCCCTCCCTGTTGTTTGTTTGACCTGAGGTGACCCAGCACTGGAAGCTACAGGCTCTTTGGTGGGGATAATGGCGGACTCTGGGAGGGCTCACGCCAAGGAGTACTTCCCAGAACTTCTGCTGCCAGTGTCCTTGTCCTCACAGTGAGACAGAGCCACCCCCTGCCTCTGCAGGAGACCCCCCAACACTAGCAGGTAGGTCTGGTTCAGTCTCTTATGGGGTCACTGCTCCTTCCCCTTGGGTCCTGATGCACACACTACTTTGTGTGTGCCCTCCAAGTGTGGAATCTCTGTTTCCCCCAGTCCTGTCAAAGTCCTGCAATCAAATCCCGCTAGCCTTCGAAGTCTGATTCTCTGTGAATTCCTCCTCCCGTTGCCAGACCCCCAGGTTGGGAAGCCTGACGTGACGTGGGGATCAGAACCTTCACTCCAGTGGGTGGACTTCTGTGGTATAAGTGTTCTCCAGTTTGTGAGTCACCCGCCCAGCAGTTATGGGATTTGATTTTATTGTGATTGCGCCCCTCCTACCATCTCGTTGCAGCTTCTCCTTTGTCTTTGGATGTGGGGTATCTTTTTTGGTGAGTTCCAGTTTCTTCCTGTCGATGATTGTTCAGCAGTTAGTTGTGATTCCGGTGCTCTTGCAAGAGGTAGTGAGTGCACGTCCTTCTACTCCGCCATCTTGAGCCAATCTGTGTACAATATTATACCCTGTCTTTTCTTTATTAATTTGCAGCAGTTCTTTATATAGTAAGGAAATGAACTCTTTGGATGTAAATGGCAAATATTTTTTTCACAGGTTAAAGATCCTTCATTTTAGTTGTGATATGTATGATTTCTCCCATTTCTCAGTCAGAACAGGTAGCAAGGTGACTTTTTTTGAGGATTTTCCTGCTTCGATATTGTATACGTTCTAGGGACATTCCTTCCCTCCTTGCCCTACCACTTATATTCTGGATCCTATTGTTGCTATTCCTTGCTAAAATATTTCCTGGTTAGTGATTATCTGCCTTTTCAATTCAAGGAGCCTTTCAGAATCTGATTAAAGCTCTGTTCCCAATGCCCAGAAATATACTCACATATAACACACCCACGATTTTGCATTTACTTTCAGGGAGTTCACAGTCCTTCTGAAAAGTAGTGTTTCTTGAAGTGTGGCCTAAGGACAACCTGTATAGCAATCTCTTGAGAGTCTTGTTTAAAATACAGTCTTCTGCGCACCTCTCTAGGGTGAAGGAATTAGATTCTTTGCAAGTGGGTGGGGACATGGAATTTGCATGTAAACTCATTCTGGTAATTTTGATGCACACTAAAGCATCCCACAGCCTAGGGACATCCATGGATCCTGGTTAAGAACCCCTGGTTGAAGTCTCAGTCCCCAACTAGAGTACAGTTGGCCCTCTGTATCCACAGTTTCTGCATCCACCTATTCAACCAAATGCAGATTGAAAATATTCGGAAAAAAAATTCCAGAAATTTCCAAAAAGAAAAATCTGAATTTGCCATGCACTGGCAACTATTTACACAGCATTTACATTGTATTGGATATTATAAATAATCTAGAGAAGATTTGATGTACACAGGAGCATATGCGTAGGTTATATGCAATACTGTGCAATTGTATACAAGGGACTTGAGTATCTGCAGATTTTGCTATCCACAGGAGTGCTGGAACCAATCCCCCTTGGATACTGAGGGACGACTATATCTGAATTCTGATAGGAAAATTTGAAAGAGGAAAAACCTCATGATTCAAGACTCAAATGAAGCTATAAAGGAGGAGTGACTGATGGGGAAAATGATACTTTTGTGCGGAGGTCTCTCAAATTGTACCATGTGGTCAGTCAATTATAATAGCATCCCACTGTGTGTGTGTGTGTGTGTGTGTAGAGAGAGAGAGAGAGAGAGAGAGAGGAAGAATCACACCTGGAACTCTTTATCTTTTTTGATATGTAGATAAAGAATGACCTTTTCAATATTTCTCCCTCTTTCTCCCTCTCTCCTCCCCCTTCTCTCTCTTTCTCTTTTCTTTTATTAAAGTACCAACAGGGACTTCCCTGGTGGTCCAGTGGCTAAGACGCCACACTCCCAATGCAGGGGGCCCAGGTATCCTGTGTGCCACAACTAATACCCAGCACAGCCAAATAAATAAATAATTTTTTTTTTTTTTTAAATTAAAGTACAAACAAAACACATCCTTACCCCAAGAGGAGAAGGTGCTGGTGAAGGGGGAAGTAAGTGCTTCCTGTACAAAGCAAGCTTTAGTAGAGGCCTGAGTCTTGCTGGAACAGGCCACGGGTAAGGGTGATTTGATTAGCATCTGATTTTTTCACAGAAGAGTGTGCTAAGAGGAAACAGTTACTTGGTTGTCACTGGGGGCCCCAGGGCCATTCTCCTCGTACTTCCTCCTCCTGTAGACAGCCTCCCCCAGGGACCCAATGGCCTCGTTTGTTGATCAATGTCTGCTTCTTCCCAAGAAATATCTAGTATGTTCTGACTACTCTCTTAGAACAGTGTCTTTTAATTGTATGCGCCTCTATCTGGATGAAAGCACCAAATACACAATTTGCATAGAGTTCCGGGGGTCAATGAAGTTCCTGAAGCCCATCCAAGAGCTCCCAAAGCACTACTTCCCAAACTCTAGCCCTGCACAGCTGAGTATCTGTGTTACTCGGGAGCTTGTTAGAAATCCCAGGGCCCACACCTCACTCTACACCTACTGAACCAGAAAATCTGGGGCCTCTGCCTGATCCGGCTCTCCAGGTGGTTATGATACATACTAAAGTGTGGGACCCACTGAGTCAGAGTTAAGAAATCTGCCTGAGGATTCCTTCCTGTGTTGACTGGTGGGGGGTGCGGTCTTTCAGTTCCCATGGGAGTCTTCTCCGAGGGAAATCAGTGAGCCCAGGGGGATGCAAGGCACTGGGGGCCATCACATGGACCTCACATGCGAATCTCCAAGAAATGAGGCGAACTCACCGATTTTGTTTTATTCCCAGATCAGGCTGTATCGGGGAGCACGCTGGGAGGCCAGGTCTCCTTGGGAGATGAGAAAATAGAGTAGTCCAGCCTAAGAGCTCTTCAATGATTCTCTTTATAGATACAGTCTATCTCAGCCCTCTCTACTGTAAACATGGGCTTGGAAATTGAGGTGGACAGCCGGCTGCTGCTCAGTCGGGAAGAGAGGCTCAGGTGAACCAAAGCCCGGGTAATAACAGAGCGTCTGGCCATGGCAGTCTGCCTAGCTTCCGGCAGCCTGAGAGCGGGAGAGGGCGGGGGCAGGGAGGCACGCTCTCCCCAGCTCCACTGCCCAGGTGTAGCACCCCCAGCTCCCTCCATGCAGCTCAGAGACAGGCTGAACTCTGGGGAGCTGTCTGACTTTCCAGGGCGGCCTCCCTGCCCCAGCCCTCCCTGCTACCTTCCAGCTAATAAGGAGTCTTTGAGGAGCTGGGAAAGGCAGCCCACCTGGAGGGCCGCACGTGCTCCTCCTGTCAGATGTCTGGAAGAACCACAGCAGGGGGAGGGAGGGATGTGCAGGCTGCTTTGAACGCACACGGAAGATGGAAGATTCCACCGAACAGCCATTGCCGGGTCTTGCTGCAAGAGAAGTGTTACTGAGTCCAAGCTCGCTCTGCTCGCCACACGACAGGCCAATAAATCGCAGACGAGGTGTTGAGGCAAGGAATATGACTTTATTCGGAAAGCCGGCAGATGGAGAAGATGGCGGACTAGTGCCTTAAAAGAACCATCTTATCGGGGTCTAGATGCCAGTTTCTTTGATAGAATCAGAGAGGGAAGTGAAGTAAAAAGGCAAAATAGAGAGGGAGAGGCGGTGAGGAAGTAAAGTAAAAAGGGCAATCAGTCTTGCAAAACATCTCCTGGAATGGCCAGCCTTGGTGAGGGCATGTGTTAATTTCAGCCATTTACAGGTGGGCAGGGTCAGATCGTCTCCCTGTGAGCTGAACGAAGGCACTTTAGTTCAACATTCAGGCAGAGGGGCAGGGTTCCCTGTGTCAGGCCATTATGTACGATTATAATAACAAAAGCAACGAAAAGCAAAGGTTAAAGTCAAAGAAACAGATCCAACATGGAGTCTGATTTAGCTCTTCCCTGTTACGGAAGTACATGGATGTTTGTTTCATGGAACAATGATGTACTTCCAGGTGGTCCCCTTTGGTATGGGGTTTACTCTGCCATCCGGAACCCAACTCAGCTCTCAGTCCCAAGAAGAACCATTGGGTTCCAATGGAACCAACCAAGGATAAATAAACAAGCGCAAAAGACTGATTCCCAAACTCGACCGCTGACTTATGAAGTATCAGTGACGGTTCTATCTGCAGCGGACATATGTTCCCTGCTTGATGTGGTTTGGGTTGGGGGGCTAACCCCTCCCAGCTCCCAACTCTAAAAAGTCTCATAATGGGCTCTGCCCTTGTGTCTAAAATCTTCACCATCAGAGGTGCTTCTTTGCATTAGGGGGATGCATTCTCAACGGGAGTGATATCACCCACTAGGGGAAAAAAATTGGTTCTTAGGGGGGACGGGAACACTGGTCCAGGGGAAAGGTAAAGAACTTCCAAGCCCAGGGCCAGATCTGGTTCTTGGCCTGCTTATTTGCAGCTTGGCCTGCTGTTTCTCTGGTCATTGCTATAGGAAGCCAGAAAATAACGTTTTCCTAGGCAGACTGTCCCAGCTGAGTCATTTGGAAGGAAGCAGTAGGTTGAAGGATGAAGAGCAGTTGAAGATTTGTGACTAATAACTTAACTGGAATTTCAAAGGCTGAAGCCTAAATCCTAAATTATTTTCAAAAAGCAGCTTATCTTGCTCACACTCACCTCAGAATTCTCAGAATTTATAGTGTCTCTTTCTGACTCGAATTAGATGCGGGCGCTCTAAATCAGAGAAGGGCCTGAATGAGCTTTGCTGTGGTTCAGTGACGCCAGATGACAAAAGGGCTCCCCACCACTTGGTTGAGGCATGGATCTCCTCACCGAATGTTCTTTACTCCTGATGCCTTAACTGATGCGTGGCTTCCTGAGCGGGCCTCTCTTGTGAGTGGGGTAGGTGTCCTCCTTGTTCCGAAGTGCTGCTTCCAGACCACTCCTCCTTCACCCTCAGGTCAAAACCTCTACTGCTTTGAAGGTCCTTCAAGCCAGCAATACCACATTTCCCCCTTGTGCACCATGGTCATCTGCTAAAGTCCCCGTCATTCAATGAATACGCAGACACCTACCTCTCCGTCTTCCTCTCCATCCCAAGTCCTGCCATCTCTCTGGACCTCCATGCAGCCCTTCAAAAATTCAGTCTATGTTCTCCTTACAGCAAAGAAATCTTTTTAAAACCTAAATTGGGGCTTCGCTGGTGGCGCAGTGTTTAAGAATCCGCCTGCCAATGCAGGGGACACGGGTTTGTTCCCGGGTCCGGGAAGATCCCACATGCCGCGGAGCAACTAAGCCCGTGCACCACAACTACTGAGCCTGCGCTCTAGAGTCTGCGAGCCACAACTACTGAGCCCACATGCCACAACTACCGAAGTCCGTGCGCCTAGAGCCGGTGCTCCACAAGAGAAGCCACCGCAATGAGAAGCCCGCGCACCGCAACGAGTAGCCCCCACTCGCCACAACTAGAGAAAGCCCGTGTGCAGCAATGGAGACCCAACGCAGCCAAAAATAAATAAATAAAAAATAAATAAATAAAAAATAAATAAATAAAAAATAAAATAAAAAATAAATTTGGGGCTTCCTTGGTGGCGCAGTGGTTGAGAATCTGCCTGCCGATGCAGGGGACACGGGTTCGAGCCCTGGTCTGGGAAGATCCCACATGCCGCGAAGCAACTAGGCCCGTGAGCCACAACTACTGAGCCTGCGCGTCTGGAGCCTGTGTTCCGCAGCAAGAGAGGCCGCGACAGTGAGAGGCCCGTGCACCGCAATGAAGAGTGGCCCCCACTTGCCGCAACTAGAGAAAGCCCTCACACAGAAACGAAGACCCAACACAGCCAAAAATAAATAAATAATTAATTAATTAAAATAAATAAATAAATAAATTTGATCGTGTCCCCCATTTGCCTAAACCCTCCAGTGGCTTCCCATTGCTCTTAGGATAAAGTCCATATTTCTCACCGTGCATGGATTACAAGGCCCTGCGTGATTGGCTCCCACCTACTTCTGCTCTCTCTTCTTGGGTTTTCTCACTCTGCTCTAGCCACGTGAACTCACCAAGCTCATTCCCTAATGTTCCTTACATTTGCTTTTCCCTCTGCCTGGCAAGTTTTTCTCCCAAATTTTTGCATGGATAACTACTTCTCATTCATCCAGTTCACAGCTGAAATGTCACTTCAGAGAGGTATTCCATGGCCACCCGATATAAAAATAACCCCCTACCTCCACCCCACCCACTTGCTCTCTTCTACATTATCCTATTTTATTATTTTCCTAGCACATACAGTGTTCTTAAATGATCGTCTGTTTACTTGTTTTTGTCTGTCTCCCGCCAACTTGAAGGTGTTAAGTAAAAAGGCTTTTGTCTGCCTCAATTCACTGCTGAATCTCGAGCACTTAGAATAGTGCCCTGTACAGAGTAGGTGTGGTAGGCAGCCTCTAAAATGGCTCCCATGACCCTCACCTCCTCTTATTCACACCCTTGTGTAATCCCCTCCCCTTCCAGAAGCAGAGGTGACAGATGTCACTTCAGAGATGAGATTACAAAAGATTATGGCTTCTGTCTTGAATGCCCTCTCAATCTTTTGCTTACTGACTCTGAGGGAAGCCAGCTGCCATGTTGGGGGCTGCTCTATGGAAAGGCCCACATAGTAAGGAACTGATACCTCTGGTCAACAGCCAGAGAGGGCCCAAGGCCTCTCAGCAGACATCTGAGTGAGCTTGAAGGGGAATTGGAAGTGGATTTTTCCCCAGTCAAGCCTTGAGATGTAGCCCTGGTCAACACCTTGATTGCAGCCTGATGAGAGATGCTGAGACAGAGACATCTAACTAAGCCACACTCAGATTCCTGATTCACAGACAATGTGAGATAACAAATGTTTGTGGTTTTAAGCCTCTAGATTTGGGAGTAATTTATTGCACAGAAATAACTAGCTAATACAGTAGATCTTTAATAAAGTAAATACCTATTGACTTAGTGAAGTCTTGGTGACTTCCACATGCATGTGACTTTCTCATCCTCAATGATCCTGCCTTTCATCCCACTTTAGCCACTTACTCTCTTGGCCACACCCGTATCCTTTGTCATCATCCAGAATTGTTCCACCTCTGAAATCATAAGACATTCCACCCTATGACCACACCCTTCCATCCTTTCATCTCATTTACTCCCAGTACAGCGACTCCATACACAGACACCATGTCACAGATTGGTTTCCCCAGGAAGCAAACTCTCAGAGGGAGTTTAGTGTGCAAGATGTTTATTAAGAAGTGCCCTTGGCAGGACAGGAATAAAGACGCAGACGTAGAGAATGGACTTGAGGACACAGGGAGGGGGAAGGGTAAGCTGGGGCGAAGTGAGAGAGTGGCATGGACTTATATACACTACCAAATGTAAAATGGATAGCTAGTGGGAAGCAGCCACATAGCACAGGGAGATCAATTCTGTGCTTTGCGACCACCTAGAGGGGTGGGATAGGGAGGGTGGGAGGGAGACGCAAGAGGAAGGGGATATGGGGATATTGGTATATGTATAGCTGATTCACTTTGTTATACAGCAGAAACTAACACACCATTGTAAAGCAATTATACTCCAATAAAGATTTTAAAAAAAAAAAGAAGTGCCCTTGGGATTAATACCTGTAGAAAGGAGGAGAAAGAAGCAGAATTGGGCAGAATTTGGGATGTAATACAGGCCTAGTGACTGTATTGGTCAATCCCATAGGGAAATTCTGAAACTACCATGGTCCTTAAGTGTTGTTCTGAGTTGGGCCAAGATGACCAGGCATTTATATTCATGTCTTGGTCGGTCATTGAACGTGGGCCACTGGGGAAGGGGTGTGACTTCTTTGTGTAAGGCAGCTATCTCTCTGCAGCTATGAAGTAATCCTTGAAGGCCCTGGCAGCACAGCTGAAGGCATTCCCAACAACTGAGGCAACAAGACCTTCGTTGAAAGGTAGTCTGGGTGGTACATCACAGTGTGTATCACACTTCAATCTACCAGCCTCCTTCCTGTCCTCATTTCTTTCCTTACTCAGCTTATATGCCATTGTTCATCACTCCAATTATACTCAAGTAAGTACTCTCAAATGCTCGTTCCATCGTCTTTCTGTGTTACCTGCTCAGGCAAAACCTCCAGTCTTAAGTGAATTCAAGTAATCTTCCCCATTCCTGCACCTGAGCTGCTGAACATAGATAGAGAAAATCAGATAATTGTGAGATATCACCACACACCTGTTTGAATGGCTATTATCAAGAAGACAAGTGTTGGCTAGGATGTGGAGGAAAGGAAACCCTAGCACACTGTTGGTGGGAAAGTAAATTGGTTCAGCCACTATGGAAAACAGTATGGAGGTTCCTCAAAAAATTAAAAATAGAATTACCATCTGATCCAGCAATCCCACTTCTGGGTATATATCCACAGAAAATGAAATCACTCTCTCAGAGAGATATCTGCACCCCCATGTTCATTGCAGTATTATGCACAATAGTCAAGATATGGAAGTAACCTAAGTGTTCATCAATGGATAAATGGATAAAGAAATTGTGGTGCATTTATATACAATGGAATATTATTGGGCCGTAAAAAGAAGGAAACCCTCTCTTTTGTGACAACATGGATGGGCCTTGAGGGCATTATGTTAAGTGAAATAAGTCAAACAGAGATAGACAAATTCTGTAGGATCTCATCTCTATGTGGAATCTAAAAAAAAACAAAGCTCAAATTAGTAGAAATGGAAAGTAGAATGGTGGATGCCAGGGGTGAAGAGGTAGGGGGGGAAAGGGGATATACTGGTCAAAGGGTACAAACGCCTAGTTAGAAAATAAATAAGTTCTGGAGATCTAATACACAGCATGGTGACTATAGTTAACAATAATGTATTATATACTTGAAAGTTGCCAAGAGAGTATAGGTGTGTTAGCTAACTTTATTGTGGTGATCATTTTGCAACATATATGTGTATCAAATCATCATGTTGTACACCTTAAACTTACACAATGTTTTTGGTTTTGCTTTTTTACATTCCACATAAAAGAGGTCATATGGTATTTCTCTTTCTTCATCTGGCTTGTTTCACTTAACATAATGCTCTCAAGGTCCATCCATCTTGTCACAAATGTAAAGATTTCATTCTTTTTTCTGGCCAAATTCCATTAGGTATGTGTATGTGTGTATATATATAATGAAAACATTATATATATATATATATATATATATATATATATATATATATCAAATATCATCTATCAGTGGACATTTGGGTTGTTTTCATACATTGCCTATTGTAAATAATGTTGCAATGAACACAAGGGTGCATATAACTTTTCAAGTTAGTAGTTTCATTCTCTTGGGATAAATACCCAGAAGTGGAATTACTGGATCATATGGTAGTTTTTTTTTTTTTTTTTTTTGGCCGCTCCATGTGCCCCCTGCAATGGAAGGGTGGAGTCTTAACCACTGGACAGCCAGGGAAGTCCCACATATGGTAGTTCTATTTTATTTATTTATTTATTTATTTATTTATTCTTGGCTACGTTGGGTCTTCATTGCTGCGTGCAGGCTTTCTTTAGTTGCGGTGAACGTGGGCTACTCCTCGTTGCGGTGCGCGGACTTCTCACTGCGGTGGCTTCTCTTGTTGCGGAGCACGGGCTCTAGGTGCGCGGGCTTCAGTAGTTGTGGCACGTGGGCTCAGTAGTTGTGGCTCGCGGGCTCTAGAGCGCAGGCTCAGTAGCTGTGGCTCACGGGCTTAGTTGCTCTGCGGCAAGTGGGATCTTCCCAGAAAAGGGCTTGAACCCAAGTCCCCTACATTGGCAGGCGGATTCTTAACCACTGCGCCACCAGGGAAGTCCCTGGTAGTTCTATTTTTAATGTTTTGAGAAACGTCCATACTGTTTTCCATATAGGCTGCACCAATTTACATTCCAACCAACAGTGCACAAGAATACCCTTTCCTCCACATCCTCACCAACACTTGTTATTTCTTGTCTTGCTAATAGCCATCCTAACAGGTGTGAGGTGATATCTCCTTGTGGTTTTGATTTTCATTTCCCTGATGATTAATGATGTTGAGCACCTTTTCACGTACCTGTTGGCCATCTGTATGTCTTCTCTGGAAACATATCTGTTCAATTCCTCTGTCCAATTTTTTTAAATTTATTGTATTTTATTTATGGTTGTGTTAGGTCTTCGTTTCTGTGCGAGGGCTTTCTCTAGTTGCGGCAAGTGGGGGCCACTCTTCATCGCGGTGCATGGGCCTCTCACTATCGCGGCCTCTGTCGTTGCGGAGCACAGGCTCCAGACGCGCAGGCTCAGTAGTTGTGGCTCACGGGCCTAGTTGCTCCGCGGCATGTGGGATCTTCCCAGACCAGGGCTCGAACCCGTGTCCCCTGCATTAGCAGGCAGATTCTCAACCACTGCGCCACCAGGGAAGCCCCCTCTGTCCATTTTTTAGTCAGATTTTTTTTGTTTTGCTATTGAGTTCTATGAGTTCTTTATATATTTTAGATATTAACCCCTTATCAGACATATGATTTTCAAATATTTTCTCCCATTCCATAGGTTGTCTTTTCATTTTGTGAAGTACACAAAGTTATATATCAATTATATCTCAATAAAACTGGGGAAGAAAGAAGTTTGGGAAATGTTAAAAGAAAAATAAGAGACATCAACCAATTACAATGTATAGATCTTATTTTTCCTGATTCAAAATACTTAAAAAGGGAATTCCCTGGCTGTCCAGTGGTTAGGGCTCCACGATTCCACTGCAGGGAGCATGGGTTCGATCCCTGGTCAGGGAGCTAAGATCCCACATGCCGTTCGGTGTGGCCAAAAATAAATAAATAAATAAAGTTTGCTTAAAAAAACTATTTAAAAAACACACAAATTAATAATATGTACACTGGATATTTAATGATATTAAGGAATTTCTGTTAATGTTTTTAGTGAGATGCTGGTATAGTTATTTTTTTAAGGAGTTCTTATCTTACAGAGATACACAGTGAAATAATTATAGTTGATATAATTATATATATATATATAATGATATAATGACTGGGATTTGCTTCAAAATGATAGCAAGGGAGTGGAACATTAAGGGAAACAAGATTGGCCTTGAGTTGATAATGTCTTAATCTGGATGACGGGTAAATTGGGTTCATTGTACTATTCTTTCAACTTCTGTAACTGCTCGAAATATTCCATAGAAAAAGTTACAAAAGTTGGAGGAAGAGGCATTCCATAGCTCAGAATGTGAGCTCTGGAGTCACATGGCCTGACTTCATATTCTTTCTTTGCCTTTAACACTTATGTGCCTTGAGGCAAGTGAATAGTCAAGATAGAAGGGACCTTGGATGATGGAGGCTCCGCCATCTTGTAATACCACCATATCAACATATGGCCTCTGAAGATGCTGCAGAAGGGGAAGAAAAGACATGAGGGATTTATGAGATGTTTTTAAGAGCCAGGCCTAGAAATGGCTTACATCATTTCTGTGCATATTATGTTGGTCAGAAGCCAGTCACGTGGTCTTAGCCTAATTAGAAGGGAAGATGGGAAATGTATGTCCAAGAAGAGGAAGATGAAACTGATTAGATGAAACATGCTTTGTGCCACGAAAAGTTACTTAACTTCCTGTGCTTTAGTTTGCTCCTCTGTAGAATGGGGATGATAATGATAACATGTATCTCCCAGGCTTACTCTAAGTATTAAATGAGTTAATATATGTAAATCTCTCAGACCAAGCCCTAATCCAGAGTAAGTTCTTAATTTTATGTATATATATATTTGTCTAAAAATGGGCCTTGACACATCGGGAAGATTATTATCAGCCAAAGACAGGGATTGGTGAAGCAGTCTATTTCACAAACATAGGGGACAGCATCAGCAAAACAACAAAAGGAAAGCATGGGGTGTGTTCAGGAAATAATGAGTATGTGGTGTGCAGAGGAGGATGGGGGACATATTTGGAATGGCTGGTTGGGGATTGATCATGGAGGGCCTCAAATATCTAAATTTACCAGGCAATAGACCACCAATGAAAAAATGGTGGCAGTCAGATGACAAAATATCATAGAATCATACACAATTATAACACTGGAAGGATTACCAGGTAACATATAGTCCAATCTTCTCATTTTACAGAGAATATAATTAAGACAAAGAGAGAATTAAATGACTCATCCAATGTGACACAACTTGCTGATGGCATGGCTGAAATGAGTTCAGCCTCCTTAACTCCCCAGCCTCTGGTTTTCCACCATACTTTGTTCCTCTTAACAATCGTAAGAGACTTTAGGAAGATGAATTTGTCAGGTTCTAATCTCACAGTTTCCTTTTCTGTAAAATGTAGGTTGTGCCACACAATCTATAAGGTGCCACTTCTAGCTCTAAAGTTAGATTTAAATTAGAGTTAATAAAGTTTGGAACCAGTTCTTTTGCTGGTCTAAGACAGAGATTGATACTACTTGTCCCCTAGTATCAGTTCTCCTTCCTTCATAAAGAGCACACAATTTTAAACTGGGAATATGGCTGCCAGAATAAATTTTATATCTCCAACCTCCCTTGGAGCTATAAGTGGCTATGTGACTAAGCTCTGGTCAGTGGGCTATAATCTATGTTTTGGTGGTGGATACAACTTTCAGGAAGTATCCTTCAGAGGGGAATACTTCTGTCTTTCCTTCTTCCTCCTGGCAGGAATGCAGACATGACAGATGGCGCTGGAGCAGCCATCTTGAATCATGATACGTCATTGGCCCATGTGTGGAAGCTGTGTGTTGAGAAATGCAGAACTACATGGTGAAAGAACTCTGGATGCCAATGATTGTGGAGCCTTCACTAACTCTGGACTTCCTATGTGTACATTCACAAGAAATAAATACCTACCTTGTTTAACCCACTGTCATTTTGGGCGTTCTGTTACTTGCAGCTGAACGTATATTATAACTGATACAGGAGATAACTGATGTACCAGATTAGACTGAGAATCTGAACTATCAATAGGCTGGCAGCAGTGACTCTAGGAAAGCACAAGTGAGTTGAAGTTTATTCCAAGGTTTTGAGCCTGAATGACTAATATCAGAAATAAGGAAGTGGGAGGAAGAGATGGTTTGAGAGGAAAGATCAAGAGATCACATGAACATTGCCCAGATGACACCAAATGCAGGCTCTCAGAGTCACTTGAATGGGGAGGAACTCAGCCTTCTCCTGAAGACTCCCCCAGTTACTTCTGTGAGTCTCCCTGAGCATTTCACTTTCTTCTTAGAAACATGTCCTCTCATGTCCTTTCACTCTAGCTTCCTTATCAAAGCCCCTTATTATTGCTTCTGGCCCCATGAGAACACTCTGGACCATGCACAGCTGTCCTCTGCTGATGGCCATGCTGAATGGCACTGTTGTCTGTAGCAGAGAGGTAGGAGGTGGGGGGTGGAGGCTAGTCTTTCCTCAACTTTGTGACTCACTTTGTCACCTGCCAGGAGGAGCATGCTTTATGCCGAGAATCACACCAAGTACACAGCTTTTCCAGCACCTGGTTCTAATTGGACTCAAAACCAATCTCTTTGGAACCACTAGGGCACAGACCCAGTAACTTCAGTGAACAGACTCTAAGATGGCCCTTAATAATCCCTATCTCCTGGTATATCCTTGCATAATCCCCTCTCCTTGGGTGTAGGCTGGCTTAGAAAGTTGCTTCTAACCCATAGAATATGAAAAAGGTGATGGGAATTCACTTCTGTGATTATGTTACATAAGATTTTAACTGTCTTGCTGGTTGATTCTTTCTAGTATCTTCATGGTTTGCATGCTTCCATGAAGCAAGCAACCTGTTGGAGAGACCCAGATGGCAAAGAATTGAGGGAGGCCTCTAGTCAGCAGTGAGAAGGGAACTGAGGCTCTCAATCCAACAACCCACGAAGAACACAACCACACCAACAACCGCATGAACTTGGAACGAGACCCTTACCCAGTCGAACCTTCCAATGAGACCCCAGCCCTGGCTGACACTTTGATTGCAGCCTTGTGGAAGACCCTGAAACAAAGGACCCAGTTAAGCTATATCCAAATTCCCAATTCACAGAAACTGCAAGATAATAAATGTGTGTTGCTTTTAGCCACTAAGTTTATGGTAATTTTTTGTGCAGTGATAGATAACTCATATAGTAATATTTCCTCCATTCTCGTCATCTCTCCTTAGGCTCCTGCCTCCTCCACCCCAAAAATCTCCACCATGTGTATCAACTTATGCAAATATATGTCTTCAGGGATCACCAGCCCACTGGTTCTGCAATCACAGAGTTTTGGCATCTTATTTTGGGCTATGATCTGGAAAATAAATAATCTAATATAAGGGTTTATCATTCCCTTACTTGTACAGCAGAGCTTAATTTAACTCTAGATTCACCTTCTGGCTTCTCATATTTTTTCATCTTGATGTGTTCAATTTCTCCTAAAGCTGTCCTGGGTTCTGAGGCTCCACAGAAGGTCAATTATGAAGTCTCTAGATGCTTACAGATGCCTCTCTCAGAGCCTCATCTGGTTTATTCAGTCAGCTTCAGTTCATAGAGCTATTTAGTGTTTAGTTTTGATTTTCCAGCCTGCAGGAAAGAGGATTCCACTCTTGGTCTTTCAGACTATCCATGTCTCCATGGAGACATGGAGAATGGAGGAATGTCTCCATTCCTCTTCTGCGCTAAGTTTTCCCATTCTGAAGGTATTTATAAAAACTTCTATGCTCTGCCCAAGTCTGCCTCCATCTCTGGTTCATCCTTTATTTTCATGTGCTTTAGTAACCTATAACTTTCTCAACTGGTCACCCTCAGTTGAAGGCACATGTACTTTTCCACAAAACATTTTTTTTTAAATTTAACATTTTTCATAGAACTCTATATTTTGGAAATATATTTATTTTTGATATGTTAACATTTTTTCTATCTCTTCCTAATAGCTATGCCATTTCCTTTAATCTATCTGCACAGTGCAAAAAAAAAACCCCAAAAAACAGTTATTTGTGCTGTATGCCTCTTGTTTTCATTTGTAGGTGACACTGAATATCCTGTTATTCATTGTCATTCAGTATTTGTAATCCATGTTTACCACCTGTATGTAAACTCTATGGAAACATCTTTCTCAGGAATTTTTTCTAGTCTAAATTCAATTAATTCAACAACAAGCAACGTACAGAAAACGTGGGCAATGCATCTACCATGAGTTGGATGCTGGGGATACAAAGATGACTAAGACATGATTTTTACCCTCAAGGAGCTCACAAACAAGAGCTCTCACTTGTCTGTATGAGGGACAGATAATAAACCAATATTTGTAATACCACGTGTTAAGTGCTATATTCAAAGTGTATAAAGGGCTACGGGAGCATACCGGTGGAAGTGAATAGTCTCCCTAGGTGGGAGGGAGAAATTTTATCTAGAAGGTAGCTTCTGAGATGAACTTTGAAGCCTGAGTAGCATTTTCACATGTGGAGAGGGACAATAGTGCATTCTAGGCAGAGAGAACATAATATTATACATGTTCAGGAAGATGTTTATTGAAAACCACTTTTAAATAGAGCTTTAAAAGATTTAAAAATTGATTTCAAGTGGTTTCATTATGCCCTCTCCAAATGTTTCAGAGCTACTTCAAATGATGAAAAAAATATCTTAGGATTTGAAGTAGGTGGTGAGTATATTTTTCAACACCCAGATTAGGACACATGATCTGAAAAATACAACTGTAATTTTGGGAATAATAGAACCAAATGTTTGAATTTGGATCTGTCTGGAAAAATCAGGTCAGAACACACGTTCTCTTAGATACTAGTATATAGAAATGCCAGGTAGAGAAATTCATGATTACAACCCTTGACAATCAGGCAACTAAATCAGAATGTCTGAAGACTGCTTCATGAAATTTGCTGGCTCTTTGGAACCAGTCACAATAGAGGCTCTACCATGGGAGTCCAGCCATTCTGATAGTCTTTTATCTTTTGGCTGCAAGTAACAGACACTCCAGGTAGCTCAGGGGAGTACAAAGTATTGAGTGGAATGCTTTGTGGGATTCTGGGGTATTTCACAGGACCAAAGGTAGAGTGAAATAATCAAGGCCCAGGAACAGCAGAAACCAAGATACGCCAGTAGCATGACCTTGAGGAGCAAGGATCACAAATTCGGGGGGGTCAAGTAGGGTTGAAGTGAGCTATAGTGATCTGGAGCAGTTGTTACTTCCTTCTAGCCAGTTGTTGCCATGTAAAAATTTGGCACAGTGACACCAGATCCAGTAAAGTCAGAATTGTGGATTGTTATTTGACATTCCCTGTTTTAAAATATTCACTAGTAATCCACATGAAAACAAAAGACATTGTAAGGGCCAAAAAAAAACCTGTCTTCAGTGTCTGCTCGAAAGTGCTACCATTAAAGTGACTCAACTCCAACATCTTGTCCTCTCTGGCTTGCTCCATTCACAGTTTTCACAGTTCATGTTTCCTGGAGAGAGAATTCCATTGATCCAATCTGTGCCAAGGATCTGTCTCAGACTTATTCAGCTATGACGGGAGGGCAGAGTCCCTTAGCAGAGGCAGGCTACTGGGGGTGTGTGTGGGGAGTTCCACCTTTACGTATAAAAAAGATCATCCTCAGGGAAAAATAATCATGACTAGCACATATTCAGTGCTTACCATGTGCCAAAAAGTGATCTAAGTATTTAATGCACATTATTTCACTTAACCCGCACAACAAGCGAATGAGGGGACACTCTCATTCCCATATTACAGATGAGGAAACTGAGGCTCAGAGAGGTTATAAGGGATTTGCCCGAAGTCACACAGCTAGGGGTGGGAAAGCCAGACAGTCTGCTCCCTGATCCCGTGCTCTTAACTACTTCACCAAGATTTCTCCCTAACAGAAGGGGGGATTCTGAACCAGGAGGCCACTCCACTTACTTGATTGGTGAGAAGTTTCAGGAAGTACGTGCATGACAGAGTTAGAAATGAAAGGACCACAGGTCTGCCAGATTCTGACATCCAGGAAAGCGATTCTCAGGCTGGAAAAGTGGCTTGTCCAAGGTTACACAGCTCATAGCAGGATAGGGGTCCTCCAAATCCTCTGCCTTTCCACCACAGCCTCTCATTCTCAGCCAATCAGCCACAATATTCACGCCCCCTAACACCTCATTTATATTTGTGGGGTCCCCTAAAAGCACCCTTCCATTTTTTTCAATCAGTTCAGCCTCTTAGCTGCAATTCTGTATATCCACCCTTCTATCCCAGATCGGCCTGTTTATTTATGAAAATCAAGGGAAACCCTAGAATGCCTTCCAGGGCAGGAAGCACATTATTTCCCATCTGCATTACTTTTTCCGCTTGTCAGAGCTTACCAGTCACAGGGAAAAATCAGCAACTTTCCGACACTGGCCAGGAGAAGTCCAAAACTGTAAATTAAGTGCTCAGAGGTTAAACTCTAGAGGCCAGTGTCCGCTGCCGTCATTGCCACACTGTCAGGCTAACCTTGGATTGAAAGCACATGCTTCTCACAGATCTCAGAAATGAAAAGAATGGGTTCAGGGAAAGTGCTGGTGCTTGGGCCAGCCTTGTCAACTGGCCTGGAACTTCAAAACATGTGGCAAATCTCAGGCCTGGTGGTCCATCCTGCGTGCTTTGGGGAGCTGCCCTTGGGCATCAGGTCCTCTGAGAGACGACTGTAGTGAGGAAAGGGCCTGAGAGTGGGTCAGATGGCAGAAAGCAGAGAGTTGGAGAAAGGCAGAACTGAAGTCAGGCAACCTTTTTAAAAATTTTTTTGCCATGCTGCGCAGCACGTGGGATCCTAGTTCCCCAACCAGGGATGGAACCTGCGCCCCCTGCATTGGAAGCACAGAGTCTTAACCACTGGACCGCCAGGGAAGTCCTGGCATTTGCCTGCATTCTTATGTTACCCTCTTTGTTAAAGCCTCTGGAGCGAATCTGTTATACTCATTCCCACCGATAGATGCTGACCTTTCCCAGGGGGATTGGTGTTGTCATCAACTAACCTCACCTGGGACTCTTGTACCCCTTGACAGGTGGTGCGTGAATGGACTTTAGAAAATCCAAGAGTCTTCTGAAATTGTATGTAAAATGTTGTGGGTATGTGCATTTTTCTAAGGAAAGCAGTCATACATCTGATCAGATACTTAATGGGTCCATGATATGTTTTAAAAAAATGTATAAACCACTTGACCTGGAAGCTTTAAGGTGAAGGAATGCACTACGATTCGTGTCATTTCAGGAGCTATGAGCTAGGGTTGGGGGTCAGGGATTTCTCCCAAAGTCCTTAAAAGCCTCATGGAATGCATGAATAAAGTCACAGAGAGTTGGCCTGGGAGAAGATAGGCCGTCTTGAAATGGACCAATAGAAACTGGAGGGTAAGACCGTCACAGAGGCAGCAGAGATGTTGTGAGATTTGAGGGGAGGGTGGAATCAAATCAAAGCCAGACATTTTGAAGTAACTCGAGCCGAGGAACCAATCTGAAAGTGCTCTGCAGAACTCAGCTGAATGAGAGAGATGGGATCTGAATGGCTGGGAGCAGAAGCTGTCTTGAAGAAGACTTGTGTTTAACTGTGATATTTAATATTCCTTTGCAAGGCAAAACAGTAGCAATCAATGTGAAAGTAAGGGAGCAGCTGCTGCTTCCCAAATACTGTCAACAAGACAGAAAATGTGTGAGGTATTGTGAATAATGGCTGTAATTAAAGCAGTGCAGCAATTCTGGTAGGATAAGCAGGGCTCCCAGGGTTATGATTATCAAGTTCAGTCTCCAAAGCACTGCCTCTGGGTGTGTGTCTCCATGTGTGCAAGTGTACGTGAGTGTACACATATGCGCACATATACCTATGTACAGAAATGTGGAGAATTGAAAGAAAAGAAAGACAGAATCTGGAGAAAGTATCATGGGGAGGAAGATGAGATAGATGAGACTTGACTTTATGGTAGGGAATGATAAGAGAAGAGGAAAAGGGAGAAGATGGAGAAGAGAGAAAGAGAGAGGAAGAGTTGGCTTTTTGCTCTGTGGGTCAAGGGTCAGCAATCTACCTTACCTGACTACCTATGTAAAGTAGGTACACACACACACACACACACACACACACACACCCAGGTAGTCATTTTCACTACATACTATTTCTTGCAATAATTTCCTTCTCTTTCTCTTATTTTTCTTACTTATTTACTGCTTTCTTCATTGATTTGTATGTTCTGTGAGGGCAATGACCACATCTGTCCCATTTACAACTCAGTAGTAGTCAGTTTAGGCTAAGTCATGCTGCAGTAACAAATGACTCCCCAAGACAAAGATGTATTTCTTGCTCATATTTTTACATGCTGGCCATGGGTTGATAATGGTTGTGCTCCATGCATCTTCACCCTGGGACCCAGGTTCACAGAGTGGCCCTTATCTGGGATATTGGTGTTCACATAACAGAGAGAAGACAGACCATACTGTTATCATGCTAGGGCTCTGAAAATTTCTGCTTGGAAGTGGCATAGTCACTTCCACTCACATTTCATTGGCCAAAGCAAGTCTCATGGCTACTCCTGAGTTGAACTGGATGGGGAGGTATAATATACCCTCAGGCATGGGTGACAATAAATTCAGACAGAAATACAATCTGCTGAATCACTGCACTCTCAGCAACCTAGCGCCTTGGAGCAAAGTAGATCGTCCTATCAATGGTGCTCTGTGGTCCTTGGCTATTGGGAGGTTTCATTCTAATTTGTGATGTGAGATTGGCCATAAGAACTTCCTCCTGGTTTGCATTATTTGATATAGAAAAGTGATATTTTCTCAAGCTTATGTAATATGTAAACAAAACCATCTTCAGAAAAAAATTGATCTTTTCATTGCTTTGTAGCACACAAGCCAAGTGAAAACCATGTGCTTTTTATGCAAAGGCAGCATCAAGAAAAGCCCCCTAGCTCCCTTTTAAACAGATTGCATTCTTTAAACTCCTTCGATACAAAAATCTCAAAACCATCACTAGGTATGGTAATGGAGTGAAGGGCCAGTGGTGGGGGTGTGGGGGGCTTTGGAGCTTTCCAAACAATTCAGGGAGATGGAGGTATTGTTATTCTTTCAAAGTATAAAACTTAGGACAGTCTGTGGGGAAATGCTGAACTATGAGTTATCTAATAGGCCTGCCAAGCTCATTATGTCCAAAGCTGAATTTCTGATATCCCCCCTCCCCCCAAAACCTGCTCCACCTTAAGCCTTTTCCATTTTATTAAATGATAACTCTGTCTTTCCAGTTGCTCAAGCCAAATGGTTTGGAGTTGCCCTCGAATGTTCTTTCTGTCGCTGCTTCTCTTTCATACCCCACATCTAATTCATCAGCAAATACTGTCAGTTCTGTCTTCAGAATCTGATCATTTTCTATCAACTTCACTGCTATCACCTTGGTCTTAAGCATCGTCATCTCTTAGCTGGATTATTGCACGACCTCCTCTATCAGTCAGCTATTGCTATGATGATATTGCCAAACAACCCCCAAATGTTAATTGCTTACAACATTTATTTTGCTTGCTCAGTGGTCTGTGGGTTGGCTGGAATGGCTCTGCTTCAGGCTGAGAGTCAAGTTCATATCCTCCCCATGTATCTCTTTATTCTAGGACCAGCAGCCAGCTGGGGCATGTTCTCCTCACAGCAGATGGCAGGTGTACAAGAGGCCAAGCTAAATCAGGCAAGCACATTTAAAATCTCTTCTAGCATCATGTCCACTGACGTTCCACTGGACATAGCAAGTCATGTGGCCATGTTCAGCAACAATGTGGTGGTGAAATATAGTCTACTTGTTCTAGAAGGAAGTACTGCAAAGTCACATGACGAAGGGATGCATCAAGATTCTGTAACAGTAAGGGAGTGGAAAATTAAGAACACTAATCCAATCTGCCATGCCTCCTAACTGTTCTCTTTGCTTCTGTCTTTTTCTTCCTGGAGTCTATTCTCAAGGTAATTCCCTCCCTCACCTCTTTCTGGTCTTTGCTCAGATGTCACTTTCTCAGAGAGGCCTTTCAAATTGTCGCTCCTCCCAAAAAAACCATCCCAGCATCTCTACCTTCCTTTCCTGTTTCATTTTTCTCTAATAACACTCAACAGCTAACTTGCTGTGTGTTTTGCCTATTCGTTTATTGTCTGTTTCATTTCAATGGAACGTAGACTCCCTGAGGGCACGTATTTTGGTCTGATGTGTTCACTGCCGTATCTTGAGTGCCTAGGGCAGTGCCTAGCACATATTAACCCTCAGTAAATGTTGAATGAAGGAATGAGCTATCAGTAGCTAGGCTAAGAGTGGGAAGAAGCTGGGTATGGCAGTGGAGTGACACTTTATGCCAAAGGCCCTGCCTATTTTGAGGAGGGGAAAGGAGATAACAAAAGCACCTCTGGGGGAAGGGAGACAATAAAGTATCACTTTATTCATGGCCATTTGGGGTCCATAGGCTAGGCGGTGAGGTGACATGATAACGCACAAATAGCTTCCACACCGTCTGCTACCTCCTTCATGTCTGCCCCCTACTCACATGCAAAGAAGCAGAACCAGGGTTACACATTCATGTTTCCTGAGTTCCTTTGGTCCATTATTTTCCCTTGGCACCACACAGCCAGGAATCTTCAGTGGCTGAAGCTTCACTTAAAGCAATGAGGTCTGCCAGGCTGGCTGGTTTTTCCCGTGTGAGTCCCAGGGGGTTACTGCCTTGGGATAGAACCTTATTTGAGAAGCCCCCTGGTTTCTGTCTCAGAAGAAACAAGCGATTTCATGCAAGTAGGGCCCAGGCTCAACCCTAGAATCACGGTCCTCTAAGTCACTGGGGTCTGGGAGAGCTGGCTGAGCTACTGGAAAAGGCACTAAAACACTTGATAGAATCCAGGCCTGGGAATGAATTCCAACACTCACTAAGCATCCTGAAATGGGGCCAATGGTTGCAGAGTATTGGTCAAAATATCTGCAATTTTTGGCTTTTTAAATCAATTTTTGTGTGTGTATATATACAAACATATGAGGTAACGAATTAACATGTATACATAAAACATAATATAAATAGTGTGTATATAAATAGTATGGTAGTCTCCAAAGATGGCCACTATGATTATTTCTTTCCATGTACCAGTGTGGCACTCCAGTCATCAGAGCGGAGTCTCTTTTTTCTCCTCTTGGAGATGGTTCGGTCTCATGTCTTATTTGACTAGTAGAATGTGGTAGAAGTAATACTGTGCCCAGTTCCTGGTCTAGCTTTTTCAGAGGCCTAAAAGCCTCTGCATTTTCTCAGGGGTAGCCAGCTACCATGTAAGAAGTCTGACTATTCTAAGACCACCATGCTGTGAGGATGCCCAAGCTAGCCACATGGAAAGGCCATGTAGAGGAGAATCCAGTGTCCCAGTAGACAGTGAGAACCAAGGCCCCAGGCACAGGAGCCCAGTCAAGCCATCCTGACCAGTCCCCAGCTGTTTGAGTCATGCCAGCTGAGGCCCCGGAGATCATGGAACAGAGACAAGTCATCCATACTGTGTTGGGATTCCTGACCCACAGAATCACAAGCAAGGAAAATGATGGTTGTTTTAGGCCATTAAGTTTGAGGGTGGTTCTGTAACAATGGAAAACAGAAACAACGGAATGTGTGGCAGTGAGAGATATAGTGTGGTGTCAGGCCCGTGGAGCCTGGATAAAGTCTGCCCAGGTACCAGCTGCATGACCTTAAGCATGTCACTGAACGTCTCTGTATTTCAGTTTCCTTTCCTCCAAAACAGGGTCAATAATATGTCAAATCAGAAATGTGATGATTCAGGCCATGCATGTAAAGCCCTTTGAACTGTGCCTGGCACATAGTAAGTTCTCTGTAAGCGTTAGCTATCTTTGTCATGATGCTGACGATGATGTATAATTTGCATTATGGGTCAATCCGTTTCATGCATATTTAACTCTCTTTTGTCCCTGGGACCGCTGAGAAACAAAAAGAAGCCACGTAGGACAAAGAAAAGTACTGCCTCTCTAGCTACCAACATAAGGCTTTTGCACGTGGTGTGCAGTTGGAATTTGGGAATTTAATTGAAGGCCCCAAATCATTTCTGGCTGACATAGGAAAGAATCAAAGGATTGTATGTGCCCCTTTTCCCCATCGAATTTTCCTCTGTATTTCCATTTGCGTAGGCAAATGTTCAACTTTGCATTCCTTAAGCACACAGCCACAGGCTGTCATGGGAGCGGTGTTGGGGGGCGGGGAGGACAGCTCAGAAACCAGCTGGAAGGCAGGGGAAACCAACTTAGAGAAAGGCATCATTCTCAGATAATCGGTGAAGTGGATAAATCACAGGAGGAACCAAGGGTTGACTTGAGTAAATTACCCCTTCCCAAGCACTCCCAGTGGCCTGAAAAGTTCATGCATCCTCTCCAAGTACCTACCTCTGCTGGAGAGGACTAGTGTGGGCCCTGGGAGGATTGGCTTCAATATAAAATAGATAATAAGTATTTCCACCCTTCTTGTCACTATCATGGAAATGTAAGCTGCCAAGGCTGAGGGGAGGTGGGTGTTAAGCGCTCATCTGACTAAGCTGTAAATCAGCATGATGCAGCCTGGGCCCAGGTAGTAGGAGGCAAGTTGGAGGAAAGAGCTGGGCCCCTGAACAACACCTGCAAGTGGAGGTTGGAAGGCTCCCCAAGAGGCACAGGGGACATGGCCGGGGCTGGAGGTCAGTAAGAGGGGGAGAGGTGGAGTAAACTGTTAAGGTAGGCAGAGTCCTTCCCCCGACTTTTCCATCCCCTCTTACCACCTGCATCCGTTCCCCTCATTTCCCCACTGCCTCCTCACTCCCCATGCAGATTGCACAGACCTCTGGTTGGTGCTCCTCAAACACCAAACTAATGAGCCCCCCAACTTGGGCCAGCCCCCTCCCCACGTATTCAGAACTGCCATTTCCCTGAATGGCTGAGCCCCTTCTACTCGAAGCCCCGAGAGAACGGCCAGGTCAGAGACGCATGAAAGAGCTGCCTGTGAGTGAGGCCTGTGAGGGGGGAGAGGCGATGGAAGCAGGAGAGTCCTGGCACCCAGCTGCTGCTGGGAGTGGCAGAGCGGGGAGTGGTGGACCGGATAGTTTGGGCAGCTGCCCGGCCACTGGATCCCACCCGACTTTCCACAGACCGCCCAGGGCTTCAGGGAGCTGGGGAGGGATTGTTGCTAGTACATGCCAGGCTTGCAGGATGGGAAGGGGGAAGGGGCAGTGCAGAGTGTGCCGGAACGGAAAAAAACCAACAGAAAGCCCTCTCCCTAGGGGAGCTGCCAATTGCTGTGTCGCTTGACTCTGCTTTCCAACAGGGGCACTGTCTGCCGGGCATATGATGTTGCAAGGATCAAAAATAGCCTCTGGTAACTGCAAGAGGATCTGTTTATAGAGCTCCAGCCTTCACACCACCTGTGAGTTACAGCCAACCAAGCCCTCTTTTCTAAAGAACGAATTCGTTCTTTCTCTGAAGGGCCCACTGGCCACCATAGGCGGATGCTTTTCTGCACTCCCCATCCCTCCTTCGCCCGCAGGGTCACCAGCGCCTGCCTGCCCTGGGTGTGCCCTCAGGCTCTGCTGAGCACTTCTTCTTGGCCTACTCTCAGCGAAGTTTACTTATTCTGGGTCCCATTCGCTCCCGTGCGCTCTCTCTTTTGCTGGAGACTAGCTAAGTAACTTGGACAATGTTAGCAATTCTGAATTCCTTCCAAAGCCCTTCTGCCGCAGACCCTCTCCCCTTCGTGTTCCCGGAAACCAGTAGAATGGATTGCCCCTCCCAAGTGCACACGTTTTCATTTTTGAAAGGGGAAGGCTACTTTCTTTAACCTAAGGAGTGACTGACAGTGTGAATTTCAGACAGGCAGGCCCCAGGAAAGCTATTTTTGAGGCATAGGGGCTTTCTGTTGGCAATCTGTCTCACCGATCAGTGCTGGCAGCTACAGACCCTGCCTATGTGGAAGACCAGCCTTGTGCCCTTAGGGTAGGGGTCAGAGACACAGACCTAGTGACTACAGGAGCCTGGAAGGCAACTGAAATAAATCTAGTGGGTGTGGTACACTAGTCTTTGTGGCAAACTAGAGAGCACATACCCATCTGAATTATGAAAATAGCAGTGCAAAGGGAGATAAACTGCAAATGACAGCCTGCCTCCGTGCCTGGCGGAGAAGAGGAAGTGGTGGGTCGGAGGTGAATTAGAGAGGGGGCGCATGCTTTGTTCACACACGGTAGCCGCTTCTCAGCTCCAGCCCTGCGTGGCTACAGGTCAGAGTTGGCAGAGCTTCTGCATTTTCCAGAGAAACTAAAACAGCTGATGTTTTGAAATGCAAAATATCCTTGTTTTTTTTTTAATATTTTCAAATTGCCAAAAAATAATCCTGAAATATTGAGCATGCCAAACAAAACACATCTTTTGGGATGCATGCAGTCTGCGGGCCTCCTCTCGTGGAGGCCATCCCAATATACGACCCCAGGCATTGAATCAGAACAGAATATTTAAGTTTGGGTGACCTTTGGCCTGGCGCTGATTATATGTTCAGGAATAAGAAGGAGAGAGAGAGGGAGAGAGAAACCAACCTAGAGATAACTTCTTTAACTTTTTTGTTTGTTTGTTTTTGGTTTTTTTTTTTAACATCTTTATTGGAGTATAATTGCTTTACATTTTTGTGTTAGTTTCTGCTTTAGAACAAAGTGAATCAGCTATACGTATACATATATCCCCATATCTCCTCCCTCTTGCGTCTCCCTCCCTCCCACCCTCCCTATCCCACCCGTCTAGGTGGTCACAAAGCACCGAGCTGATCTCCCTGTGCTTTATCTTTTTAAAAAATCTCACAAAAGGTGTTTGGGTAAAGCTCCCGAGTGGAAGAATCCTGAAATTTAGCTAGTAACTGGAATTCAGTCACTATTCAATTATCCACTGGAGAATTGCCTGCTCTAGGGATTAGTCATGGCAATTGTGAAGCCTGTGCCCGATTCCTGTGACACTCAGTGACATCCCTGGGTGCTGCCTGCCAATCCCCCGCACTGGAGTGGTCACGAAAAAATACTGACCCTTGCCCACAACAGTTAGGAAAGCAAATCTGCAGTAAAGATAATCTCAGAATCCATCCCCCCAATTCCATGCTCCTGTGAATCTCTGGCAAAAGAGATAAAGGACTCCACTGCAGGCTTTAACTTCATCTAATTAGTAGCGGTTGGAAAGAGGAATTTGCCTGGGGCTATCTGTGCAAATGTCTTGCCTAAAGTCTTCTCAAGTAATTCAGAAACACAAATAGTATCCATGGGACAAAAATTCCTTCCTTTCCCCCGTTTACTTCCTTTCTTCTTTTTATTCCTTTCATCTTTAGACATTATTTATTGAATAAGGTCTATGCTCCAGGCACTGTGCTTGTCACTGAATATAGAAAACGAGACAGCTGCAACCACTGTCCTCTGGCGCTAGTGGAAGCTTGTGCAGATGGGGAGAAGGGGATTCACCTGTGATACATGCCTGGGCCTACGGAAGCTTCTCAGTACATACCTGTGGAGATCTCACCATATTCTGAAGCCATAGCACCATATCATGCTATGCAGAGAAAACACATGGGCCTTGGAATCTAACAAGCTTCTCTTTGAATCTTGGCTCTGCCTCTTGCTACATGTATCACCTTGGCCAAGTTATTTATCATCTTTTTTAAAAAAAATTTTATTGGAGAATAGTTGCTATTTATCATCTTTATGCTTCAGTGGCCTCATCTGTATAATGGGGGTAATAGTAGTACCTACTTTATCCGATTGTGTGCTTAGCAGAGGGACTGGCTCATAGATTTGCTAGATTTGCTCCTTTCATCCCTCATAATTTGAAAGTGATGCCACTGGCCCTCCATTCAGGCTATGCACTTCTGGACAATTTTTTAGTGGTGGAGATGGGTAATACTGATCCACCCATCGTTTTTAATTTCTCTTTGCCATCGTTCATGCTGGCCCTGGTTGCATTTAGTAAAGGTCCGAGAATCCTGGCCAGTGGTATGCAGAAGTCACCTTGCACCAGCTCACAAGTGTGGTTTGGGCACGTTTCCCTGCTCTGTGTTCAGAGACAACTCGTTGATAGCTTGAAATGGGCCATTATGGGAATATTTACACCACAGAGACAGGCAAACATTATAAATCACAGCTCGCCCTGCCAAAGAGCTGGTTGGTAAGCATTTATCAGCATTCCACTGCCCAGGACTAGATGGGGCCCCACTAGCTCACCTGGTCCATTCCCTGCTTCAGGACTCGTACTGGGGTGAGTAAGCAAAGTGCCTAGGCTGAAACTGTAAGGTGTCACTTTCTCAAGGTCACGGAAAGGCAGGCTTGGCCCACTGTCTTGAGAATGAGTGCTGCCTTAAATATGCCCTGGGCACCTTGCTTGTCTCATCCTAGACCCACTTTACCTCATTTCCATACAATTATGCTTTCAATCAATATTTATTGATCATCTACTCTTTGCCACATTCTTGTCTAGAAACAAACAGCATCCCTGGCTTTATGGAGCTTACATTCTACTGGGGAAGGGCAGGAATAAAAATGATAAATAAACATATAGTATGTTAGATAGTGTGAAGTGCTAAAAATGAAGCAGGGAAGGGGGTATAGGAAATGTTTTGAGGTGAGTTGTAATTTTAGATAGTGGGGTCAGGGTAGAGCCTCACTGAAAAGTGACCTTTGAATAAAGACCTAAAGAGGGTAAACAAATTAAGACAAATGGTTTTCGGGACTTCCCTGATGGTCCAGTGGTTAAGAATCCACCTTCCAATTCAGGGGACGTGGGTTCGAGCCCTGGTCGGGGAACTAAGATCCCACATGCCGCAGGGCAACTACACTCATGCGCCACAACTACTGAGCCCACGCACTCTGGAGACCGTGCGCCACAACTAGAAAGAAGGCTGCGTGTGGCAACAAAGAGCCCGCGAGCCATAACAAAAATCCCGTGTGCTGCAACTAAGACCCGACGCAGCCAAAAAAAAAAAAAGAAAAAGAGACTAATTGTATTCTTCCAAAGTTTGAGAGCTCTCTAGGCGAAGAGAATCCACAAGCTCGTGGATTGATCCATTTATGCATTCATCCAATGCTTATTGATTGAATGTCTGGTGCCTGGCATTGCAGTTGTTGAGGATAAAATAATAGCTAATGCTTATCTGTGGGCTCACCCGGGGCCAGGCACTGTTCTAAGCATTTTGCACTAAGCATTTTGCATTAACTCATTTCCTCATCATAACAACTCCAGGAGGTAAGTATTATCTCCATTTTACAGATAAGGAAATTGAGGCACAGGTATGGGGGTAACCAAAGCATGCTACCTGTTCCCCAAAAGCTGTCACTCTGATGAAGAATATAGATATTTAAATAATTATAATGTAATTGGATCAAAGGAAGGACAAGATGCTATGGGAACATAGAAGGGCCCTATTTCAGCCTTGAGAAGTTGGGGGTGGTAGCCAGGAAAGATTTCTCAGAGGAAGCCATTGTTTTGCAAAGAGGGATATTAAAATAAGCAGTTTCCTATCAAATTCGTCATAGGAGTGTTGTGGAGAATTCCATCCAATACATCTCACAGTATCTTCTTTTTTGAGTATCCTCAGAGGATGTTTCTCTCAAATCCCAGAAAAAAACTGAGCTTCTTTTAAAAATGAAGGGGGCAGGTATTTTTTTTTTAACTTCTGGAAACTATGAATCCTGTAACTAATCAGGTTTCTATCCTTGTCTTGGCTGCTAGCAAACTTAGAAATAGATTTGTGGCCCACCTCTCCAGAAACAGAAGACTCTTTTAGCAAGCATTTTTTCTAGGTGAATCTTGCCTCCCTGGGTTTTTGTTTTTGCTTTAATAGTTATTTATTTATTTTTGGCTGCGTTGGGTCTTCGTTGCTGTGCACGGGCTTTCTCTAGTTGTGGCGAGCAGGGGCTACTCTTCATTGCGGTGCACGGGCTTCTCATTGCGGTGGCTTCTCTTGTTGCGGAGCACAGGCTCTAGGCACGCGGGCTCAGTCGTTGTGGCATGTGGGCTCTAGAGCGCAGGCTCAGTAGTTGTGGCGCACGGGCTTAGGGGCACCACGGTACCAGGGATCCTTCCGGACCAGGGCTCGAACCTGGGTCCCCTGCATTGGCAGGCGGTTTCTTAACCACTGCGCCACCAGGGAAGTCCCACCTCCCTCGGTTTTTGTTTCCGTTTCTAATTATAATTTTCTTTTGGCTATGATTTTAACACTTACTTGGTATTTTTCCCATTTTATACATTATGAAAGCCATCTCAAATAATTATCAGAATAAAGTAGAATATAAAAGGTAGAGTAATTATAAAAGACGAATGACACAAAGTGAGCCTTAAAGGATGAGTTTATCGGATGGACAAAGAGAAAAGGACAGGGCAGGCAGCAGGAGAAGAGGAACGAAGGCATGAAAATTAATGGTGCACATTGGGGAGAGTGAGTTGGGCAAGAGAGTGGCTCCAAGCAGAGCCGGTGGAGTCAGATGAACTTGGGTTGGAGTCTCAGCTCCACAACTTTTATTTAATGTAGCTGAGCCTTGGTTTCTTATCTATAAAATGGGGATAATAGTTACACCCATCTGATAGAGTTGTTGTGAGAGTTAGATTCATTCAGGCATCAAGAAACGTTTATTGAGGACCCCCCATGTGCCAGGCACTGTGCTGGACAGTGTGGGCAGAGGGGTAGATCGATGGCGATGGTGGCCTTGCTCCTCATGGAGCTGAAAGTCCGCTGGGAATAACACATGTAAGGTACTTAGCATATGGCAAGTGCTCAACAAATAGTCTGAATAATCATATGAATAACAAATAACAATAATAACAATAACAGTATAAATAGTGTTGCATGTTCAGGGCATGAGAACTATGGGACTTCTTTTCTGAGCTGCAGCGTAGAGGAAGGCGACAGGAAGACGATGACGCTGGAAAAATATAAAGGGGACAGAGATCTTAAAAGGCTTTGTATGCGCTGTTAAGCAGTTTGGAGTCATATAGAGTTTTTAAGTGTGTGTGTGTGTGTGTGTGTGTGTGTATGTGTGTGTGGTGGGGGTGGGAGGAGGAGTGAGATGATTTTTTTTTTAATTTAGAGTCACTCCGTAGAGAACAAGCTTATGGTTACCAAAGGGGAAAGGCGGGGAGAAGGGATAAATTAGGGATTTGGGATTAACAGATGCACACTACTATATAAAATATAGACAACAAGGATTTACTGTATAGCACAGGGAACTATATACAATATCTTGTAATAACCTATAATGGATAATAATCTACAAAAGAATATATACGTATATATGTATAACTGAGTCACATTGCTGTACACCTGAAACATCGTAAATCAACTATACTTCAAGAAAAAAATTTAGAGCTACTACGTTCTCACGTCTGAGTCAAATCTCTCTTCCTGTACTTCTTATATACATTTCTATCCTCTTCCCCCCCTTTCTCCTCCTCCTCCTCCACCTCTTACTACTCCTACCATTACTACTAGCTCTCATTTCTTGAATGATTACTATGCCAGACACTGTGCTAAGTTCTTAACCTGTGTTTCATGGTACTTACTCATTGGGCTGTGAAGATTATTGTCTCCATTTTAGATATGTGAAAACTGAAGTTTAGAGAGGTTAGGGAACTCACCTAAAGTCCCATGGTTAATAAGTGGTGGAGTTTACTTCTGAACCCTGGGTATCTGCCATAGTGGCACATAATGTAAAACTTTATCTCATTTCATCTTCACAACCACCTTGTTAGATAATATTATTATCCTCATTTTATACATAGAGTCTCAGAGAGGTTAAGTAACTTTTCCAGAGTCACACAGCTTATATGTAGTATAGCTCTACATGCAAATTTTGGCTGGTACTACTATTTAAATGGGCAGATTTACAACATTTGTACTTAAATTCTAGGTGCTATAGCTTAAAGGTTTAGCTAGATAGATAGATAGATCAACTGAACAGTTGTTCTTGTTTTAAATAGATAGATCAACTGAACAGTTGTTCTTGTTTTAAATGGGCCACCTTTTCCGTGTGCCTTGGGAAAGAGCTATAAGCAACTCTTGAACTTGGCCTCCCATTGAAACAGCTTTACAGCCGTTCCTGAGGCTTCTGCCTTTTAACAGAGGTTGGAGTCCAGAGCTCATACCCAAGTCAGCCTTGTCCCCTGCCCTCACACACACATACCACCCTCTCCCACATAACCTGATGCCACAAAAGCCACTGGAGAAGGGTGGGGCAGGGTTGTGCACAGGGAGATTTGGCCTGTCTACCAAAGAAGCCAACAGTGGCAGAGCTAATGAATCTGGGCTTGACAGGTCTCTTTCTGCAAAAAAAAAAAAAAAAAAAAAAAAAATCATTATAAAGTGTCGCTGTCTCTTGAAGTCTCTCAGCACAGCTCCTGATTCATGGGAGATAAGCTGAGAGTTGCAAGCCTGCCACACAGAACATTAATCTTTTGGGTTTTTTCACCCTCCTGACAGCACAGGGTAATCAGACAGAATTGCAGCTCTGAGACATTCATGATCATAGAATTTGCACCAAATAAACTGCCCAGGCTTTGATGTCAATGGCTGGTTATAGGTTTTTCTCTTCCTATCTTTTTTTTTTCTGTTTCTGCAAAGCCAAGGGCACCTTTCTACATTTCTTATTCCGCATACATTTCTTCAAAAAGCCTTGATTCTCCATTAGCAAAAGAAATTCATTTATGCTACCCAAGGCTAACATTTGCGGATATACAGCCAGGAGCCTGGTATTAGACTTGGTTTCTAGGAGCCTACTTTCTGCTCTCTGTTTCCTGAATGTGTCGGCAGGGTGTTGAGCAGGGGATGAGAACAGAGGCTCCGCTTAGGAAAGGCAAGGTCTGTGCAAAGGCACGGTAGGGGATATGACGGCGGGGCAGGCTGGGGTGCTCCTCGTTCCCCTCTTCCTCAGCGGACCGGGGCTGCTGCCTGAAATTTCACCATGCGTGTTGGATTTCTTTGGCTTCAGTTTCGAGTCCCTGTTTGAAGGCACGTGTCTGTGGGAGAAGCACATTAATATGTTTCAGGGAATGAGTTTGTGTCTTTCAACGTGTAACTAGCTGAAAGCGAGACTGCTTTTCAGGCAATTTAATGTTTTCAAATAGGTAGTAAGTACATTCACACGATTCAAATTTCAAAACTGTTTAAAAGAGATACATTAAGAAGTCTTCCTCCCACCCTGGCTTAACTTACCCCAGTCTTTGCCCAATCCTCTTGCCTGTAATAGGTAACCACTTTTATCCACCTCTTGTATAACCTTTGATATTTGTGCAAATATGTGTATGTGTTTCATCTTTTCCACCTTTCTTCCATGCAGGTAGCATACTATATAGCCTTCTCTGTACTTTGCCTTCTTTGCTGTAGTATATATCGTAAAGATACAGTTGTCCCTTGGTATCCACAGGGAATTGGTTCCAAGACCCCACGCAGAAACCAAAATCTGGGGATGCTCAAGTCCCTTATATAAAATGATGTAGTACAGTCGGCCTCTGTATCCATGGGTTCCGTATCCACAGACATGGAGGGCTGATTGTACTTCAGTATCAGTACAGAGATAGCTTCCTCAATCATCTTTTTAAACAAGTGCACGATACTACATTGTGCAGATGAACCACAGTTTATTTATCCAGTTCCCTGTAGACATTTAGGTTGTTTCTAACCTTTCACCATTCTGAACAAGGAATAATCCTATGCATGAGTTGTTTCATAAGTGTTAAAGTCTACCTGTAAGATAAATACCCAGAAGGGTAAATGTTTTTAAATGTTGACAGATATTGCCCAGTTGCCCTCTCTGGAGGTTGGACCATTTTGTATCCCTAACAGCAATGCATGAGAGCGCTCATTTCCCCACTACTTTACAATGGAGTGTTGTCAAACATTCAGATTTTGGTAAATTGAATAAGAAGGAAATAGTTTGCAACTTTAGTTTTAATTTACACTTATTATGAGTGGGGTTGAGCACCTTTTCATGTGTTACAGGGCGGTGTGCTTTGTATTCATTCATTTGTTTCTTCATTAAACCTTCTGCAACATTCAACAGATACTTATTGAGCACTTACTTATGTATTAGGCACTGTGCTAGGCATTTGGGATACATCAGTGAACAAAGAAAAGATCCCTGCCCTCCCTAGAACTTACATTTATTCACTCATTGGTTCATTCATTCTAGAAACCCTCAAGCAGGCACTGGGGATGTGCAGATGAGTAACACATAGTTTCTCCCTCAAGGTTCAGTTTGGTTGGACAAGGAAAGGGTCTATTATACTGTGGAGAGGTAATTGCGATGAGAGAGGTGTGTACAGAATGCTAACAGAGCACAAAAAGGAAGCATGTAACTCAGACTGAGAGCAATACAGGAACACAGCTTTGAGGAAGACTGACAGGTGGCCAGGCTAAGAAAGAAGCAAAGGACAGCTTGGGCAGCACAAAAGCATGAAAACTCATGTCACTGTCATGGGGGAAAGACAAAGGTAAGGGAACATGGCAAAGAAGGAGTTTTCATATTTGGTGCTCATATTTTTCCTATTCGGTACTCATTATATAGTTACTGGTTGGTTGAATGAATGATGAAAGAATAAAGTTTGAGGTCATATACTAGAGTGATAAATGAGTTATCTATCCCTGTGTAACAAATTTCCCCCAAACTTGGCAGCTTAAAACAACAAACACTTATTATCTCACATAGTTTCTAAGGGTCAGAACTGTGGGAGTGATTCATGTAGGTAATTCGGGCTCAGGTTGCTATTAAACTGTTGGCTGGGACAGCCATCTCAAGGCTTGACTGGGGCTGGATAATCCAGTTTCAAGCTCACTGACATAGTTGCTAGGCTTTGGTTCTTCATTGGATGTTGGCAATATATATCTCAGAGAAATGCCCGGCACATATTAAGTACTATATAAATGCAAGCTATTATTATTATTACCTAAAAACTCTGAGGAGTTGTGGAAAGATTTTAAGCAGATGAATGAAGTGATCATCTTTGCTGTTTCAGAACGCTCCTTCCAGCTTTGGTGTGGGGAATGGACTGGAGAAGGAGAAAAGCAGGAGAGAAGGAGACCCATTAGAAAGCTGTTATAGGTGAGAGATGACAGTGGCCTGGATTAGGGTGGTGCTAATGGAAACGGAGAGCAATGGATTCATGTGGGGTATATTCTAGAAGTAGAGCTATCTACGCATGGATCAGATGTAGGTGATGACAGAGAGGGAGCTAGGGAACATAGGAGGAGGGGCAAGGTTCTTTGTTTGTGGAGGTGAGGTGAGGATGGTGAGTTGAATTAGGACCACATGGAGTTTGAGGTTCTTGTAAGACATCCATGAGGACATGTCCAGTTGGCAGTCGGATCTATGGGTGTGGAGCTCAGAAGAGTGATCTGGGCTAGAGATTTAGGAGTCATCAGCATATGGGTCACTGAAGCATGGGTGTAGGTAAGATTATCCAAGGGAAAATATGTCTAGTGAGAAGAGAAGGCTGCCTAGGAAAGAACCCTGATGGTCACCAGCAGTGAAGAGATGGCCAGAGGAAGAAGTGTCTGCAAAGGAGAGTCAGAAGGAGTGGCCAGAGAGAAGGAGGAAATCCTGAAGGGTGTGGTGGCATATAAGCCGACACCACACCTCATGGAGAGAAGGAAGACTCAACAGTGCCAGTGCTGCTTGCTGAAAGACAAAGGTCACAGAAGATAAGGGTTGAAAACGATCCACTGAATTGACCAAGAAAGAGGTCATTGGTGATCTTCGTGAGAGTCATATCACTGGAATAGGGTGGGGTCGGGGGGTCCCTGCCCTAGCCTCCTTCTCTAAGCTACGAATGCACCCATTATGGGATGTCTAGACCTTGGTGTTGAGTACCAGTTCCTCTTCCCAAACAGAACCTTTGATCCCACAGGTGTCAGCTTCTTAGAGATGTAGATTCTTGGGTGGAATTTACTGGAACTGGGGTACTCCTTGACCAGGATGGTAATAATAAATAATAGGAGCTAACATTTATTGAGTACTAATCACTTTACATGGATAATCTGATTTAATCCTGACACCAACGCTGTGAGGTAGGTACATGGCTACAGCGTTTATTAGGTGCCTAGTACTGTGTTAAGTACTTCACATACGTCAACTTCTTTATCATCCCCAGGTAAGAATCTAGTGGCCCACATCGCGGTATAGAAGACCCGGGCTGAGCTGAGTTTGGCCAGGATCAAGGAAGATGTAAACCAAGGTCCTCAGTCACTGGAGAACTTCTGCAGCCTCTGGGCTTCAGGAAGAGTCTTTTTTGAGGAATGTCGAGTTATGAGGGCATTTTCTTGTGTGAATTATTGGAGCAGGTCTGTCTAGAGCAGGGGGTGTCAGATCAGGGAATGTTTTAGAATATCATCCAGGAGACCACAATAAATTGCCCTAGGGGCCGCCTAGGATGATACTCAGTGAGCACTGGAAGGCCTTTGACCACGGTCTTCCTTTGCTCTCCTTCTTGGGTACAGAGGAAGCTCTGGGAACCTCAGAAATCTAATTTCATGAAGACCCAAATCCTCAAGGGAGCCGACAGAGCAGGTTGCCATTTTAGATTGTAGCAGCGTGGGGACTGCAGTAATCCCAGCTCCTCTATTAAGATCTCCAGGCATGCGCAGGTGTCCATATGCCAGGCAGAGGGCACATCTGCTTGGAGCTTTCATTGCCCTCGGTGCCTCTCCAGCCCATTAAATCACAGGAAGGTGGGAAGAGCTCGTCTCCTCTATCAGACCCCGAATTTCTCAATAGTGGAGAGGAAATACAGTTTGCCTGGTGCCTCCCATGCCTTTTCAGCCTCTAACACGGTGCTAGGTTCACAGTGATCCTCAATAAATATTTGTTGAACTATTGAATAAAAGAATGAATGAATTCCTCCTAGGGCCAGCCCTTGTTCCAGCTTCTTATTTGTATTCAAAACCAGACTAACGCCCCTAACCAGCAGAGCATCTGTTGCTTTCTCTAAGGCAGGGATAACAAACAATAGTGTGGGAGGGGCTAAGTCAAGTTGATTCAGTTCAACAAGTATTTAGTGAACCTGCTATGAACCTAGTACTGTGTTACATGCCCTCTCAGAACAGACACAAGCCTATGTAATACAAAGGCTTTTAAAAGTAATATTTCATTTAAAAATTGTGAAGCACTATGTTGTACACCTGAAACATATAATATTGTAAATCAACTGTACCTCAATTTAAAAAAAGAAAACAAATGAGTGACAGAGGGACAAGCTAAACTATGGCATACTCTTTCTTAATATGTATCATTTTTTTAAAAAAATACATTTATTTATTTATTTGTTTGTTTTTACTTTTGGCTGCGTTGGGTCTTCGTTGCTGCACGGGCTTTTCTCTAGTTGCGGTGAGCGGGGGCTACTCTTTGTTGCAGTGCGTGGGCTTCTCATTGCGGTGGCTTCTCTTGTTGCGGAGCACGGGCTCTAAGCACGCAGGCTTCAGTAATTGCGGCACGTGGGCTCAGTAGTTGTGGCTTGCGGGCTCTTGAGCATAGGCTCAGTAGTTGTGGCGCACGGGCTTAGTTGCTCCGTGGCATGTGGGATCTTCCCAGAGCAGGGCTCGAACCCGTGTCCCTTGCAATGGCAGGCAGATTCTTAACCAGTGCGCCACCAGGGAAGCCCAATATGTATCATTTTTAAAGAATGCCATGGCTATATTCATACTAATAGATAAAACTGTCTAATGCGTTAAGTGAAAAAGGCAATTGCTGTGATATGCTATCAATTATAATTACGTTTCTGTTATCAATGTCTAATTTAAATGCACTACCATCAGAGAAAAGATATGATACCAATTCTTGAAATTTGAGGTTTACTTTAATAAAATGTTATTTGCATTAAAGTCTACTTTTGTCCCCCCCCCCAAATTAATATTTCAGACATACAGAAAGGTATAAATTAATATGGCAAACACCCAGGGACCCATCACCCAGCTTCAAAATTAAAACATAAGCAGTTTGCATCGTCCAAAAGGCTCTAAAAGTCAAGAGGCTTTTTAAAATTTTTTTAAAGTTTCCCATCAAAATTCTTCTGGCAACAAAACCTAACCTGGACTGACCTGACGCTATTTCACAATCTTCATGTATCCCACTAAGTGTGACCAATCCCACTACTCTCTCCCTGCAGAAATAGTAATATGTTTGGTTATGAGGTGTTGCGCCAGACCACACTGGTTTTGCTACTTAAGGTCGGGTGCATACCTGTATCGCTTTTCTAAAATCCAAACAATTCTGAATTCCCAAACACACATGGTCACAAGGCTTGTAGGTAAGGCATCTGTAAATTTGTGGTCTACTGGGCCACAATTTGGGGCTTCGTTCCTGAACAGTGTTTCCCAATGTTCCCCAAAGGAAGGACGATGGGGGCGGGGGAGTGGGAATAGAAACTAGGTAGGCAGCCCAGAGGGTCCGGTACACGTCACCGTGCTCCTCAGCCCCCGAGCCTCCACTCTTCCACCTGTTTCTTAGGCTTCACCTTTCTTTCGGCTCTGACTTGCCTGACTCAGCGGCAGCCTCCTCTTATATAAACTTCTTATGCCAACCTTTCTGTATGGGTCTCAGTTCCTCCCCATCCCCCAGATTCTATGCCTTCCTCTTCCTATCTCTCGCCCAGCTTTTCCCTCTCAGTTTTGAGATCCCATTTTTCTCACCTGCCCCCCTCCATCTTTCTGCTGTCTATTGATCTGGGTCCCTTGATTCATCAGCTTCAGACCCATTATCCCTTCCCATTAATCTCTGGCGCAGCTCTTTCTTTCTCTCTGGGGTCGTTGTGTTTTTCATTTATGTATATACCTCTCTCTTTTTTCTGCCCCTCATCTTCCAGTTTACTTCTAAAATAGGTACATTTAAGTTAAAAATTAAGCCAGTGTAAGGAAAAATATTTACAAATATATAGTAGTATGCTATGATATGGCTAAAATTCATGATGGCAGTACTCAAATGATTGTGGGAAACTTGTTCAGTAAACCTTTTTCCGAATGAAGGGTTGATTTTTTTTAATGATGGGCCATCTAGTGGCGAATGGAGGATCATAATCCTTCTAGTCTGAGACAATACAGTGGATCTTTCAAGGAAAAGCCGGTTTCAACACTCAACCACCCTAACAGGTGCAAAGCACTATTCTACGAAAATATGTGTACACCAAAAGTCAAGTCCAACCTGGGACATAGCTGCGTGTGATATATGACTTTCGCTTGGCATTGTTGAAAGATATAATATGTATGATATGTATGTGTTCATATATATGTACATGTTTATGTTTACATATACACGTCTCAGATAACTTGATGGCGAAATTCAGAAACTCCACAAATGCACTTTACAGGCATCCCAAGGACGTTTTGACTATGGCAATGTATGTGATTGCCTTGTATCCGACCTTTATTCTGGGAAGCCACATTAAGAGAGAATTAGTGCTGTGCAAGGGAGGAAATTGCTGTTTGAGAAGGGGATGACTTTCAAATCGTATCTCCGCATTTCATAAATCAAGTCTGCAAAACACCCAAGTCAACACATTTTGATTGGTAGTTATTCATCCCGCTAACATTTATTGAGCTACCAAATAGCATCGTAACACTACTCCAGTCCTGTTAACATATGCCTGCAAGTTTACAAAAAGAAATATATCACCTAATCAAGAAATATATACAGTAGAGCTTGGGCACATTCCAGATACAGGGAATTCCTGGGAGCCTAGAAACGTGTTCCCTCCCATGAGCTTCTTTCCATGTCGCCCAAGTTAGAAATTTTAGCTAGAGTAGCTAATAGATATGTAGACTCTCAAATAACCTTCAGCAATTATTCCTGGTTGAATTACTAAAGCCTCTGAGGCTTATAGCTTACTATTTACCAGTAAAAATAATGTATATAAATAAGTACTTGAAGAGTTTCACAAAGGTCTCCCTTTAGAGTAACTGACCATTGCGATTTCCCCAGGACTGTCTTGGTTTTTAGCACTGAAAGTCATGCGTCCCGGGAAACCTCTCAGTGCTGGGCAAATGGGTACAGCTGGTCACTCTAGCTCCCTTAGAATCTTCAGAGGATTAAGCCTGAGCAAAGGATCAACCATCCAAACAACCCTGAAAAAGTAATAATTTAAGCTGCGTCTGAGTGGTTACTAAATGCTATTTATGTACCACCTTCAAAACAATCTTACGAGGCAAGAATAGAGGAAAATGGATGAAGTGAATTTCTTTGCGGATTAGCAGACTGAGGCTCAGAGAGGAAAAGAACTTAGAACTTGCCTGAGATGACTTAGTTAGCAAGTAGCAGAGACAGGATTCGGACCCAGACCAGTGCAGCTCTAAATCCTGCATCGTTAAGCAGCATGCCATACTTCTGCTACCCAGACAGAGCACTCCACCCCATCAGTGGATGCGCTGTCAGACTCCACCCTTGGCCCCAAGTCATTGACTAAGGGAATCTGGAGTTATCAATGACTTCAATATTTCTTTAAAACATCTTGGCAGCAAACCTTCAAGAGCTTAGAAGGTGAGACAAGTGTTTTTCCAAGTGTGATTTTTCAACAGCTTTTTCATTTGATTCTGAATCACCTTAGGTGCCTACTTAAAAAAGAAATAATACAGAAACTTGAGCCCTAACTCAGATCCACTAAATCAGAATGTCTGGGGATCTACACTTTTAACAAGTGCCCAGATTGACCCAGGTTTATGGTCTTTTGAGAAATGCTGGGCTAGAAGGTTCTGAAGAGAAAAGCCAAGATTCAAGAAGTTCATTTCATCCATTTTCTCTATTCTTGTTGTGCTTTCCCACCCCACCTACTGTGGACACACCCCAAGTTCCATGATTCTGTCCTCTGTCTGGCCTTCTCTCTCTCTCCACTCTTCCTCAGGGGGCTCCATTATTGCCTTTGCCTGGTACATTATATGAGGAACTGCAGACCTAGGTCCCACCTCCATTCTACCATTAGTTTTGTGACACTGAACAGATCAGTTTTCCTCCCTGGACCTCAGCTTTCTCACCTGTAATATCACATCAGGATCACATGATACCTGATCCTCACATAAAGGCTTTTCCAGGCTTAAAGTTTATGATCTACGTCATTATTCTCAAGGTGTGGTATGAGGTCCAGCTGTAACAATCACCCAGGGTGTTTATTGGGAAAGCACATCCATCAACAGATGAGTGGATAAAGAAAATGTGGTATATCCATACAAAGGAACATTATTCAGCCTTAAAAAGGAAGGAAATCCTGTCATATCTACAACATGGATGAAACTCGAGGACATTATGCCAAGTGAAATAGTCAGTCACAAAAGGACAAATGTTGTGTGATTCCACTCATATGAAGTATCTAAACTAGTCAAAATTATAAAAACAGAAAATAGAAAGGTAGTTGCCAAGGGCTGGGGAAGGAGAGGAGGGGAATTAATGTTGAATGGGTGTTGAATTATAGTTTTGCAAGATGAAAAAGTTCTCGAGATCTATTGCACAACAATGTGAATATATTCAACACTACTGAAGTGTACACATAAAAATGTACACATAAGTGTACACATAAAAAAAAGTGTTAAGATGGTAAATTTAATGCTCTGTATTTTTTACTGCAATAAACAAGAAAGAAAAGCACAGTTCTGAGTCCCACCCCAGAGCTACTGAATCAAAATTTCAAGGGTTGGGGCTGTGACTGTGCATTTTTAACAAGTTCTCCATGTGATTTTTATCTCTTCTAAAGTTTGAGAACCACTGAGCAAAATGTATAGTAAATCTTCTCTTCACTGAGACAAATTTAATACCATGATCTCAGCTTCCCCTTTTCCCCAGGAATATTTATGTGCACTTTCACTTGCTGCCAGCTAGTGTGCTTAGAGAATGTAAATTCATTTTATTATTAGCCAAAGCAGAAAAGAATCCAAAAGGCAAATGTGCTGCAGAAGAAGTGCATCCAGCCCATTTCCAAGCCAAACAGAGATGACTTTGGATCTGGCACAGTTTTGGATTACACATGACTCTGATCTTGTCCATTAGAGTGAGTAATTGAAAGCTGGCTCCGTGTATGCTTACAGAAATCATTATTTTAACTTGTTCACATTAGATAATTCTCAGCCTCTGATGCTGTCTGTAAGAAAAGGTGGTCAGAATATTAATGAGCACTTTCCCTAGAATGAGATTTTGTAACTTCTAAGCAACCATGAAGGCTTCTGTTTTCATTGCCACTAATTAGGGAGCTGCTGAGAAGGGGCTTGCATTATTCAAGGTCAGTGTCAGGCAAGGGATAAGATATTTAGTCCATATTAATTGGGTGCTTACCGTGCGCTGGGCACTGGGCTCAATTCTTTCCATAGAAATCTCGTCCTATCCTTACCCTCGGTGTTATTATTATCTCCTTCTTTGCAGAAATGGGGGCTCAGAGAGCCTCAGCAATTTGCTGAAGACCACACAGCAAGACATAGAGCTTTCTGGCTCTAGAGTCCATCCTTTTAACCCATGTCACTATGACCCTCCTTACACACAATCTTCCTCTTCTCATACTTCCTGCCTACTAATAGCTTCTGCCCCAGACCAATAGTGCTGTTGGATGAGGGGCATTGGATAAGAAGCTTTAGTTAGCTGCGTAGAGGCTAACTTTTCACCCTGTCTCCAGTACCTGGGCTTTGTTCCTAAGATAAGTACACTTTGAAGCCCAGACCTGATACCTGGGTCCCTGTCTTATTATTGATACCTACCCTGCCCTGTGCCTCAACTCCTAAGGCTAGAAGCCTGTCTTTCTCTTGCTAGTCCTTGCCTGACTCTCCTTTCCTGGATGTTCCTGTTCACCTGCTTCAACATGCCTAGATTCCTTGCTGCTGCTCTGCTCATGGGGTGGATACCTTATTATCTCAAATGGACCTTTCTGATGCTGACTTCATAGACTCTGAAAATTAAACTACCATTGGACTCACAGCCCACAATAGTACGCTAGGACCTGTGTGCTAAACCTAAACAGGGTAATTGCCTGACAAACTAGAAGATTTACATAGGCTCTAGAGTCTCCTAATATAATAGGCAAAATGTTCGGATGCCATTGAAAATCACCTATCATACTAAGAACAGAAAAACATACCTGGAATTAGAAAAGACAATTACCTGACAACAATATTGAGATTAATCAGATATTGGAATTATCTGACCAAGATTTTAAAGCAACCATCATAAAAGTGCTTCAAAAGTGCAAATTCTCCTGAAACAAATGAAAAAATAGAAAACTGTAGCAAAGAAGCAGAAGTTACCAAAAAGTCAAATGGAAATTATAGAACTGAAAGTACATAGCAGAAATGAAAAACTCACTGGATAGACTCAATAGTTGAGTGGAGATGACAGAGGATAGAATCAATGAACTTGAGGACAGATCAACAGAATTTACCCATTATGAATAACATAACAAAGACTGAAAAAAAATGAGATCCTCAGGAAGCTGTGGGACAATAACAAAAGATCGAACATTCATATCATCAGAGTCCCAGAAGGAGAGGAGAAGTTCTTTTCATCTTCTCATTTCAGAGCTGAAAAAGTATTTGAAAAAATAATGGTTAAAGACTCCTCAAATTTGGTGAAAGATACAAACTTTCAGATTCAAGAAGCTGAGCAAACCCCAGATAAGATAAACCCAAAGAAATCCATGCCAAGACACATCATAATTAAACTTTTGAAACTAAAGGCAAAGAAGAAACCTTGAGAGCAGCCAGAAAAAAAACAATACATTACCTATAGGAGAACGCCAATTCAAATTATATCAGATTTCTCATTGGAAACCACAAAGACAGGAATGAAGTGACACATTTTTCAAGGGCTGGCAGGAAAGAACTGTCACCTGCAAATTCTATACCTGCGAAAATATCCTTCAGGAATAAAGAAGAAATGAAAGCAATTTCAGACAAAAGATAACCAAGAGAATTGTTCGCTAGCAGACCCACTCCTGAATTATGGCTAAAGGAAGTTTTTTAAACAGTAAGAAAATTATAAAAGAAGGAATACTGGAGCACCAGGAAAGAAGAAAAAAACAACAGCTAGAGCAGAAATATGGACACATATAACATATTGTCATTTTCCTCATGAGTTTTATAAATCATATTTGATAGTTAAAAAGTATAACACATTCTGATACTGAGGACGATGATAATTAAAAGAAGGAAAGGTGAAGGAACCTAGTCACATGTGGCAGAGACTGCTCATTAAAATCTATTCCTTTTCCTCTAAGACAATAGATTTGTCACTGGAACATGGCTGCCCAGCTAGTAATTCCCTTTCCTAGTCCTTAACCCTTTTGCAATTGGAGTGGCAGCATGACTAAGTTTTCACCAATGACATACGAGTGGAAGTGATGTGTGCTACTTCCAGGCCTGAGCTAAGCAGAGGCCAGGTTATTAGGGTCTAATAATCCATGGAAGGAGTCTTGATTTTATTGTATTTGTGGTGGGAGTATAAAATGATGCAGTCACTCTGGAAAACAATTCGGCAATTTCTTTAAAAATTAAACATGTCCTTACAATAAGACGTAGCAATTGTACTTTTGAGCATTTATTCCATAGAAATGGAAACATATTTACATAGGACCTGTACATGAATGTTCAGAAACAACACAGATGCCCTTCAATGGGTGAATGGTTAAACTGAGGCACATCCATATCATGGCATACAACTCAACAATAAAAAGGAACAAATTATGGATACATGCAACAGTCTAGATGAATCTCCAGAAAATTATGTTCAGTGAAAAAAGCCAGTCTCAAAAATGACATACTGTACGATTCCATCTATATAATGTCTTTGAAATGACAAAATTAGAGAACTGGAGAACAGATTAGTGGTTGCCCAGGATCAGTGAGGTGGGTAGGAGAGGGAAATGAGTGTGGTTATAAAAGTGCAACACACGAGGGATCCTTGTAGTAATGGTACTACTGTTCAGTATCTTGACTGTGAGGGTGGATACACGAGTGTTCACAGGGAACTGAACACACACACGCATACACATACAAACACGAATACAAGTAAAACTGGGAAATCTTAATAATATTAGTGGATTGTATCAATGTGTCAATATCCTGGTTGTGATATTATAGTTTTGCACAATGTTACCATTGAGGGAAATTGGGCCGAGTGTGCAGGGATCTTTCTGTATTATTTTTACCACTGCATGTGATTCTGCAGGGATCTCAATAAAAAATTCAATTTTTAAAAAGGCCAGTATTTCTGGAGCTTAGTGGATGAACCCTTAGTGGAAGCCATAGGAGGGGAGTCACATGAACTGATTTGTATTCTAACCAATCATTGTGATTGCCGTGTGGAGGCAAGTGTGGGAGCAGGGAGACCAGTAAGGAGGCCATTGTGGTAGACCAGTATTTCTCTCTTTATTGCAACCTTTGTACCAGAAATTCTGGTAGCTTGGATTAGAACTGAGTGAAGAAGGAGAGAAGCGGATGGATTCAGGGTATTTTTGGAGGTAGGGCTGACAAAAGCTCATAGCTCTGTGGATGACTATAAAGTTCTCAGTCCAGAGGATTTTCCAGAATGGGCCCAATTGGACCGTTTGTGTTATTTTAACTTTTCAACTACAGTGTCTTCTCGGTAGCTTGGTCTTCTTGCTATGTATGGGATAGAAAAATAAAACTGCTTGAAGGTGATTCACCTCTTCTGTCATGGGCTGAGTTTTAGGGTCTGCCTTGGCTTCCCTAGCATGGAGTGATCTAAAGACAGGGGTGTTGGGCTCCTGATGGCTGAGCTCCTGAACCTCAAAGGGAGAGTTGATCACTCACTAATGGCTCTCATTTCGACACTGACACCAAGCTTCCTGGAGATAGGCATAAAGGTGGCAGTCGCAATGCCTGAATCCTCTTTGGGCGGGACGCACATATATTAGGCTTTGATTTTGAGGGTATAGATTCTGGCGGGGTTGAGATTCACCAAGATTGGGTTATAAGTGAGTAGGCCTTTTGCAGGCTGGAATACTGTAACTGGGTACCAGACAATTAGCTTTCCTCTTTTGAGATGAGTTATTTCTCTGGGTGAGAAACAGAGCATGAATCATTGGGATAGTTTCTGGAAAACCTAAGAATTGCCAGACAACCTTAACCATCCTGGAAGTTTCCAAGCCTAGGACCTTCTTTGGCATAATGCTTGTCTTTTAAGAAATCCCACTTGCGCACTTAGGCATTTTTTCCCCAAATGGCCCAGAAGGGGTTCTGTCGGTTAGTCCAGGTTGATTTGAGGACAGATTGAGTGATATCCACCAAAGTGCTTTCTAGCTGGATGACTACTTCTCTGTTCAGTAATTCATACAAAGATCCTTTCATTGATCACTTTGTTAATTAGGATAAGTCTTGACTGCTGTAACAAAAGGATCCAACAATAGTTCCGTGGCTTAAAGAAACTTATTTCTTTCTCAAAGAACGATGAGAGTGAGTAGTTCAAATATGCAAGGGTACTCTGCTCCACGTGGTCATTCAGGGACCCAGGTTCAATCTGTTTCAATTCTCCATCTCCCTTGAACTTTGGCCTTAGTAGGATAGTTGCAGCCAGATCAGGTGCACCTGTGTGTATCAGCTCATGGGAGGAGAAAGATAACAGAGAAGCACTTAGTAAGGTTTTATAGGCCAGGCCTGGAAGCAGCACACATCACTGCTATTTACATGCCATTGGTGAAAACTTAGCCATACCACCTCTCTAACTGCAAAGAGGTTTAGGGCTAGGAATGGGAATTCCTAGATGGGCAGCCATGTCCCAGCTACATTTCTATTATTATAGAGGAAAAGAAGAATAGATTTTGATGGGCAGTCTCTGCCACACATGATTATGTGTGTACTCCGGGCAAGGTGCCACTTTTACCTTCTTTATTCTTCCTTATCTGTGTCACAGGAGTGACTAACTCAAACGTCTAGAGGAGCCAGGCAGGTAAAATAGTGAAATAGCCTTAATTAACTGGACAGCATGTGACTATATCAAAGAGGTTGCCTCCACTTGGCTCTAGCCAACTGTTGCCAATTGGGATTTTAGGCTCAGGGACACAGGTGCCTTAATAGGGGCCCCCACTGGTGGTGTCCACTCATGCAAAAGTGGGCTCCAGTTAGATGTGCAACAGAGGTGCTGGCCTAAGTCTTGGAACATGAGATTTCCCTAGGCTCCTGAGTGTACTCAGGGTGTAGGGCAAGACCTGGACATTTTCTCTTCCCCTTAGCACCTTCCATATATACCCCCTGAGCTATTTCTATAAGACAAGTGCATTTTCAGAAATGGGGATGGCGCTCCCATGGGTTGGGTGCATGCTGACTGCGTGGCCATCGTGTAGGGCTGGTAGTAGCCTCTATGGTACCTTTAGAAATTAGAAATCTCAGGCAACGTGGAGATTTGTAAAATAAGGTTAGAAAAAAGATGACCCCTTTGGGCAGACAAATCAGAGAAAGAGGTCAGCCTTTTGGTGGATGTAGCCCTGTGCGGTGAGGAGAGGACAGGCTGAATTTCAGGCTCACATCACCTTAGCCTGGCACCTTTATGCCCTGCTGCCATTCCTAGCAGAAGCTTAGCTGCCCTGCCTGCTGTTGTTGCTTCTCTGTGGACAAAAGGGGTCAGCCAACTACATAAGTTGCGTCTTGCCTTGTGCCCCCATGGGAGGATCTGCTGTACCCAGGAGATGTGGGACAGCCTTCACACTCAGGTAGAATCTGTTAACTCCCAGGGGCTCTTGGGCTCAGCTGGTCTGGGCAATTCATTGCACATTGATCCCTTTGAGACCTTGAAGAATTGGGTTGCCAGTTCATTTCGCCCCAACTGTGGCACCTATTGCTTCAGGAAGCAAAAACTAATCTGGTTTCCTGCAGACTTGATTATACCTTAGCAAGCGGAGCCATAGAATGTTTCTTAAAGCAGTTTGGAAATCTGGAAAATTCTAGCATAGGCCACATCATTCCGACAAAATTCCGATATATTCCTGTTTGCAACAAAAAGATTCCACTGTATGGCTTTTCTGCCAACGAGGAGACAAGGAATATGATTTCTGCAGTGTTCCCTTAGGACTCTTAGAACCCAGCGTTTCCGGTCATAATTGTATCTGAGTCTAGTGGGTTCCCTTGTTAATCTCTGAGGTGGCGGTGAGGGGACAGGTCAAGCTGATTGTGGGAATAGTTCCACGACCTCATTGCTTGGCACTGAAGCACTGCTTCTGAGTGGGTAATAGGTGGTCTCTGGTATCCCCAGCCTTAGGGAGCAGGTCAGCTCAGTCTAAGGGGATGGGTGGATGGTGAGTATGTAAGGCTGTGGGGAAACTAACAGAATTTGAGAGAGCTTGCTGAGATCCAGATGGAGGGACCTGGCTAAAGTGGGGTGTGGAAGCAGAAGGAGACAGAGGGGTGTATCAGGAGCCAATATGCTGAGTCAGTTGGGTTCCAGAGAACCAAGGTGCCTGCAAAGAAGACTGCTGAAGAGGAGCTGAAAGAGGCAAATAAGAACAGGGGCATCCAATGCTGCTGGGTTGTTACATGCCTGTTTTCCTCTGGACAGACTGAGCCTAGTTAATCGGGCCGTGTTGGGGAAAATCACCACGAGGCATCCTGTATTTCTCCTCCAGGCTGTAATAGGACACACTTTCCTGTGTAGAGGGGATAGCGGACTTGCCCTGCCTTGTGCCCTGGTGTTCTGTACGTCCTCCTCTCGGAGGATAAATGCACTTCAGTGGGCAGCCTGGCGTTCTGAATTGTTCTTACTAAGAACATATATAATGGGCTTCAAACCATTAACACACAAAGGTTTTCTAGAAGCCAAATCTAGCTGTGCAGCCTCTGATGAGGCCTGACTTTCCAATAGAGGGCAGCATCCGCTGGTCAAATTTCTCCATCCTGGAGAGTCTAGTGATAGCTTTAGGGAAATTAAGGGCATGGGAGTTGTGGTCTGGAGAATGGGAAGGAGGGTGGATTTTCCCTCGTGTCATCTCATCTTACAGCATCATGGTGTATCTGAGGACTCAGCTTATTACTGAGTATTTCTTCTCTCCACTGAGTATGGTGCAAAGTCATGGAGGGACCAAAGAGGTTGAAGGGGACTTTGGCTTTCTTTCCGAAGAAGCTTGGGTAAAAAAGCGATCGCTTCTGCAGGAAAAGTAGCTATCAGGATTGCTTGTGGTGTGGCTTTGTTTCCTGTGGCGTGTGAAAACACTGGCTTTATCTAGTTTTACCCCCCGCCTCTCAGAAAACGATCTATCTCAATATGAACTCATCTTCCTTCCCCTTTCCAAGGAGGCCCTTCTCAAGTTCCCCTATCAGTAGCTGTCTCACTTCCTTTTAGAAGTTCCCACCCAGTAGTGGCCACATTTCACTCTGGTGAAAGGAGTAAGCAAGAATGGGTAAACTGGCTCAAACCTTAATTTTCCGCCTCGTTGGGGCTCAAAGCTGCCTGGACCCCCTCTTCCCAAGGTCAGTCAGCAGCGTAACCGGAGACCTGTGTGTCTGCAACTAATGGGTACCCTTGAAGGGGGGCTTGCCCAGAAACTTGGTTCCTCTTTCTGCCTAACGACCCAGACAAGTCTTAGTCACTCGTTGATAACACGATGAGTAAGGAGCAGATGTGGTATTTGAACAGAGATCTTTTGACTGAAAATTTAGTGCTCGTTGTACGACATTGGAGGGCCTTTTGAACAATAGGCACTGAATTAATGTTCATTGAGAGGCAGTATATATAACACAGTGGTTAAGAACCCAGCTTCTGACAACTGTATTTTTTTTTAATCTGTGGTAAAATATACATAAGATCTACCATTATTATCATTCATAAATGTACAATTCAGTACATTAAGCATATTCACAATGCTGTGCAGCCATTGCTACTATCCATTTCCAGAACTTTTGCATCATCCCAACAGAAACTCTGTATTGAAAGTTGGTTTTGAATTTAGGTTCTGCCACTTGGTAGCTGTGTAAACTTGTACCAATTCCTTAGGGGACCTCAATTGCCTCATTTATAAGATGAGGATAATAATAACATGTCTTCATAGAACTGTATGTGTGTGTAAACACAAATATACATTGTGATACTAATAAATATGAATTACTAATATCAATTGATTGGTTAATTGGTTCATGTTTATTTCACATTTACTGAGTTCTTACTCTGTGTCAAGCACTGTGCTTGAGCCACTAAGTGGCAGGGCTAAGACTCAAACTCAGCTTGGCTTGACTTCAGGGCTTATATCTGTACCGCTTGTACTATAAGCATTCTCTCAACAAATGCTGGCTATTTCATTGTTATCATTACCGTTATCAAACTGAGTTTGAAACTCATGCCCCCTTAGCATCTAAAGTGATGGTAGGCTGCTCTCTTTTACTGCGCAGGGAATGTTCCAAACTTAGAAATACATTTTCCTCTACACTTAAGTAGAAGAAAGAGGCAGGAGCCTCTTTGATGTGTACGTATCACTAAGCACATATACCTATCACCCAGGAACTGTCACCCTGGAAGATGCTCACTTCCTTCTTCATTTGTCCCTCGTGGCAGGCCCAGGGCCTAGAGCCTGGTAGGGCCAGCAGTGACAAAGACCAACTCCCAACAGGTGAAGAAGAATGAAGCGGAGATCCCTTTCAACCACTGCAGCTGCTCAACTCTCCTCCCTAGATCCCCCCAACCCCTCCCAGCAGTAGATGGCAGTGTCACGGGGCAGAGAGAGAGGAAAGAGAACCCTATCCTACTCTGCCATTCCTGCTATCACTGAAGTTTCTCCCCTCACCCTCTGGCTGTTTCAGTGTCAGCCTCCAGGGCTGGCCAGGGTTGAGGAGAAGACACAGGGGAAGGGAGACAGAATGGGAGAAAGTGGGGCAACTCTGGGCTTAGTTTCCTATTTCTTGCTCATTTCCCAACCCTCACCCAGGCCTTTGCCTCCAGATCCACAAGCCTATTCTCTATCCCTGAGTCCTTTCCCCTGCTACTCCCAACCTTCAACCTGCTGGTCTCCCCATCTTCAGCCCCTCACTCTGCCTCACCTGAACTAAAAGAGTCATCGTCCAACGGCAAACAGGGGGTGGGAGAAGGAGGTCGTCACTGTTCCTGCTGTTAAGGAGAGCCTGGGATCCTCAAGTGACATATCTGAATTCTCCCCTAATACTCTGCCTCGACACGAGAGATTATTTGCCATTTCTAGGCCACATCTCACGTATTCCTATTTCCATGCCTTTGTTTCTGTTGTTCCATCTCCTTTAAATACTCTACCCTCTTTGCTGACATTATTTACCTCAAATTCCAACGCTTTCTTAAAGCTTTCCTTGGTTTCTCCGCCCGAGGTGTAGTATCTTCCTCTTTTCGATCTTCACTTTTCTCCGTGTGTACCCCTCCAATACTTCAGATAGTCTCTCTCTTAAAGTTACTCATGTTAATGTCTTCTCTCCTCTTACAAGATAACTATCTGAGAGGCAAGGACTCTGAATCACATTGGTACCCCTGCAGTGCCTCGCACATACGAGACAATTTGGTGAACACTTGACCCTCATTGAAAGTATTTTCCATAGAAACATGGGTAGGTTTTGATTACTTTATGGATTTGGGGGGATGATGGTGAGGGCTCAACCACTGTGTAAAACAGTGCTTTTGTCTATAGGAAAATGCAGGCAAACTATAAACAACAGATTTTTTTAAAATTAATTAATTTATTTTGGCTGTGTTGGGTCTTCATTGCTGTGCACTGGCTTTCTCTAGTTGCGGCGAGCAGGGACCACTCTTCTGCACAGGCTTCTCATTGCGATGGCTTCTCTTTGTTGCGGAGCACGGGCTGTAGGCGTGCGGGCTTCAGTAGTTGTGGCACGTGGGCTCAGTAGTTGTGGCTCACGGGCTCTAGAGCGCAGGCTCAGTAGCTGTGGTGCACGGGCTTAGTTGCTCCGCGGCATGTGGGATCTTCCCGGACCAGGGCTTGAACCTGTGTCCTCTGCATTGGCAGGCGGATTCTTTACCACTGCACCACCACAGAAGCCCCACGGTTGAATTATTTTTAACACAAGTCACTACAATTCTTTACATTTTAATATTCTTATATACATTAAAATGACATAAAATGACAAATGACATAACTTATGTCAATTATGGTTTTTAACTTATTTTTTCCTAAGATCCTATTTTGATTGGATTTCCATAGGCTTTTACAACTGGAAGGAAACTTACAGGATTAGTAGTCTAACCACGTGAGGCCCTTGTGGAGTTAAAAAAGAAAACCTTTATTTTCTTTTTAATTAATTAGTTTGTTTATTTTTGGCTGCGTTGGGTCTTCATTGCTGCACGTAGGCTTTCTCTAGCTGCAGCGAGAGGGGACTACCCTTCCTTGCGGTGCACAGCCTTCTCATTGCGGTGGCTTCTCTTGTTGTGGAGCACGGGCTCTAGGCATGTGGGCTTCAGTAGTTGTGGCACGTGGGCTCAGTAGTTGTGGCTTGTGGGCTTAGTTGCTCCGCAGCATGTGGGATCTTCCCGGACCAGGGCTTGAACCCGTGTGCCCTGCATTGGCAGGTGGATTCTTAACCACTGCGCCACCAGGGAAGTCCTAAACAACAGATTTCAACATGCACACCGGGTTTATAAATTGCAAATGGCCCAGACTGATAGCAGGAAAAAAAATGCTTTAACCGGTCAGCTGCAAGTTGAATCTTCCACCAGCAGAGGGCAGCATCAGTAGCACCCAAGCTGAAACAACCATGGACCCAAGCTCCTTTCCCAGTGTGGTCATCCTTTCTGTCAGTGGAGGAGACGGGGAATTCTCTGGCAAAAGTCAACAGAACCCCCTATCAGCTATGTGGGAATTCAGAGTTGAACTGGGAGGTGGTTGTGGAAGGAGAAGGGAAGGATTGGCCTCATATACATTAAATTCCTTCCCACTGGAGCTGTAGGAGAGCAGAATTTATCACCCCAAAATATGTCTCTCTGGCATAAGGATTATTTTTAAGAAACAGCAGATGTGGGAGAAGCTTTGAAAAACAAGTAGAAGTTACCCTTTGTAAAAGCTATTTACATTCATAAGGGAAATCTCCATTTGTAAGTGCATCTCCCTGCTGCACCAGGAAGAAGGTGATGACAGTCCCTTATCATTGTATAGAAGTCAAAGACTCAAATTTGCATAACAACCTTACACTTGTTTACTGTGCTTTTCCTGATAACAGCCCATACCCGACTCCCTATTTCTAACACCTTCTTTGGTCTTTCACTGAAGATGGTATGTAAGGTGACGGTTTCTGCCATTTCCGAGAGTTACTCAGTTTTCCTGAGTCTCCTATGTATACATGTTACTAAACTTTTGTTTGTTTTTCTCCTGTTAATCTGTCTTATGTCAACTTAATTATTAGACCAGGCAAAGAACCTAGAAGAGGAGAAGGAAATATTTTCCTCCCCTACAGTTGCCATAGCTGGCAGGATACTTCACTGGATGAACTCTACCTACTCCAAGGTTGCTGCAGCCGAGAGATCCTGGGACATTTGACAAAAAGTTTGCAGAAGGTAGGATTTCTTACCACATCAGTCTCCCACATCTCTGCCTGCAGGGTCTAATGGAAGTGAGGGTGATGAGAATCCTACTCCCCCCACCAAAAAAAAATTTAGATTAGTAAGAGAGAATACTTGTGGAACTAGTTCCTTAGACACAGCGACTCTGGTAAAAAGTTGTTAAATGAGTACTCTTGGTTTTTTGTTTGTTTGTTTATAATTTTATTTATTTATTTATTTATTTATTTTTGGCTGCACTGGGTCTTCGTTGCTGCGTGCGGGCTTTCTCTAGTTGTGGCGAGCAGGGGCTACTCTTCGTTGCGGTGCATGGGCTTCTCATTGCCATGGCTTCTCTTGTTGTGGAGCACCTGCTATAGGCGTGCGGGCTTCAGTAGTTGCGGCTCATGGGCTCAGTAGTTGTGGCTTACAGGCTCTAGAGCACAGGCTCAGTAGTTGTGGCTCACGGGCCTAGTTGCTCCACGGCACGTGGGATCTTCCCGGACCAGGGCTCGAACCCGTGTCCCCTGCATTGGCAGGTGGATTCTCAACCACTGTGCCACCAGGGAAGCCCAGTACTCTTTTTTTTCTTTGATCCTTTTCCTCTCAGAGATGGTCACTGTTTTTCTTTGTCTTTCTCTCTCTGTTGTGTCATTTGTCTTGCTCTATGTCTTGAGAGCTTGGTTTTATGACCAGCAAGATTATTCTTTCTGGTCACTGCCAACCAGAGGATGCGTGTACCGGCATGTATTTGGCAGGCAGCCCAGTAGGCTGTGGATCTGATAAGCAGTGCTCCTTGTCCAAATGTGCCAGCTCTCAGGGGAGTTTGTCATACGGGATCCCAGTCCATAAGGGGACTTTGTTTTCTCAACCTTCTTTGTCTCTTTAGTTCTGGAAAAGTCCCATTCCAGTAGCAGCTGCCTAGTGTCACAGTTTAGCGGGTCTATGCCTGGAGGTGTCTCATGTTCTCATGGGAAACCACAGACACCGTTTGCACTACATAATTCTTACTGCCTGTGACAACGAAAGGTATTTGCCTTCAGCTGTTGCCTTCTTGTTTGTCTCATTTTGTGTCTTGGCTTGGCAACCATCAGGTTGGGGACCCCCCAGATTTGACCAGACAGAAACATGGGTTGCACCCCTTTATTGGGTTAATTAATAAGAGAATGGGAAGGGAATGAGGAGAGGATCATAGGACTCTTCCTAGCAGGGTGGCAATCTTTAGATGGTTATTAAGAAATGGGATAGGGCTTCCCTGGTGGCGCAATGGTTGAGAATCTGCCTGCCAATGCAGGGGACACGGGTTCGAGACCTGGTCTGGGAAGATCCCACATGCCGTGGAGCAACTAGGCCCGTGAGCCACAACTACTGAGCCTGCACGTCTGGAGCCTGTGCTCCGCAACAAGAGAGCCCGTGACAGTGAAAGGCCCGTGCACCGCGATGAAGAGTGGTCCCGGCTTGCCGCAACTAGAGAAAGCCCTCGCACAGAAACGAAGACCCAACACAGCCATAAATAAATAAATTTATTAAAAATAAAAAAAGAAATGGAATAAATGAAACAGACATTGATGGGGTTAAAACAAAAGTTTTAATACAGTACTATCAACGATTGGGAGGGCCAAAGAGACCTCCTGCTAGTCCTCCGACGTTAAAGGGCCCCAAATGAGTCTGCTCTATTTACCCCTATTTGGAAAAATTTGAAAGGCCAGAAAGTGAGTTTAGCAAAAGCACCTGAGATGAGTCGTAAGGCTCGCTTTGCTGTCCCTTATAACTCCTCCTACTTTCCAGGGCTCTGCCATGGGGCTCTGTCAAATTCAGGCTTTTGTGCATGTGTCCAGGACCTCCACCCAAAGAATTCATGTCCCCTGGACAGCAGCAGAGTTTTTTATGGGTGGGTCAGCCCCTTGATATGTAGGTTGCAACCCAATTCTTTGAGGAATTGGATGCAACTGCCTTTGTCTTGCAAATCTCTGCAAGGCTAGAGGTGTAGCCCTAAAGACAATTCAAAGAGCTACCAAGCCCCAAACCTCCCTTATTCATCTCAAAATGCTTTTAGGTATTGGGATGTTGGAAACAAAATTGTATTGCACTTAAGAAAAAGAAAAAAAATTATTCTAAATAGTAATTATCCTACATCTCTGATAATAGGGAAATATGCTCCCAAGACTCCATCTTGGAGAAAACTTGGACACTTTCTCTGTACATTTGTGATGTAGATTTTCTCCCCATACATGTTCTCTAGGGCCCAGGAGCCATTCTTTGAACTGCAATCTTTAGGGAGATATTCCTTATCAAAAGAAAAAAAAGAGGGAGAAGTATTTGGAAAATGGACAAATGAAAAATCTTGTGTCTATCTCTATGTTTGTGTGTGTCTATATATGTACTCTGTAGATATTTGATATTTTTTTCTACCTCTAAATGGTATTACCAAAATTAATTTGTAAAAGAGCTCTATTTAGTTGGTTTGAAGGCAAGTGCTTGTAAGGATTGGGTATTCTGAAACTCTCAGAAATATAGAAACTAACTTGAATGCTTTTTCAAGTTCATGTGATCTAGGATAATTTTGGTAAATTAAAGCTAGTTTAAGTTTGTTGGTTTAATTAAAATAGATATGTCTTTAGAGTTATCAACACGGAATGTAATGCAGACATGCAACTTTTATTCCACCTGGGTTTATTCAACAGATAAGTTCATATTATCTGTTACAAAATTTGTCAGCAAGAAAATTAGCTTGAGATGATTGCTGACTTTGTCTAATGTCTCATGAAGTTTTTGTGAGTAGTCTAAACATAATTGTTGGGAGCAAATTATTTAGATAGATGTAAGTGGGATAAGAGTTTTTAGGCATAATAATTATGTATTATGGTATGTGTACTTAAAAATGAGCTTTAAAATCAGTAGTGTACTTATATAAAACTAACACTTAATTGTCTTTCACCTGCTAAAAAGACACCATTTTTCTGTACAATTGGTCAGCTCTTGATAATAAGATACTATGAAAGGATTTTTTTCTTTTCCTTTTAAGTAATATCTGCCTAGAAAGCAAATATTTTGTTTTTTATGAAAATAATTTCCTGTGCCTTATGAGGTCTTTGATTGGTTTTGCTCACCACTATGTAACCTTATGTATTTGCCTTTGAAATCTTTTATTGTCACTTTGGTTAAGTAGATAACTGAGTATTATTTCATAATCTGTGATCCTATTTAGTCAAGTGTCCACACTTTTTGATATCTTTGTCAAACTTCCCCAAATCAAATTCTAAATGAAGTGCTTTTGACCTCTAGCTAACTTTGGAATTTTTCAGAGGGCCCCTCAAACATCTCAAAGAGAGATATTCAACTAATTAAGCTTATTTGGTATGTTAAATTGCATGGGAAGCATTGTCAAATAATGATGCTAAACGTTCTTTGATTATGTTTGTGTAGGTATATGTTATTAATAGAAATGTTCTAGAAATTGTATGAAATTCTTAAAATCTAATATGTCCTTGTATAATGTTATCATTTGTAATTCTAGTTTTATCTTGATTGTTGTATATTATGGAAATAACCAAATTTCCTTTTCAATTGCATTGTAATGAATTCTAATTAACCATTGTCATTTTTAAGTCTGTTGTCATTTACAGTTATTGTTTTACTCTGATGCTTTTATAAAAGTGCTTCATCTTCAACAAGACTCATAGAAAGAACTCTGGATACAGATTTCTGATAAATTTTCAGACCATTGAACTAGATAAGAATTTACAGAACTGTAATGGGGAAATTGATGGCTTCATAAAACTTCTAATGAAAGACCATGATCAACAAGAATTAATTACATGGAACTGAATGAACTGAGGAGGATGAGTATAATTTTTCTATAATTTGTTTTGAAATATTGCTGGTTCTTTAATCTTTTGTTTTCCAGATATAAAGAAATCTTTCCTCTTAAGCTAACTATGATTTACAGCAATTTGGTAGATTATACTTTTGTAAGCAGAATTAAAACGTTTATCTTTTTCTCCCTACCTGATCCCTACAGAATTCAGAAACTCATAGTGAGTATTCTTATTTTCATGGAAGTATATTTATTTGCATAAGTTCAATAAGCATCTGCTCTCCTTGTAACAGGACACAATTGGAAACTGGTTATATTACCAAGGCTTCGACTATAATGTCATATTTGAGAGAGACATACCTAGACTCAGATATGACCAGACAGCTTAAAGAAACTAAGGTTGACTTTATGGAGCCAATAAAGCCCCTTGGAAATATTGGCCTGGTACCTTGCTTACATGGTTCCCAATAGCCTAACCAGGTGAGTAAAGAAGGTCACTTCCTGGCAGGTGCAGGAACCTTAGGATATTTGGGGGACCTCCAGAAAAGAGGAATTCACCCAGATCCATAGGTATTGCAGGCAAAGTCTGATGGTAAGTATTTGGCATGGCTTCTTAGCCTCAAGAGGCTATTAAAAGTTCAATCTAGAGATTCCTCATAAAAAGTTCCAGCAGAGCAGATTTAAAATAGCCTATATGATCAATCTCTATTCTTGCTGCATTTATGTAAATAGTTCTGCCAAGCTTGTTGAAATTAGACTTATTTTACAAACAAATTAGTTTAATTTGGCTATATTTGGTAGGAATGGGGGTAGAAATTTTAGACAGAAAAATTATGTTTCAGTCATATACCTTTGTGAAAAGATTCTAGTACTGTTCAGTGTCTTCAAGGTTTTATTTTCCTGAATTCTTTTAGTGTCTTCATGTCTGGCTACAACTCTCCAAACTCACACTTTCAATTTTCTCCTATCTTTTTGACTTGAAATCACTAATAACTAAGCTGCAAACTGGAGCTAGAAGATTTGATATAAACTTCAGAAAAATTGCCACAATAGCTCATGTTTAGACAATCTTCTCCATGCCTGGTGCTGTATGGGCCACTTAGAAAGTTTACCTGATGACCTCGTCAGAGACATTCAAACAACAAAGCAGGAAAATCTGTCAGATTGCCACTGCCTGCCCTCACTCCATCTGAAGATGTGTCAGGGAGGAAGAAATTTTCCTCTACCTTCCTAGGTTCTTCTGGCTGGTCTAAGAAATTGATATGAGACAGATTAACAGGAGAAAATCAAACCAAAGTTTAGTAACAGGTATAAAAAAGGAGAGACCCAGGAAAACTGAGTAACTCACCAAAATGGCTGAAACCCTCACCTTAAATGAGGGTTAAGCATCTTCAGTTAAGAACAAAAGAGGAAGTTGAGGATAGGGGTTTGGGACCTCAAAGGAGAAGAAGGAAACTGACATGGAGATGGAAAAGCGAATGTTTGGTAAACAAATGTTTGCTGGGCCATGCAAAGACAATGGGACACAGAGTGGATCCTAATCTCTAGGCTCACCATATCTAGCCCATATTCTTTGCAGATATATCTGGTTATATAGCTCTATTCCAAGAACAAGACTTTTACCTAAATTTTTTAGGCAGCTAAGGGGGAGGTAAAAAGAAAGACTTCCGGAGTCTTCTGTTTCTTAAAACTAATCAGCCTAAATTATCCTCATACCAAAGAGAAACATCTTGAGGTGGCAAATTTTGCTCCCTACAGATCCTTTGAGCCTAATACTAGAAATCTTCTTGACTAGCAGCTATCGGGACTCAGGCAGTAGGTTTATAATTTGCTCCAACCATTAACCTTTGTTTTTCTTTTGTTTCCACAGAAATGCCTTATTAAACTCCTGATTTCTTACACGATATAGGCCTAACATTAAGAGTCCAGCTACATCAGCCACCTTCTGAAATGAGATGCAACTGTTTAATTGAATTGATCTGAAACAGGAGGAAAGGGGGCAGGGCATAACCTTTAAAAGAATGACATAACTGTTGAGGACATGACAAAAACTGGTTAGAACCAACTAGGTCCAAGATGGCAGAAGATGCAACTTCCAGTAGACTATGACCCTCATTATACACTCATTGTAATACATTAGCATACTAAATGACACACCCACCAGTGCCATGACAGTTCCAAGAATAACCATAAAAGGCCAAAAAGTGGGCGGTGGCCCAATTCCTGGAAATCCCCACCCCTTCCCCAAGATAGTCAGAATAATCCTCCCACTCATTAGCCTATGAAATTACCCAACCCATAAAAACTAACTACGACTTATTTCGAGGCCTCTCGCCTTCTGAGATGGCCCACACTCTGTCTGTGGAGCGTGTTTCTCTCTAAATAAATCCACTTCTCACCTATCACTTTGCCTCTCACTGAGTTCTTTCTGCGATGAGACATCAAGAACCTGAGCTTCATTAAGTCCTGAGATCAGGTTTGTGATCTCATTGAAAAAACTGTGGGTTCAAGTCCCAGTCTGGGTTCTGGCTGGGTTTCAGTCCTGGCCTGTGGGTTCAAGTCCCATCTGAGTTGTACAGTTTCAGACCTATTCTCAGGACTAAGAGACTGGTTCAATGAGATGGAGCAATTTAGCTTCTGGATTGTGAAATTTCTTGGGGAAGGTTCAAAGGTGGGACTATAACAGAGCAGAATTTGTCACCCCAAAATATGTCCCTTTGGCATAAGGATTATTCTAGGCTGATTAGTTTTAAGAAAGAGCAGACATAGAAGAAGCTCTGAAAATCAACTAAAAGTTACCCTTTGTAAAAGACATTTACATTTGTAAGGGAAATCTCCACTTGTAAGGGTATCTCCCTGCTGTACCAGGAAGGGAGGGATGACTCAATCTCAAGAAACTCTAATCATTGAAGAAGGCAAGGACTTAGATTTGCATAGCAACCTTACACTAATTTACTGTGCCCTGGTAACTGCCCATAACTGACTCCCTATTTCCAACATCTTTTGTCTTTAGCTGAAATGGTATTTAAGGTAATGGTTTCTACTATTTCAGAGGGTTACTCAGTTTTCCTAGGTCTCTCCCATGTATACATGTTATTAAACTTTTGTTTGTGTTTTTCTCCTGTTAATCTGTCTTATGTCAACTTAATTATTAGGCCAGCCAAAGGACCTAAAAGGGGAGAAGGAAAATTTTTCCTTCCTTACAGATCCAATCGTTAAAGAGAAGAACCACAGGTGCAAAACGATATCACTTGTGCTAAAGCCCATGATACAAATCTTAGATTTAATACCTAATCTAATTGCAGTTTGGATCTTCAGTAGAAATGTAATCTTAATCAACCAGTCTGGAGTTTTCTGGTCAGCACCAATGAGGTCATCTGCCATGTGGGCCCTCTACATCCTCCTTCCTCCAGAGGAAGAAGATGCAATCTGCATGATAAAACCCTTGAGGTTTCCCTTCCTCCCCAAAGAAGATGTCCTGACCTAAAAATAATCATTTCTTTTCTTTTGCTAAGAGCTCTCTTGCCCCATCCTTCTTCCTATAAAAACTTTCCATTTTGGACAACCCCTCAAAGCCCCCTTCTAATTGCTAAGTGGGATGCTGCCCGATTCATGAAATGTCTAATAAAGCCAATCAGATCTTCAAGTTAACTCGGTTGAATTTTTTTTAATTCATTAATTCTATTTATTTATTTTTGGCTGCGTTGGGTCTTCGTTGCTGTGCGCGGGCTTTCTCTAGTTGCGGCGAGCGGGGGCTACTCTTCATTGAGGTGCACGGGCTTCTCATTGCAGTGGCTTCTCTTGTTGCGGAGCACGGGCTCTAGGTGCGTGGGCTTCAGTAGTTGTGGCACGTGGGCTCAGTAGCTGTGGCACACGGGCTTAGTTGCTCCGCGGCATGTGGGATCTTCCCGGACCAGGGCTCGAACCCGTGTCCCCTGCATTGGCAGGCGGATTCGTTACCACTGCGCCACCACAGAAGTCCCACGGTTGAATTTTTTTTAACACAAGTCACTACAATTCTTTACATTTTGATATTCTTATATACATTAAAATGACATAAAATGACAAATGACATAACATGTCAATTATGGTTTTTAATTTATTTTGTCCTAAGATCCTATTTTGATTGGATTTCCATAGGCTTTTACAACTGGAAGGAAATGTACAGGATTAGTTGTCTAACCACTTGAGGCCCTTGTGGAGTTAAAAAAGAAAACCTTTATTTTCTTTTTAATTAATTAATTTATTTATTTTTGGCTGCGTTGGGTCTTCATTGCTGCACGTAGGCTTTCTCTAGCTGCAGCGAGCGGGGACTACTCTTTCTTGTGGTGCACAGCCTTCTCATTGCGGTGGCTTCTCTTGTTGTGGAGCACGGGCTCTAGGCATGTGGGCTTCAGTAGTTGTGGCACGTGGGCTCAGTAGTTGTGGCTCACAGGCTCTAGAGCGCAGGCTCAGTAGTTGTGGCACACGGGCTTAGTTGCTCCGCGGCATGTGGTATCTTCCTGGACCAGGGCTCGAAACCGTATCCCCTGCATTGGCAGGCGGGTTCTCAACCACTGAGCCACCAGGGAAGCCCAAAAAAGAAAACCTTTAAATCAAGTATTTCTGGCATATAAAAAGTAGAAATAATATAACCAACACTCACATACCCACCACCCAACTTAAGAATCAGAACTACAGAGCTGGTTACACAGGTATGTTAACTTTGTGAACATTTACTGAGACAGGAGGGAAGGGGGCAGGGCACGACCATTAAAAGAATGACATAACCATTGAGGACATGACAAAAACCAGTTAGAACCAACTAGGCCCAAGGTGGCAGAAGATTCGATTTCCAGTAGACTTGCACCTCATTATATGCTCATTGTATACATTAGCATATGCTAAATGATACACCCACAGGCGTGATGGCAGTTCCCCGAGGCCAAGCATACAAGGCCAAAAAGTGGGCAATGGCCCAATTCCTGGAAATCACCGCCCCTTCCCCAAAATAGTTGGAATAATCCTCCTATTTGTTAACCTATGAAATTACGCAGCCCATAAAACTAACCACCCCTACACCCCAAGGCCGCTCTCACCTTTTGAAAAGGACTGCGTTCTGCCTATGGAATGCGAATCTCTGCTTTCACTTTACTATGGCTCATTCCTGAATTCTTTCCTGCACGAAGCCAAGGACCCTCACTTGGTGGCCTGTCCCAGGGACTCACCTGAGACCTGGGACGTGACCATCCTCTCATGCCCCATTTCCCTGCAACCTCTTTACCAAGGATATTAATAAATCTATAATACTTCTTACCTATCACTTTGCCTCTCGCTGAATTCCTTCTGCACCAAGAGGTAATGAACCTGAGCTTTATTAAGTCCTGAGACCAGGTGTGTGGTTTCAGCTGGGAGATACTGGGTTCGAGTCCCCTCCTAATCCAGAGATTGTGGGTTCAAGTCCCATCTGAGGTGCAACTGGGTTTGGGCCCCAACTGAGGTGCAACTTAGTTCAAGTCCCATCTGAGGTATGCGGTTTCAGCACCCTTTTATTTTGTGCTCTTTTTTTGTACATATGTTACCTTTCAATAACATTTACCAAAAAACTGACAGATACAAGTGTAGCTTCTGTGTATTCTCCTAATCTCATCTTCATCTGCAGAGATCCTGAATATAGAGATTCTCATTCCCAGGCAAGTTTTTGCACTTTTACTTCTACCGAATGCAAGTTCCTGTGCCCAACGCACAGTGAGGCCAAACAAACCTAAACGTCAGAGTTTGGAGCAGAGAAAGGTTTATTGCAGGGCCATGCAAGGAGAACAGGTGGCTCATGCCCCCCAAAACCCCAAACTCCCCAAAGGGTTTCAGCAAAGTGTTTTTAAAGGCAAGGTGAGGAAGGGGCGTCCCAGGGTAAGTGATCTGCTCATGCACAGTTCTCTGATTGGTTGATGGTGAGGTAACAGGGTGGTGTCACAAGTGTTAACATTATCAATCCTTAGGTGCCAGAAAGTCTGGGGGCTACTGTGCTCATGATAATCAATTCGTTAATTTCTTCCATTTGGTGGTGCTTTTTAGCATCTGAAAAACTCAGGAAATATACATTAGATACTATTAACTGGGTACTTCAGAGAGGAGCTACAGCAGAGGATAAGGGGAGGGTTCTGTCTTCGAAAGGCCCCATAGGGTCCTGCTCAATTACATTACTACATATGCATACATCCATAAACAGTATGTAGTTTTCTTTTGCATTTTTCAAAACTTCATGCGAAGAGTGATCTGAGTATATTCTTCTTCAATTTGTTTGTTTTGCTCCACACTGCTTTGTGTATTATTATAGTCACTAGGAATACATTAGAATAGAAATTCTTGTGAGATATTTATCTACTTTATATTTACCTGTGATTACTTTTCTTCTGCTCTTTGGGACTGCCTACTTGAAACTTTTGAAGAGGTGATTAGACTTGGTGGAATCACTCAACTTGAAGGAATCTCTAGAAAACAGCCCATACTCCCCCTGCCAGGCCTCTAGTCTCTACCCAAGGTTGTACCTCATACTTGCTTGTTCAAGGCTTAAAAGTATTCAACCAGCAATTTCAAACAACAAACACTTCCTAAAAGGCATCTTTTAACATTTCTGAAATGCAAAGTTGTTTGGGAAGGTATTAGCAGGCATAAGAAAATGTTACACAGGCAACTCTGATTTCTTCTGAAATGTTAATGATTTATCATCTTGAAATTTACACCTATTCAGTTCTGCATCTCAATTTTTTAAAAGTCTCCACCCTCAAACAGGGACACATGAGGGCAAATTGAAGTGAGTGAGGAAAACATTTTGCATATAAACCTTGATCTCATTTTCCTATTAAGACCCAAGAGAAAAAAAAACCCTCAGATAATATCCCCTCTTTCATTCTCCTCAACACTTGTACCATTTATTTTATGCAAATGACTGATTATTAAGGTCAAACCAGGTTATCACACAACTTCTTTGTCATTCCCCAGATAAAGATAAAACAGACTAAGACTGCTCTTTTAGAAAGATTTCCAGAATTTAGAAACATGTAAATAGTGCAAAACACGTTTTAATAAAAAAGGATTGGAAATCCAGGTATTTTACAGAGTACCTCATTTTTCAAAGGAGAAACCCTAAATTTACAGTTCTGCAATGTTGAGCATCTCACTTATCAATTTTACTCACCAGGGTTTTCTTTCCTTCAACACTCCTATTTATTGCCATCTTAGGGAGTTGCCACTAAAGGTATATGGCTTTGGTTCTACAACTTTTAGGGCAGGGGTGAGGGGTGGTGTAGGAGGTACAAATCTAGGTCAAATTGTCCACACGTTCTTTGCTATAGCCACTTCTTTCTATAATTTAAATGGGTGTTTTTACTTTTCCCAAAGAAGAGTTAAGGGAATAGAAAAGCACTAAAGTAGTCGTATTCGTAGATTTGTGGATAGGCCCTGTGGTGGGGAAAAAAACCCAAACATTTGTGCCTTGTCCTAGGTGCTGAGGGAACAGCAGCGAGAAAGACTGACAAGGTCCCCGTCCCTACAGAGTTAATGTTCTAGTAGGGAGAGACAGATGGCAAGTAAGTACACTAGTAAAATAAACAGCATTTCTTTAGGCAGTGGTAAAGCCTATGTAGAAAACAAAATGAGATAAAGTGATGGAGGACGGTGACGGTGGTGGGGTGATTATTTTAGATGGATTGGTCAGGGAAGGTCAACAAAACATGGAGTTGCCATATGACTAGGCAATGTAAATCCTCTATATATAGAAATGAAAACTTATGTCTACACAAAAACTCATACACAGATATTCACAGCAGCATTATTCATAATAGCCAAAAAGTAGAAAGTGCCCAATGTCTTTCAACTGCTGAATAGACAGACAAAAGGTGGTCTATTCCTACAATGGAATAATGTTTGACCGTAAGAAAGATTGAAGCACTCTTATAACATGAATGAACTCTGAAGCTTTTATGCTAATTGAAAGAAGCCAGTCAGAAAAAACCACTTATAATATGATTCTGTTTATGTGACGTGTCCGGAATAGGCAAATTTAGGGAGACAGTAAATTAATTGTTGCCTAGGGCTGGGAAGGAGATGGCTGATGGGAGATAATAGCTAAAGGGTACAGGGTTTCTTTATGGGGTGATGAAAATAGTATAAAATTAGGTAGTGGTGATGGTTGTAAAACTCTGTGACTATACTACAAACCATGGAATTGCACACTTCAAAATGGCTGAATTTTATGGTACATGAATTATAGCTCAGTTTTTTAAAAAGATAAGAATTGTATCATGAATGCTTGAGAAACAATACTTTGCTACTCATTTCAAAGTGAGAGTAAAACATTTAAAAAGAAGAAAAAAAGAGTGATGGGTGAGTCAGTCATATGGCTTGTGTGGAAAAATGGTTTCAGGCAAAGAGAATGGCAGGTGCAGAGGTTCTAAGAGTAGGGAGAGCTTGGTTTGTTTGAGGAACAGAAAGAAGACCATATGGCTGCTTTTCCGCAGCGGAGGAAGAGAGTGATGAGAGATAAAGTGGAGAAGTAGGTAGAGACCAGATAGCATAGTTTTTTTTCCAGCCATTTTAATGAATTTGGATTTTTTTCTAAACACAGTGAGAAAGCACTGGAGGGTTTCAGGCAAGGAAATTACACAATCTGGTTGTAATTTTGCAAAGATTCCTCTGGCTGCCAGATGAAGAATAGTTTGTGAACTGGGCTATGAGTAGAGGCAGGAACACTAGTTAGAAGGCCACTGCAGGAGTCCAAGCGAGACGTGATGGTGACCTGGACTTAGAGAAGATGGAGAGAAGTGGATAGCTTTAGAACATATTTTGTAGGTAGAACTATGAAGACATACTAATTTAGTGAGTGTAAAGTGTAAGGGAAAATGAGAAATCAGATATAACTTCTAGAATTTTGGTCTGAAATACAAATAAATAATTGTCCTTTTTTTCGACTTCTCTAGAGATCTTTTGGACTATGGGAAAACATATGACTGTATCTAGTTTTAACTCAAAAAAGCAACATGTGGATCTGTCCTTGTTTCCTTAGTCACTCAGGCACTATTTTATTTGTTTTCACCCTTTGCTCTTTCAAATAATCCAACTCTCATCAATAGCTGTGTGATAATAACAATGAACAGTCTTTTCATCTTAATTTTACGCTTCATTGTTATTATGTTATTACTTCCTCGCACTGTTTTTTCTTACCTCCTACTTATAAACTTAGACTTTCTAGAACATAAACTTGTCAAGAAGGTCACCGCCTGACCATTTGTATCTGCCAGTGAGGTCAACTCAGGGTTCCAAAGAACTATGGGAGGCCACATTTTTCTTGGGAGTTGCCCATGGAGTTTTGAATTGTCTGTGGTTTTTCAATTACTTCGTTCTATCACCATAGCTAATTGAGTTGGCTCTATGTCTTTGGGAAAAAAAGGCTTTGTAATGAAGAGTGAAGGGCTGGCCGACTTACTTCATGCAACTCAGCTAAAAAACTCCACAGGAGAAACTTAATAAGGTCATGATAATGTATTTTTTTCTTCTTGTATGCACTCCAGTTTTAGAAAAGCTTCGGTTTCTAAAATTGCTTTTTAAATTAATGAAGATTTCTTAATACAATAGACTTCTCACTGAGAAATCAAGTAATCGGTATTAACATAATCTTCAATTTTATGACCCATACGGAATCGTGCAATTTCTCATTAAGCTACTTGGAAGATGGTCACCTTTCCTTCAGGTGCTGTTTATCTAATAGAATTTGAAAGAGGCCCTTTGCACCCAATACGTCCAAAACGTGTCTCATTACTTTTCCCTCATGCCTGATTTCTCCTGTGTCCTCTGTTATAAACAGCATTGCCACCCAGACGATCAACAGAGTCGGAAACCTCCCTCATCTCTCTCATTTAATCAGTTACTAAGTCTTGTCACCTACCTCCTAAATACCCCACGCATGTGCCGGGTCGTCCATCACCATTCATCTCTATTGCTACCGCCTTGGCTCACGCCTCTTTCTCTCTTGCCGAGAACATTGCGATAGTGTTCTGACGAATCCTCCTCTTGTCAGTTGGCTTCCTCTCCAAGGAATTAATTAATTCTTAATTAATTCTACTGCCATGGATTTTTCTAAATGTAAATCTGACTTTTAATCTCCTACCTAAAAACTTTCAATAGCTCCCTATAGCCTGTTGGATAAAATCCAAACCCTTCGCATGGCATACAAGACCCTTCGTTATTTGTCCTCTGTTCATTTTTCCAACATCACTTCCGACCCTCTCCCTATGCCATAGGTATCCTGAATTACTTATAGGGCCCCTATATTTGTCATGAGTTTTATGCCCCATTGACTTTGTACATACTGGTCCTCTGCCCAGAATAATGCTCCCTTATTCATCCCTCGCCCCACCCCAGCAAACTCCTGTTCTCCTTCACAACCCAGCTCAAATGTCTTCTCTATGAAACTTTCTGAGATCCATTCCTTGACCCTGGGCCCTGATAAAAAGCAGGTACTTAATGAATGCTGCTGAATGGGTAAATGCATTGAATGGATGAAAGTTAGTTCGTGAGGCCAAGGGTGAAAGGGTCAGGAATGAGGACGCTGGGGCACTGAAGTGTGTGAGAAGCTGAGCCAGAGAGGTTGGATTACAGATGAGAAAGGAAGGAAAGTTGCAGAGAAAAGAGGGAGGAGCAAAGGCAGATTTGTGGTTTCCCTGGGTAAGGATGACCTTCCTATACTTACCCATTTCTTTCCTAAAAAGGGAAACATGGTAACTACTGAACTGAAACTGCCTACAGAGGAAAGGCACTGAGAGGCCTTTGTAGAAAGGGGACGGAAAATAAGGTCATATGGAGATACACATTGTTTTTGTTGTTATTGTTGTTACAGATAGAGTCATGTTTTCACATAGCTCAAAAGAAATATACACCACAAGCAACCCTACATATGTTTATTGTTCTAGTATCTCCTCTTCCTGCTAACATCCCTAGAAAGATTACCCCTCTCCTTGCCCTCCCACGCCTCCCTGCCCCGAGGAAATTTGGAAAGAAAGCTAAAATCCCTGAGAGCCTATAGAGTTTCCACTACAACTTTCAACCCACATTCAATGTAGGGAAGAGATGTACAGTAATAGCTCAGCCCCCAGATATCCCAAGACACTAAATGAAGAAATACTTTAGACTAATAGGACTAGAAATGCTCTTGAAGGTCATTTGGTTCAACCCTCAGGTATCACAGATGAGGAAATTAAAGCCAAGAAAGCTTTGGTTAGTAGCAGGGCTGGGACCAGAACCCAAGATTTTTTACATTTGCCATTTTATTTATTTATTTGTTTGTTTGTTTGTTTGTTTTAACATCTTTATTAGAGTATAATTGCTTTACAATGGTGTGTTAGTTTCTGCTTTATAACAAAGTGAATCAGTTATACATATACATATATCCCCATATCCCCTCCCACTTGCATCTCCCTCCCACCCTCCCTATCCCACCCCTCTATGTGGTCACAAAGCACTGAGCTGATCTCCCTGTGCCATGCGGCTGCTTCCCACTAACTATCTATTTTACATTTGGTAGTGTATATATGTCCATGCTACTCTCTCACTTCGTCCCAGCTTACCCTTCCCCCTCCCCGTGTCCTCAAGTCCATTCTCTACATCTACGTCTTTATTCCTGTCCTGCCCCTAGGTTCGTCAGAACCATTTTTTTAGATTCCATATATACGTGTTAGCATACGGTATTTGTTTTTCTCTTTCTGACTTACTTCACTCTGTATGATAGTCTCTAGGTCCATTCACCTCACTACAAATAACTCAATTTCGTTTCTTTTTATGGATGAGTAATATTCCATTGTATATATGTGCCACATCTTCATCCATTCATCTGTCGATGGACACTTAGGTTGCTTCCATGTCCTGGCTATTGTAAATAGAGCTGCAATGAACATTGTGGTACATGACTCTTTCTGAATTATGGTTTTCTCAGGGTATATGCCCAGTAGTGGGATTGCTGGGTCGTATGTGCTTTGTTAATGCTACTCATTTAATTTCACACTACTAAAAAATATTGATAGAATATCCATTTCTGACATTTAATGCTTACCACATATTTATGGGGCAGGTGTTACTAATTCAATTTAAAGATGATGAAATGAAAGTTCAGAGCAGTTAACTTATCTGCCTAAATTCACATACCAAGTAAGTGGCAGGGTTAGGATTTGAAACCAGTTTCTTGCTAATGCCAGAGCTGATATCTGATAGAAGAGGGAAACACTCTTAAGTCACACCCCTCCTGACCAGCCTAACTGACCCTATTACACCTCCCAAGGCCACTCAGTAGAGAAAGGCCACTCTAGTAACTGGTATTCACATAGCCACTGGTTGAAATACATGTTCTGGACAACAGTCTATAAAAGAAGCACATAGCATCTTCCTGAGGGAGGCTCATATCTACTGGTTGTATTTCCTCACATCCTTTGTTATCATTCTTTTTTTTTTAACATCTTTATTGGAGTATAATTGTTTTACATTGTGGTGTTATTGCTGCTGTATAACAAAGTGGATCAGCTATATGTATACATATACCCCCATATCCCTTCCCTCTTGCGTCTCCCTCCCACCCTCCCCAGAACCCAAGTTTTATGGCTCTCTTTCCAGCAAACTTTTCACTACAGCAAATTCTTATTCATTCAACAGAGTTGACCATCAGTTGTGTGCCAGACATTGTGCAATGTATTAGGGATACAGAGATGAATAAACCATGGTTTTGGCTCTTAAAACACAGTCTAGTGGGGGAGGCAGAGAAACACCATTCGCAGTAGTATGGAGCATGGATGAGAGTATTATGCCTAGGATATTATGGGAAAACTGAGGAGAGAGATGGAGCAGAGCTTAGGGGTGGGAGAGAGAGAGGTGTCAAGGAAGGAAGTCTTCCTAGAGGAGGTGAAACCTGGTATGTCTTAGAGAAGAAGAAAATTTAGCCAGAAGTCATGACTTCTGATCGTTTATAACCTATATTTTTTGTTTTGCTCATTTAGTGCAGATTGTGTCACAGGTTCATGAAGTATGTCTTGCCTTCCCCATAAGATTGTAAGTTTTTTGAAGGAAGGAACATGTCTTTACTTTGTTATATTATCCCATAGGGCCTAGCTCCTTCCTGTGTATGGACATGGTAGGTAGTAAACAAATATTTGTTAAGTGAATGGATAAATGAGGGAATAAATAATTATACTTCCTGAGTGCTTACATGTTTTAACTCTTTGAAGCCTTACATAAATTCTATGAAGAAGGAACTATCATTATCTCGCTTAAAAGATGAGGAAATTAAGGCACAATGAGGTTACTCGTTATATAGTAGAAAGAATGAAGAATCAAGAAATTTGAGTTCTGGACTCCAGCAGGAACTAGACTAACAACCATTTGTGGTAAATGGCTTAAATGTCTATTTCTCCCTGTTTACGCATTATAATCAGACTGGACTACGCTGGCAATGGTGGAAATGACTGGTCTGAGAAACAGGTTGGCTTTGAACTGTAGGATAGCAAGGTTGTTTGAACATAACTTTGAGTTGTTACTGTCTAATTTTCATGTTCCAACCAGTTAGGGAGTCAGCCTGCCTTCTCCTTCCTTACCTACATTCAGTGATTTGCAGCTGCTACCAAAAATCTAAGAACCTAAGTGTTGTCCAAATTTCACCTGTCATCCCCCAGTCTGACTGGAGCCCACCCCATGGCCTGCTCCAGAGGAGGTGTCCTGGTGGATCTGTTTTCTAAGCAGTTGGTCCAGATTTGGTTCCAGCAGCTGCATTTCTTTTAGGTTAATACCATGATGAGGCAAAAAGCTGAAATCTTGTAAATGTTTCATGGAGATACTTGTCCAAAAAAAGATACAGAAACCCAAGGTCTAATAGGACTTTATTTTACATTTCTAACTATTTGATCACGGGTTGGCCGGTGATTTGTTGATTTACTTGTTTGCTTGTTTAGAGTTAGCATAAAAATTCAAATTTCTCTGCCAGACATAGCTGGCAGTCCACTCTCTGCCCACTGATAATCTCACAGATTCTCCAGCACGGATCCTGGGCTCTAGCTATACTGATCTTTAACACAGAACTCCTGCAGGACATGTTCAGTCCTGTTTTTCTTGGACCATTCCCTTGACAATTCCACCTGCCCACTTTCCAGCAAGCCCTAATAGGCAGCTGCTCTTAGAGCTTTAGCTGTTAATCCTCTCTGCACCTCTGTAGTGCATTTGGTCTGCTCCCTACAATGTTCCCCTTGTTTGCATGTGCCAGGGTATGCCACAGATTCAAGAAATGCTGGCATCCTCAGCAAGTATTAACTAAGTTCCCAAGTATCTGAATGCTGAAGCAATGTGCTCAGAAGAGGAGGAAACATGTACAGACAGAAACCCTGGAATGTCATTGGCTTTGATGTATGAACAGGAGGTTGCCAAAGTCATCTAAGCTAGTTAATAATCAGCTCTGGCATTGATTTGCTGCCAAATCTTCAGTTGAGAACACGTACAGCAACCATGATTTCTAACATCATGATCTTATTTCTTATTGTTGCTTTTTTCACCCTCAAATAGAAACTGGTGACTGTCCTGTCAGACAGAAAGTGGAGAAAGTTAGGAAAGACAATTAGCAGTGGTAAGTGGAGAGTAAAAAGTGAAGAAAACCACAGAGAAGGTAAAAAGAGCACTGGACAGTGGACCAAGAGACCTAGGTTCTAGTCATGGCTCTTTCATTAACTGGCTGTATGACCTCGGGCAAGGCATGCCACATCTCAGAGCCTCCAATTCCTCATTTCAAAAGTCTCTTCTGGAGCACAGCTTGTCAACAGGGGAAATTGAAATTGGATAGGTATTAACTGATATTAGAAAATTACTGTTAATTGTATTAGGTATGATATTGTGATTATGTTTTCTATTCTAGTATTGAGATGTAATTGACATACAACATTGCAGAAGCCTAAGATGTACAACATAATGATTTGATATATGTATGTATTGCAAAATGATCACCATAATAAGTCTAGTTAACATCCATCACATCACATAGTTACAATTTTTTTTCTTGTGACGAGAATTTTTAAGATCTAGTGTCTTAGCAACTTTCAAATATACGATAAAGTACAGTCGTCCCTTGGAATCCATGGAAGATTGGTTCCAAGACCCCCTCAGATACCAAAATCCATGGGTACTCAAGTCCTTACAGCTGGCCCTCCATATCCATGGGTTCCACATCCATGGATACAGAGGGCCAACTATATTGTTAAGTATAGTCACTATGCTGTACATTACATCCCCAGAAGTTATTTTACCTATAACTGGAAATGTGATTATGTTTTTCTAAAAAGCATAATCTGTCAGAGATACATACTGATTTTTTTATGAGTGAAAGGACATAATGTCTGAGATTTACTTTAAAATACTTTTGCCTTCCAAAAAAATTTTTTTTTAATTTAGGGAGAGGGTTGACTAGATAAAACACGAATGGTGAAATGTTAACGATTGTTAAAAATGGGTGATGAGTACTTAGGAGTTCATAATATTAGTTTCAGGCTTCCCTGGTGGTGCAGTTATTAAGAATCCACCTGCCAATGCAGAGGACATGGGTTCGAGCCCTTGTCCGGGAAGATCCCACATGCCGCAGAGCAAATAAGCCCGTGCGCCACAACTACTGAGCCTGTGCTCCAGAGCCCTTGAGCCACAACTACTGAACCTGCGTGCCACAACTACTGAAGCCTGCCTACCTAGAGCCCGTGCTCTGCAACAAGAGAAGCCATCGCAATGAGAAGCCTGCACACCTCAATGAAGAGTAGCCCCCGCTTGCTGCAACTAGAGAAAGCCCGTGTGCAGCAACGAAGACCCAACACAGCCAAAAATAAATTTAAAAAATAAATAAATTTAAAAAAATCCCATAATACTAGTTTCTTTTTTGTATATTTGAAATTTTCAATAATAAAATGTTAAATTAAAAGAGATAAGAGGGACTTTCCTGGCAGTCCAGTGGTTAAGACTTTGCCTTCCAATGAAGGGGGTGCAGGTTCGATCCCTGGTCGGGGAGCTAAGATCCCACATACCTCATGGCCAAAAAACCAAAACATAAAACAGAAGCAATATTGCAACAAATTCAATAAAGACTTTAAAAAAAAAAAGAGAGAGATAAGAACTTGTTTGTTTCAGAGGAAGAGGAGATGGAATATAAAAAATGCATGAGGAATAAAATCAGTTAACATAGGTGTTATATGTTTTCTACCTGCTTTTATTTTCAGCCATCAAATTAGCCTTATGACCAATACTATATGAAGACAACTACTACGTGCATAAGCTATGATTTTTGCGTGGTATTTTATTTGGATACCATGAGTCACCAGTACTGACACTTTTTACATGTCATCTAGGCACAACTTCCTTTTACCAAACAACAGCCCTACTTTAAATCCTGGCCAGGCCAGCACCTGGAAACAGCTGTTTTCCACTTATTGAATGACAGTGGCCACTCTGGCAATGTGATCTCATTGGAATGAAGATTGCTAAACCCCAAAGTTCGTTGAAAGTCCCCACAGGAAACAAGTAGTGGAGTCATTATTGACTCAGGCATAGAACTTGAGCAATGAAAGAACAAAATCTGTCCGGAGATTACTGATTACAAAGTAAACTCAGGACTCACTCTCCCACTCAGGTTTATTCAAAATGTTGCAAGTTTGGAAGATCCACCCCTACAATGTAAACTTGCAGAATTTGTGGTGAGCAAATCTTACATTTTTCCAAGAGCACATCTGGGAATTGGCTTTGCTGGAGAGAGGTGCATTGGTTTCGTGGTCCTACACTCACTCTGGCTAAATGTTACTGTTACCACCTGCTGCCTCCAGGCCAGGCGTGCTTGAGATTGGACCTTGCCAAAGTCAGGTGAGGGGTGGTGGAGAGGAGGGGGCAGGTGAAACTGGGCCAGCAAGCTGACTCAGTCACATGGTTTTTTCTTGCCATCATGTTCTGCAGCTATTCCAGTAGGCCTCTTAAATTTTGGTATTTGTAAGGGTGTGGGATCCTTTACCTTAGGCATCCTGGTCCTCTAGATCACTCACTACTGCTTCTCTTGGCCTATGGCAAATCAGTGTCCCAAGTTTTATTCTGTGAGCTCCCAGCTTCCACAGGCCTGACTTCTTCCAGAATTCCCTGTGTCTTAACACAATAGGAGAAAGATATTGCTCTTAGATGGGGGGGAGAATGAGGGGAAAAAATAATCACTAACATTTTTTTTTAATTTATTTATTTTATTTATTTATTTTTGGATGCTTCGGGCCTTCATTGCTGCGCCCAGGCTTTCTCTGGTTGTGGTGAGCGGGGGCTACTCTTTGTTGCGGTGTGCGGGCTTCTCATTGTGGTGGCTTCTCTTGTTGCGGAGCTCGGGCTCTAGGCGCATGGGCTTCAGTAGTTGTGGCACGAGGGCTCAGTAGTTGTGGTGCACGGGCTTAGTTGCTCCACGGCATGTGGGATCTTCCTGGACCAGGGCTTGAACCCGTGTCCCCTGCATTGGCAGGTGGATTCTTAACCACTGCACCACCAGGGAAGCCCTAATCACTAACATCTATAAAACACTGACTGCCAAGAATTACTCATGTAATCTTTACAACCACCCTATGTAGTAAGAGCTGTTATTATCCCCATTCTACAGATGAGTAAACGGAGTGACAGTGTTGATGTTACATGGGCCATAAGCTGTAGAGGCAGGATGTGAATCCATGTCTATTTCATGCCTGAGCCCATGCTTTAAACCACATCACTATATACTGCCCTCTGAAAGAGTACCCACTGAACTGCCGTTTATTGAAGTATACTATAGATGTTCCTGGTGAAGAAGTCGCACCAACTTGAATGTCAAGACCCTGGCTTATTCTTTTTTTTTTTTAAATTGAAGTATAGTTGATTTACAACATTGTGTTAGTTTCAGGTGTACAGCAAAGTGATTCAGATATATATATATTATTTTTCTGATTCTTTTCCATTGTAGTTTATTACAAGATATTGAATATAGTTCCCTGTGCTATACAGTAGGTCCTTGTTGTTTGTCTATTTTATATATAGTAGTGTGTATCTGTTAATCCCAAACTCCTAATTTATCCATCTCCTGCTCCCCTTTGGTAACAATACGTCTGTTTTCTATGTCTGTGAGTCTATTTCTGTTTTGTAAATCTTTCTGTATGTTGCCACCACGCTTAACCCAGTTCCTTGTGTGATACATGTGTTAGTTCATTAGAAGGAGTGAGAAGAACAGGTTTTCCTCTAAGGTACTGTTGGGTAACTCTTCTTTACAACAACTAAACATTTCTGGGGTTTAGGAACAGTGTAGAGACTGAAGATGTACTTTATTCTGTGGGATCCTAAATCATGAGTCCATGAGTTAGAGACTACTCATTTAGGGGAAATGTTTACAGACTGGAAAGAGCAATGTTGATGAAAGCTGACATAGATCTAGAGATGGAATTCCCCTCCTAAAGACTCACCATTTGCATGGGAAGGTGATTTTGGAAGGGAGCATTTCCCCAGGGCTCTGGTAGATAGAATCCCTGTTGTGGGTACTGCTGTAGAAGTTACAACTACATGGTTGTAACTCAGAGGAAGGCAAGCAAAAGAAAAGAGGAGAGTTGGATGAAACTCATTAGAAAAGTCTTCCTGGAAGAGGTGACTTAAGATGGAAATTGAAGAGACAATGTACACAAAATAAAGGAAAGAAATGGGAAATCAAGACGAGGGGAATGACACGTGCAAAGGGTTAAAACCATGTGTTTCAGATTAGTTTGGCATATTTGACTGGATTGCAGAATAAGAAGAGATTAAATAACAATCACTTACTGAGTACCTACTATGTATCAGGCATTGCGCTAGGCATTGAGAATGCAAATGAGAACCCAGTATGGTCCCAAGTAGCCTTTGGGGACCTCCCCATCCAGCAGGAGGGACTGGGGCGCACATAAACACTCACGGTCCAACGGTGCTGTGGTCGAGGAACGTAGCAGCGCCACGGGGCCACTGATGGTAAGTGACCTGGTACCGAGAAGTTAGGCAGGCTTCTCAGATGAAGGACGTTTGAGCTGGATTGTGAGGGATGGAGGCTTTTGCCAGGAGGGGCAGTGGAGGGACGGGAGGGGCGTTCCGGGCAGAGGGAGCAGTATCTGCAGGACAGCGCCTGTTCTGGAGGCGGGACGATGGCTGGTGGGGTGTGGGATTGGCAGCAGCAGAGGGGGCAGAGAAGGGGGTTGGGAGCAGCTCGTTCAAGGCTTTGTTGGCCAGGCTGAGAGTTTTGCACTTTGTTCTGTGAGCGAGAGGGAGCTACCGAAGGTTTTTATGAAGGCGGAGGAGGGACAGGCCAGGAAGACAATTCTTGGAGAGGCTCGAAGCAGGTGGACTGGTTGGGAGGCCCTCTCAAGGGTCCTGACAAGAAGTGGCAAGTGCTCTGGCCCAGGACTGTGGCAGTGGGAGCAGAGAGCAGGGGACCAGTCCAGGGACGTGTCAACAGGCAGACACCACGGGGCTGGGTGTCATGGAGGGTCAAGGAGAGAGCAAAGGTGACAGTGACCCTGAGCTTCCAGCTCGGGCCCGTGGTGATGCTGTTAGCTGAGATGGGAGCTAGTAGTTGGCAGGGGCATGAGTGGGGACGGGTGACAAGTTCAGCTGGGACCCGTTGGGTTTGGGACAGCAGTGCGACGTGTGAGTGGACATGTCCAGCAGGAAGCGGGGTGGGAGATGGGGCTGAGAGACCACTGGGGTTCAAGTGGCATTAGCTGACCCTGTGGGACTGGATGGAGTGTCTCTTCTCCCGTTTACTCCTCCAGGGCAAGGGCTGGGGACAGAGCCAGGTGAGCCCCAGCACGAAAGGGGCGGGACGTGGGGAGGACACCGGCCCAGGGTGGGAAGACACCTTTCTCCCAGCCCCTCCCAGAAACCTTGTCCCTTCCCCTCAGGACCAGTGTCCCCTTTCCAGGGCTGCACTCCCGCCAGTGAAGGGAGGTGCTCTGTGCGCAGAACTCATGTCACGCAGCGGCCGCGAGCCACGGAAAGGACAGTCACTTCAGCTTTGAGTTATTTAGTAGGGGAGTGTCTTCTAATGAAATCCAATAAATTAGCCACCGGGGATTTGGGACAGAAAGGACAAATACAAGGGCTACACAGTGACCGCTGGAGCGTTCGGTGCAAACAACTGAGCCTTCAGTGCTGCGGAGCCAGAAGCACATTCACGAGGGCATTTTTAAAGATCCAGTCTGTGCGAACCACCGTGGGTCTCCTAGGAGCCCTAAAACTTTAATTAGACCTAGTGGGTCTCATAACCAAATCCCATAATCCCATAAATCTGTAGCAACAAGTTAGCCACGAGAGTTTCAGTTACACTCTGAATGCAGGTACCATATTGTTCTTATACCATTGAAAGGTGTTGCTTTAACTGAGATTTGCCATCGTCACCATCACCTGAGTTGGGGACATAGAAACTAGTAATGTGCTTACACAAGCATACACATGTACACACGCACACATATGCACACATTCTTTGTCACTTCAGTGTCTGCTGTATTTGCTCTCAACCAAGTCCTGGACTGGGAACTAATACTGGGACCGGGTTACTTAGGGTTTAGCACAGGATCTAGCTACCTCAAGGCCTCTTCCCCACTGCCTCCTATCTTGCCTTTAGGAGCAGTACACCTACTTGGGGTCCTCTCCCCGGATGCAATCTGAAGGCAACCCAGAAAGTCTGGAAATCCCACCACTGGGAACAGTAGCTGTTCACCTCCCCACGCCACCCCCAATGCCACAGATATCCCCTGAGTTGCTACTGCCAGTACATCCTAGGCTGTTCCCTCAGAAATGCTGCCCCAAAACAAACTGAGACTCATCATTAGCTCTGACAGCAACTTGGGGACCATGGCTGTCTGTTGCCAGCTGCTTTAGGCAGTGAATAACTGGACATCAAGTGTGAAGAATGTGAGAGAACCGAGGATTAGCTCCCAGGCCCCCAAACGCTGAAAGCTAGCCTACCCTGCTACTGAAGATAACAGTCAGGAAGTGAGCTGTATCCTCTCTGAGGTGCCCCAAAGTTTGCAAAGAGCCCCTAGGAAACTCCGACTTAATTTTAGCCTCTGATGCTTGACCCTGACCTATGACACTTGACCTAATCTTATTTTCAGAATGCTCTTTCCAGGATGGCCTCAGTCTCCCAATGATTTCTTTGTTAAGTCCCTGAGGTCCCAAAGCCAATCGCTAAGAACTTTGTCAGGGAGAGGACAGACCCCGGTTAACTCCAAGTCTTGAGAACCCCTCGCCTTTCATGGGCTTTATATATAGTCAGCCAGTCCCCTAGACCCGTGGGACCTAACTCTGCTTTCTCTTCTGAAGCTAGGAAGAGGGTAGTTATGGGTAGGTGCAGTCTCAGGTAACCCCCAGGTCAGGGCAGATCTGACCTGTTGCATCCCATAAGTCTGAGGGGCCTCTCCTCCAGTCCCTGTTAAAGCCATCTTCTGTACCCCCTCGCTTCCAGAGCCCAGGAAGTGAACTACTGTGGGCACTGTTGCTCCCCAGGTGTAAGGGTCTCAGAACTCCTGAAATATTCTCCTACAGGCTCTTGGATCTCCTGGTTCACAGAAGCAGTTTTCCAAGGAGCCCTTGAGGGCTGGCTAGCAGGGCAGGGTCCTTGTATCCAGGGCACCCAGCACTAGTTCTGTGGCCCTGACCAACAGGGAAGATCTCACGGGTCAGGCCAGAGCTGGGGTAGGATCCCCAAGCCCAGTGGAGTTATTCCTTTCCCTGCCCAGGAGAGAGGCACCAGAGTCAGTTTCTTACCCTGAAAGGGGATGAGTTACTAGTCCACTGATGCTGTAGAGAAAACGTCTTCTCCCCCATCCTGCTTTTTATGCACCCTATGTAATGGCCAGACATCGCCCCCAAGTTGCTATCAGAGCTAATTATGAGTCTCAGTTTGTTCCTGGAACAAATAGTAAACCGAGGTAGAGAGCCCAAGTTCTTGGTTATCTCAAAGCCAGCTGCTACTATACTTGAATGGCTTGGGGTCTCAAGAATGCCAGCCTACCAAGGAGCAGGTCCAGTGATGAGGGCCTTTGAGCCCCCAGGCTCAAAGAGAGTTGAGAGGCTACTCTGGGGCCTTTTATCCTGTCCCCACAATCAGCCCAAGAGGCAAGATTTATGAGAATGAGCCATTCCTATCTAAAGGAACTTCAGAGCTTACAGGAGGGCTAAGAGCCAGCTGAGGTCACCTACCCTACCCTGGGAAACCCTAAAGCTAGAATATGCAAAACACCCCCCAGTTTTAGCTGTTGTTAACCTCAGTGGTGAAGGCCTTAGCCAAAGGGGACAAGTGGTACCATCTTGTAGATACAAATAATCTAGTGCTTAAGGTCTCAAATTCTGGAGTCAGACTGACTTGTGTTTGAGCTCAAGTTCTGCCACTTTCTAACTTTGTGACCTGGGGGCAAGCTACTCAACCTCTCTGAACCTTAGTCTTCTCATGGATAAAATGGAGACTATAGATGTACTCAGCTCACAGGTTTATTGTGAGTATTGAGTGAATGGATGCATGATAAGTCTTTAACATAAGACTTGACTGGAACAAGAGTCCAGAAATGCTGCTTGAGTTTGTTGCTATCACAGATCTCATCAGCCTGCTCACTGAGATACAGTAGAGAAAGAAAAGACCAGTGGCCAACTACTACACAGGCCAAATTGTCTGGTACCAGTGCTTCATCAGGCCACACTTGAGAACACTGATTTCCAGATACTGTTTATAACAGGGTCCTTGTTTTCTCCCGTGCTTCACGAGACCCGAGTTGTGGGTGCCTCCAGAACTGTGGTGGGATTTGTAGACTATTCATTTATGTGCTTTACTCCCACCCAGCCATCATTGAGTTTTGTCACTTGTAGCCCAGGGGCCTTTCCCCAAAAGCCAGGCTCTTGTTCTCTTTCCTAGTGCATGTGACCGAGGTGTGGGCGGGTTCCTCAGGGACCGATAAGATCTGGGATACTTAGTATAAGCACTGTTTTCCAAGTGAGTGTGTCAGGACAGGTCAGGTGGGTGGCCTGAGCCAAGGAAGTGACATTTACTAGCCTAGCCAGGCTGGTCCTTGGGAAATTGCTTCAGAACTAACTAGGCAGAATTGGTAATAATACAGATTCCTTGACCCATCCTCAGAGGCTCTGGAGAAGAACACAGGGTTGAATAAACTCCCAAGATGAATCTGATGCACAGCTAGGCTTAAGAAGCCAGGCCTGTCTGAGCAACAGTAATTCTCACATTTCAGTGCACATTGGATTCACTTGGTGGGGTGGGACTTGATAAAAATGCAGATTTATAGGCCCCAGCCCACTAAGATCTTCTGATCTAGTAGTTCCTGATAGGTCTCAGAAATCTGCGTTTTTAATCAGCACCCACAGGAACTCTGGCCTAGGGGAAAGGATGGCTCCCTTCGTAACCATTCCTGGCTAGGGCAACCCAAAGATTCTCCAGAGAAGGAAGGCATTGCTTAATCCATTACGTTTCTATACCCCTTTCACGTTAATATATAATCTCCTAAATCCCTTTCAGAAATTGTTGAAATATTTTCTCATTCTTGTGATAATATATAATAAAGAGTGATTCTGAGCAACAAATTTTTTTAAAACATCTTTATTGGAGTATAATTGCTTTACAATGGTGTGTTAGTTTCTGCTTTATAACAAAGTGAATCAGCTATACATATACATCTATCCCCATATCTCCTCCCTCTTGCATCTCCCTCCCACCAAATATTTTTATTTTTGATCATTATATTATTGAAGATTATATTAGTTATTTATTGCTTTGAAACAAATTATCCCCAAATTAGCAGCTAAAACAACATTAATTATTTCACAGTGTCTGTGGGTTAGGAATCTGGGCCTGGCTTTGTTGGTTGCCTCTGGCTCAGGGTCTCACACAAGGCTGCAATCAAGGCATTGGCCATGGCCTGTGGTCTCCTTTGAAGGCTCAGCAAGGGGAGGGTCTGCTTCCAAACTCACTCATGTGATTGTTAGAAGGATTCAGTTCCTTTCTGACTGTTGGCCAGAGACATCAGTTCCTTGCCATGTGGACCACTTCTTAAGGCAACTCACAGCTCACAACAGGGAAGCTGGCTTCCTTCAGGGTGAGCAAGGGAGAGAGACAGACAGACAGACAGAGAGTCAGAGAGACAGAGAGAGAAATGCAGCGAGAGTAAGCCCAGCAAAAGCCAGATTTTTGTAGCCTGATTTTGGAAGTGAAATCCCATCACGTCTGCCATACCCTGTTAGAAGCAAGTTGCTAGGTACAGCTCACACTCAAGGGGAGTGGATTACACAAGGGCCTGAATACCAGGAGGCAGGAATCATTGGGGGCCATCTCAGAGGTTTCCTACCACAAAGATCATATTTTAAAGCACATTTTAATGCAATATTTAATATTGTTCAAAATATAGGAAAGTGATTTACCTTGAGTGATACATGCTATTTAAAGTATGTAAAACAAAACATGATTTATTTATTCTAAAATAAAGAAAACAATTTTAATCTTACAGTACAGCACCTTGAAAAGTACAGCAGTACAGTACAGCAGCTGGCATACAGGGGCGTGTTCACATCTTTGAAAGTTCGCAACTTGAAGGTTCTTGTGTAGGGGGTTACTGTATTAGGGCTTAGGTTTTATTTTTATTTATTTTAAAAATATTTATTTATTTATTTATTTTGGCTGTGCTGGGTCTTAGTTGCGGCATGCGGGATCTTTTAGTTGTGGCATGCGGACTTCTTAATTGCGGTATGCAGGCAGCATCTAGTTCCCCAACCAGGGATCGAACATGGGACCCCTGCATTGGGAGCATGGAGGGGTCCCCACTGGACCACCAGGGAAGTCCCCGCATCCCCCCTTTAAAATTATTCCTAGATTTTTAAAAAATGCATTATAAATGGCTCCCTTTTAAATTTTATATTTTCTTTTTTTTTAATACCTTTATTGGAGTATACTTGCTTTACAATGCTGTGTTAGTTTCTGCTGTATAACAAAGTGAATCAGCTATATGTATACATATATCCCCATATCCCCTCCCTCTTGCGTCTCCCTCCCACCCTACCTATCCCACCCCTCTAGGTGGTCACAAACCTTATAGGGTTTCTTTCGTATGTTATTTGTTGCTTTTCCCCTGCTGCTTTTAATATTTTCTCTTTGTATTTAATTTATGATAGTATGATTAATATGTGTCTTGGCGTGTTTCTCTTTGGATTTATCCTGTATGGGACTCTCTGCGCTTCCTGGACTTGACTATTTCCTTTCCCATGTTAGGGAAGTTTTCAACTATCATCTCTTCAAATATTTTCTCAGCCCCTTTCTTTTTCTCTTCTTCTTCTGGGACCCCAATAATTTGAATGTTGGTGCCTTTAATGTTGTCCCAGAGGTCTCTGAGACTGCCCTCAATTCTTTTCATTCTTTTTTCTTTATTCTACTCTGTGGCAGTTATTTCCACTATTTTATCTTCCAGGTCACTTATCCGTTCTTCTGCTTCAGTTATTCTGCTATTGATTCCTTCTAGAGAATTTTAAATTTCATTTATTGTGTTGTTCATCATTGTTTTTTTTCTCTTTAGATCGTCTAGGTCCTTGTTAAACATTTCTTGTATTTTCTCCATTCTATTTCTAAGATTTTAGACCATCTTTACTATCATTACTCTGAATTCTTTTTCAGGTAGACTGCCTATTTCCTCTTCATTTGTTTGGTCTGGTGGGTTTTTACCTTGCTCCGTCATCTGCTGCATATTTCTCTGTCTTCTCATTTTGTTTAACTTACTGTGTTTGGGTCTCCTTTTCGCAGGCTGCAGGTTCGTAGTTCCCATTATTTTTGGTGTCTGCCCCCAGTGGGTGAGGTTGGTTCAGTGGCTTGTGTAGGCTTCCTGGTGGAGGGGACTGGTGCCTGTGTTCTGGTGGGTGGGGCTTGTATCTTGTCCTTCTTGTGGCAGGGCCATGTCCAGCGGTGTGTTTTGGAGTGTCTGTGAACTTAGGATGACTTTAGGTAGCCTCTCTGCTAACGGGTGGGGTTGTGTTCCTGCTAGTTGCTTGGCATGGGGCTTCCAGCACTGGAGCTTGTTGGCCATTGGGTGGAGGTGGGTCTTAGTGTTGAGCCGAAGATACCTGGGAGAGCTCTCACCAATTGATATTACATGGGGTGGGAGGTTTCTGGTGGTCCAATGTCCTGGACTCGGCTCTCCCACCTCAGAGGCTCAGGCCCAACTGCCGGCCGGAGCACCAAGACCCTGCCAGCAGCACGGCTCAGAAGAAAAGGAAGAAAGGAAAAAAAAAAAAAAACAGACAGAACCCTAGGACAAATGGTTAAAGCAAACCTAAACAGACAAAATCACACAAAGAAGCATACATATACACACCCACAAAAAGAGAAAAAGGAAAAAATAAAAATAAAAAATAAAATAAATAAAAAATTTTTTAAAATAAAAATAACAATAAAAAATTTTTTAAAAAAGAGGAGAGCAACCAAACCAATAAACAAATCCACCAATGATAATAAGCACTAAAAACTAAACTAAGATAAACATAAAACCAGAAACAAATCAGACGCAGAAAGCAAACCTAAAGTCTACAGTTGCTCCTAAAGTCCACCGCCTCAATTTTGGGAACATTCATTGTCTATTCAGGTATTCCACAGATGCAGGGTACATCAAGTTGATTGTGGAGATTTACTCTGCTGCTCCTGAGGCTGCTGGGAGAGATTACCCTTTCTCTTCTTTGTTCGCACAGCTCCTGGGGTTCAGCTTTGGATTTGGACACGCCTCTGCCTGTAGGTCGCCTGAGGGTGTCTGTTCCCTGCACAAACAGGAGGGGGTTAAAGCAGCAGCTGATTAGGGTTCTCTTGCTCACTCAGGCCAGGGAGAGGGAGGGGTATGGCAGTCAAAATTGGAATGCGGGGCAAGCCTGCAGCTGCCAGCATAACACTACAACAGCCTGAGGAGCGCCATGTGTTCTCCTGGGGAAGTTGTCCCTGGATCACAGGACCCTGGCAGTGGTGGGCTGCACAGGTTCCTGGAGGAGGGGGGCATGTGGAGAGTGACCTGCGCTTTCACACAGGCTTCTTGGTGGTGGCAGCAGCAGCCTTAGCATTTCATGCCCATCTCTGGGGTACGAGCTGATAGCTGTGGCTTGTGCCCGTCTCTGGAGATTGCTTAGGTGGTGCTCTGCCTTCTGTGGGCACACGGGGAAGGAATCCCCTCTCCTCGTGCACACTGAAACAATGGTCTCTTGCCTCTTCAGCAGCTCCAGACTTTTTCCCGGACTCCCTCCCGGCTAGCTGTGGCGCACTAGCCCCCTTCAGGTTGTGTTCACGCAGCCACCCCCAGTCCTCTCCCTGGGATCTGACCTCTGAAGCTGGAACCTCAGCTCCCAGCCCTCACCCATCCCAGCGGGTGAGCAGACAAGCCTCTCAGGCTCTTGAGTGCTGGTCGGCACTGACCCTCTGTGCGGGAATCTCTCTGCTTTGCCCTCTGCACCCCTTTTGCTGCACTCTCTTCCATGGCTCCGAAGCTTCCCCCCTGCCACCCCCTGTCTCTGCCAGTGAAGGGGCTTCCTAGTGTGTGGAAGCTTTTCCTCCTTCACAGCTCCATCCCAGAGGTGCAGGTCCCGTCCCTATTCTTTTGTCTCTGTTTTTTCTTTTGCCCTACCCAGGTACGTGGGGAGTTTCTTGCCTTTTGGGAAGTCTGAGGTCTTCGGCCAGCATTCAGTAGGTGTTCTGTAGGAGCAGTTCCACATGTAGATGTATTTCTGATGTATTTGTGGGGAGGAAGGTGATCTCCACGTCTTATTCCTCTGTCATCTTGAAGGTCTCCAAATTTTACATTTTCTAACTATTGGCTGGCTTCTGCCTAGGAACTGCCTTTCTGCAGCAGACCTTGGGCTGGAAACCACCCGAGAAACGTTCATGGAAAACGAGAAGTTAAATTCTGAGGTGGGCAGCGTCACCTCCTCTCAAAACATGATTTATTGAGAAATGCATTTATACACAACATTACAGTATGTTTTGTTTGGAGACTGAATGTATATTAAGATGTCAAAAGCAATTTAACTATGTGTAATGCATCAAAAAATAGAAACTGCTTTCATGTGATGTTTGAAATTCTTACATTTTGTACTATAAAAATAAATTCACTTATTTACATAATTTTAGTATTTTGTTTCTAAGTGATGACATTAGAAAAAGGTGCTGCTATTTCTCCACACCTTCTACATAAATAATATAGCAAATGTGTTTAAATTTCCCCCCAATAAATGTAGAGCCAAGTTGTATGTAATTGTCACTATACTTTCAATTTTGTGATTGATGTTTGAAGCATGAGAGATAGCTTAATGTACCATGTAAATTTTTTGGATTAGAGGCTGTCACTTAAGAATCTGGTAAAGAGCAGCTTCAGACAATGCATCAACTGGCTAGGGCTGTCATAACAAAGTGCCATAGACTGGGTGGCTTAAACAATAGAAATGTAATGTGTCAGAGTTCTGAGGGCTAGAAGTCCAGGATCAAGGTGTTGGCATGGTTGATTTCTTCTGAGCCCTGTGTCCTTGGTTTGTAGATGGTTATTTTCTACCAGCGTCTTCAGATGATCTTCCCTCTGTGTCCTAATCTCCTCTTTTTATTGATATAAGGACCCCAGTCATACTGGATTAGGGCTTACCCTATTATTGGCCTCATTTTAACTCAATTACTTCTTGAAAAGAACCTATCTCTAAATACAGTTACATTCTGAAGTCCTGGGGGTTCGGACTTCAATATATGACTTTGGAGGGAACACAGTTCAGCCCATAAGGGACAAATTTTCAAAACTGCTGCCATTCTTACCATCCTTATTCACTTATAGTTCAACAGCAGTCTTTCTTAAGTTTCTTGTCTATTAGCCAACAATCCACTGTAGGCATAAGTGGAACAATACATGACTATCAACAAAACCAATTTAAAAACCACATAATGATCCAACCAACAGGCTAGCCACTAACTGCCAAGTGGGCTCACTACCTATGCTCTAGAAGTTATCAAACTGTTCTCTTTTTAAATGAACAATTTGAAACACTTTTAAATATTGATTTTGTAAATAGAAATTGAAAAAAGATGCCATTACTGCCTTTAATGATGTTAAACTGTGGGTTTGTGAACCGCCTCTTGGGAAATGCCGCCCAAATCTAGACTTCATATCTGCTCCATAGCTCAGAGTCACCCAGTGTTCATTAATTGCTTTCCACCTGCCCAGGCTCTGGACTTGGTGCTGTGCAAGGGACCTTCACTTATGCATCTCATTTAGCTGCTCTAACAAGCAATTGGGTCAATTCTTGGGTACCATGAACTTCACTCTAAAATCCTAGAGGAAGGGTTTTTGTTTGTTTGTTTGTTTGTCTTGGCTGTGCCACAGGACTTGTGGGTTCTTAGTTCCCTGACCAGAGATCGAATCCGGGTCCCCCTGCAGTGGAAGCACGGAGTCCTAACCACTGGACCACCAGGGAAGTCCCTGAAATCCTGGAGGAAGGTTAACAGTAAAACATAATAAGGCACCAGGGCCGGCAAGTACCATAGCCCCTTAAAAAGCCCAGAAGCTTCCCCATATAAGTTGCCACAAAAATCTCCACCTATTTCCTCATCCTCCTGTAATTAGACTTGCTGTTCTTCAAGCATTACCATTTGAGAAAAAAACGCAAAATAATTATTCAATTTTCTTTCTGCTTCATTTAATTAGTGGTTTTGCTACCACCAATTTCTGTTATATTCTTTGGCTAAGATTCAGCATTTCACTGACATTAAAGGTTAAATAAGCTCTTGTGGGCTGGACTTGGAACCAAATCATCATTTATGTCATTGACTCCTGGGAAAATGGGATTTGAATTCCAAATTACTATTTACTACATTTTTGGAACCAGCTCTATTTGTAAGCTTGGAAATGCTTGCTTCCTGTCTGACAATTACCAATTTAAAAAGAATAGGAATTCAATAAAATATATTTAACATTAAAATTCTACTAAGCACGGCTGATTCTTTCTTTGAGAGTTCAGAAAGCCCTTCAGGATCTTGCCCTTGTTATAAACAGCAATTGAAGTGCTGCAGGAGTGCTAGGAAAGTGTGCTGACCTCAGCACTTCCCTAGAAGTGGGCAACCCCTCAACCCAAAATGGGCTGAACCTGGTCTCAGAATTTCACAATCATTTCAGAAGCTGCTACTTTCCCTTAAACTGAGAGGGTCAATCAAAATCATCTGTCCACACTCAGTGGAGTTGGTTTTGAGCACTTTTCTGGCCCTGGGCGAAGATACCCAAGACTGAGAAGACATAGCCAAGACGTAGTTTCTGCTCAAGATGTTATCTTTTATGAGTAAGCTTAGATTTTTACAATGGGCAAGTTTTATGCCTTTGTATCCTCTAGCTTTTCTCCAGTTGTATTTTGGGAGACCTAGGATCTGTCTCTTTGTTGGTTTTTCCTTTTTTAGTGTGTTGGTCACCATTATGATCCATGGCAGGCAGAGTAGCAGGACATTTTGGTAGGGCTTTGGCAGGCTCATATTTTATTTTATTTTATTTTTTAAATTTATTTATTTTTTTATAAATTTATTTATTTATTTGTTTATGGCCGCGTTGGGTCTTCCTTGCTGTGCACGGGCTTTCTCTAGTTGCTGCGAGCGGGGGCTACTCTTCGTTGTGGTGCGCGGGCTTCTCATTGCGGTGGCTTCTCTTGTTGCGGAGCACGAGCTCTAGGTGCGCGGGCTTCAGTAGTTGTGGCACACGGGCTCAGTAGTTGTGGCTCGCAGGCTCTAGAGTGCAGGCTCAGTAGTTGTGACGCATGGGCTCAGTTGCTCTGCGGCATGTGGGATCTTCCTGGACCAGGGATCGAACCCGTGTCCCCTGCATTGGCAGGTGGATTCTTAACCACTGCGCCACCAGGGAAGTCCTGGCAGGCTCATATTTTAAATGGCAAAACCAGTTCTAAAAACTGCCGTAACAGAAGTTAGCTCATTAGTTGAAGGTTTTCTCAGGTGATCCCCACTACTAAAACATTTCTTCTGTGCCTCATTCAAGCCCCCCTCTGTGTTCTGTGCTCAGCAAGCCATGGGTACAGGACACTGTTTACTGGGTACATTATATTCACTTGACAAATATGCAGACATGTAGACAAGATCATGATGATTGAGGTCTTAGGCAATGTGGCACCAGTAGTGAGTATGGTGTAGGCTGCATTGTCCAACAGACAAAGAGAAAGCAAAATCGGGCACACTTGGGAGCATATTTCACAGGCTAAGCCAAGAAAGGTGGCTCCCTTCCTAGAAGCTCTGAAGCCATGGCAACTTTAGTTATTTAGTAATATTTTCTGGAATACACTATTTAGTGATGATGTTCATTAAATGGTGTGTGGGGGCGTGTCTCAGGAAACTTGGAATCTGATTCCTAAACACACCTCTTGTGAAATAAAGCTGAATTGGTTTGCGGGAGGCGTAGGAAAAGGAGTGGCAACAGATATAGGAAAAGACACAAAGAAGGAAAATAATAGAAGGAAGAAATAGAGAAATAACTGAAGCAACATGAGGGTTGTTCTTTTTGATTAAAAATTTCATAGAACTTTGACACAAGACATTACTTAAGCCACTGGAATCAGAAATGTCCTTTCCTTTTTCCTCAGACTGGATGTTGCCTGGTGATCCAAATTAGAAGGTTTTGTGATTGTCTTTTAATTGAAAATGTCTTGACGTCTTTGAAATCTTTCTCAAGCATTCAGTTAGAGTCCATCAAAGTGACTTAGTTTTAAAATAAAATACAAAAATAATTGGCTGAATAATTAATACAGCTTTGAATGACTTTTCTCAGAAGTCCCTAAGCCCAGGATATAAAATGCTATTTTCTGCGTCAGAGTCATCCATGAGCTGTGGGGGCCAATCTGCACTCTGAGTTTCACAGCCCTTGTGTGGATCCTACTGATGCAGCCTAGTGTTTTCTGTGGTTGTAACTACTGGCACCTAGTCGGCTCTTTATTAGGTTCATCCCGTATTTTCATCTCTGTCTGCAGAGAGAATCCCAGTCTAAAACGTATTCACAGACAAGAGTTTTACGGACAAACACACTTAAAATATGTGGCAACGTGATTGAGTTGTGGTTTAAAAAAAAACACCACAACGACAGTTTACAGACTTCTCTCCCACTTCAAATTTAGAGCTCAAATATTGAATCATTACCTTCAAAATTCACTGTTGCAGTACAGAATAAAGAAAAAAGAATGAAAAGAAATGAAGACAGCCTAAGAGACCTCTGGGACAAAATGAAACATAAACAACATTTGCATTATAGGTGTCCCAGAAGGAGAAGAGAGAGAGAAAGGACCAGAGAAAATATTTGAAGAGATTATAGTCGAAAACTTCCCTAACATGGGAAAGGAAATAGCTACCCAAGTCCAGGAAATGCAGAGAGGCCCGTACAGGATAAACCCAAGGAGAAACATGCCAAGACACATAGCAATCAAATTGGCAAAAATTAAAGACAAAGAAAAACTATTGAAAGCAGCAAGGGAAAAACGACAAATAACATACAAGGGAACTCCCATAAGGTTAAGAGCTGATTTCTCAGCAGAAACTCTACAAACCAGAAGGGAGTGGCATGATACGCTTAAAGTGATGAAAGGGAAGAACCTACAACCAAGATTACTCTACCCGGCAAGGATCTCCTTCAGATTTGATGGAGAAATCAAAAGCTTTACAGACAAGCAAATGCTAAGAGAATTCAGCACCACCAAACCAGCTCTACAACAAATGCTAAAGGAACTTCTCTAAGTTCGAAACACATGAGAAGGAAAGGACCTACAAAAACAAACCCAAAACAATTAAGAAAATGGTCATAGGAACATACATATTGATAATTACCTTAAACGTGAATGGATTAAATGCCCCAGCCAAAAGACACAGGCTTGCTGAATGGATACAAAAACAAGACCCATCTATATGCTGTCTACAAGAGACCCACTTCAGACCTAGGGACACATACAGACTGAAAGTGAGGGGATGGAAAAAGATATTCCATGCAAATGGAAATCAAAAGAAAGCTGGAGTACCAATACTCATATCAGATAAAATAGGCTTTAACATAAAGAATGTTACAAGAGACAAGGAAGGACACTACATAATGATCAAAGGATCAATCCAAGAAGAAGATATAACAATTATAAATATATATGCACCCAACATAGGAGCACCTCAATACATAAGGCAACTGCTAACAGCTATAAAAGAGGAAATCAACAGCAACACAATAATAGTGGGGGACTTTTACAGCTCACTTACACCAATGGACAGATCATCCAAACAGAAAATAAATAAGGAAACACAAGCTTTAAATGACACAATAGACCAGATAGATTTAATTGATATTTATAGGACATTCCATCCAAAAACAGCAGATTACACTTTCTTCTCAATGCACATGGAACATTCTCTAGGATAGATCACATCTGGGTCACAAATCAAGCCTCAGTAAATTTAAGAAAATTGAAATCATATCAAGCATTCTTTCTGACCACAACGGTATGAGATTAGAAATCAACTACGGGGAAAAAAAGGTAAAAAACACAAACACATGGAGGCTAAACAATGTGTTACTAAATAATCAAGAGATCACTGAAGAAATCAAAGAGGAAATCAAAAAATACCTAGAGACAAATGACAAAGAAAACACGACGATCCAAAACCTATGGGATGCAACAAAAGCAGCTCTAAGCAGGAAGTTTATAGCTATACAAGCCTACCTCAAGAAACAAGAAAAATCTCAAACAAACAATCTAATGTTACACCTAAAGGAACTAGAGAAAGAAGAACAAACAAAACCCAAAGTTAGTAGAAGGAAAGAAATCATAAACATCAGAGCAGAAATAAATGAAATACAAACAAAGAAAACAATAGCAAAGATCAATAAAACTAAAAGCTGGTTCTTTGAGAAGATAGACAAAATTGATAAGCCATTAGCCAGACTCATCAAGAAAAAGAGGGAGAGGACTCAAAGCAATAAAATTAGAAATGAAAAAGGAGAAGTTACAACAGACACGGCAGAAATACAAAGCATCCTAAGAGACTACTACAAGCAACTCTGTGCCAATAAAACGGGCAACCTAGAAGAAATGGACAAATTCTTAGGAAGGTATAACCTTCCAAGACTGAACCAGGAAGAAATAGAAAATATGAACAGACCAATCACAAGTAATGAAATTGAAACTGTGATTAAAAATCTTCCAACAAACAAAAGTCCAGGATCAGATGGCTTCACAGGTGAATTCTATCAAACGTTTAGAGAAGAGCTAACACCCATCCTTCTCAAACTCTTCCAAAAAATTGCAGAGGAAGGAACACTCTCAAACCCATTCTATGAGGCCACCATCACCCTGATACCAGGTGATACCAAAACCAGACAAAGATACTACAAAAAAAGAAAATTACAGACCAATATCACTGATGAATATAGATGCAAAAATCCTCAACAAAATACTACCGTACAGAATCCAACAACACATTAAAAGGATCATACACCATGATCAAGCAGGATTTATCCCAGGGATGCAAGGATTCTTCAATATACGCAAATCAATCAATGTGATGCACCATATTAACGAATGGAAGAATAAAAACCATATGATCATCTCATAGATGCAGAAAAAGCTTTTGACAAAATTCAACACCTGTTTATGATAAAAACTCTCCAGAAAGTGGGCATAGAGGGAACCTCCCTCAACATAATAAAGGCCATATATGACAAAACCACAGCAAACATCATTCTCAATGGTAAAACACTGAAAGCATTTCCTCTAAGATCAGGAACAAGACAAGGATGTCCACTCTCACCACTATTATTCAATATAGCTTTGGAAGTCCTAGCCATGGCAATCAGAGAAGAAAAAGAAATAAAAGGAATCCAAATTGGAAAAGAAGAAGTAAAACTGTCATTGTTTGCAGATGACATGATACTATACATAGAGAATCCTAAAGATGCAACCAGAAAACTACTAGGGCTAATCAATGAATCTGGTAAAATTGCAGGATACAAAATTAATGCACAGAAATCTCTTGCATTCCTATATACAAAGGATGAAAAATCTGAAAGAGAAATTAAGGAAACTCTCCCATTTACCATTGCAACAAAAAGAATGAAATACCTGGGAATAAACCTACCTAAGGAGACAAAAGACCTGTATGCAGAAAACTATAAGACACTGATGAAAGAAATTAAAGATGATACCAACAGATGGAGAGATATACCATGCTCTTGGATTGGAAGAATCAATACTGTGAAAATGACTATACTACCCAAAGCAATCTACAGATTCAATGCAATCCCTATCAAATTACCAATGACATTTTTTACAGAACTAGAACAAAAAAATCTTATAATTTGTATGGAGACACAAAAGACCTCGAATAGCCAAAGCAGTCTTGAGGGAAAAAAGCAGAGCTGGAGGAATCAGACTCCTTGACTTCAGGCTATACTACAAATCTACAGTAATCAAGACAATATGGTACTGGCACAGAAACAGAAATATAGATCAATGGAACAAGATAGAAAGCCCAGAGATAAACCCACACACCTATGGTCAACTAATCTATGACAAAGGAGGCAAGGATATACAATGGAGAAAAGACAGTCTCTTCAATAGTGGTGCTGGGAAAACTGGACAGCTACATGTAAAAGAATGAAATTAGAACACTCCCTAACACCATACACAAAAATAAACTCAAAATGGATTAGAGACCTAAATGTAAGACTGGACACTATAAAACTCTTAGAGGAAAGCAAAGGAAGAACACTCTTTGACATCAATCACAGCAAGGTCTTTTTTGATCCACCTCCTAGAGTAATGGAAATAAAAACAAAAATAAACAAATGGGACCTAATGAAACTTCAAAGCTTTTGCACAGCAAAGGAAACCATAAACAAGATGAAAAGCCAGCCCTCAGAATGGGAGAAAATACTTGCAAACGAATGAACAAAGGATTAATCTCCAAAATATATAAACAGCTCATGCAGCTCAATATTAAAAAAACAAACAACCCAATCCAAAAATGGGCAGACGACCTAAATAGACATTTTTCTAAAGAAGACATACAGATGACCAAGAAGCACATGAAAAGGTGCTCAACATCACTAATTATTAGGGAAATGCAAATCAAAACTACAGTGAGGCATCACCGCACACCAGTCAGAATGGCCATCATTAAAAAATTTACAAACAATAAATGCTGGAGAGGGTGTGGAGAAAAGGGAACCCTCTTGCACTTTTGGTGGGCATGTAAATTGATACAGCCACTATGGAGAACAGTATGGAGGTTCCTTAAAAAACTAAAAATAGAATTACCATATGACCCAGCAATCCCACTACTGGGCATATACCCAGAGAAAACCATAATTCAGAAAGACACATGCACCCCAATGTTCATTGCAGCACTACTTACAATAGCCAGGTCATGGAATCAACCTAAGTGTCCATCGACAGATGAATGGATAAAGAAGATGTGGTACATATATACAGTGGAATATTACTCTGCCATGAAAAGGAATGAAATTGGATCATTTGTTGAGACGTGGATGGATCTAGAGATTGTCATACAGAGTGAAGTAAGTCAGAAAGAGAAAAACAAATATCGTATATTAACGCATGTATGTGGAACCTAGAAAAATGGTACAGATGAACCAGTTTGCAAGGCAGGAATTGAGACACAGATGTAGAGAACACACGTATGGACACCAAGGGAGGAAGCGGCTGGGGATAGGTGTGGTGGTGTGATGAATTGGGAGTTTGGGATTGACATGTATACATTGATGTGTATAAAATGGATGACTAATAAGAACCTGCTGTATAAAAAATAAATTAAATAAAATTCAAAAATTCAAAAAAAAAAGCACCAAGAGAAATTTGGGGACATTTTGTGCATTTTGCCACTAGTGGGCGCCAGAGGTGCAGTGAGAAGCCACCGATGAATTTATGAAAGCAGTTTTGCTTTGACCAGGTTGGAGAAATAAAAAGTATTTTTGATCATTCTTGGGCTTCCTTCAGATTTTGTGTCTTTCCAGTTTGGATGATAAAGTGGAAACTCTAGGTTTGATTTCGTACCTTTTGATTCCCATATCTCAGTTGGAAAGGAACTTTCATCACTTCCCAAGGAGGCATGATGAATAGACAGCTGCTTAGCATTTTCCCAGTGCTTACTATGCCCCAGGCACTATATGAAGCGATTTACATGCTGTATCTTATTTAGCCCTCATGAGAATCTTAGAGAGTGGATGTTATTATTATCCCCATTTACCAGTTGAGAAAACTGAGGCATAGAAAAGTTAAGTAACTTGCTTAAGGTGACAGTGAAATAATAAAACTGAGACAAACCTAGGTTCATCTGACTCCAGAGTCAGGGCTTTTTTCAGATACCACACCACCTATACGCTGTCTTTATTCTACAAACTTTCTACTAGGTTGTAGTATAAGAAAGGTTATCCTGACTATGGTGTGACTAGCCCTTTAATCAATCAGACTGTCTCAAACCATGGTTCTAGTGTGCAAATAAATGGGAGGAAGAAGGAAAAAACCAAACAAATAAACAACAACTAAAGCAGGGTTAAAAGCTTTCAAGTTGGGGGGAATCTCAGGGGGAAAAAAAAAAAAAACTTCCCCAGCTACACTTCCAGATGTGAAGATCATAGGATACTCTGAAGCCATTCATTCAGATTCCATTCCCTTAGCCTGAGAGTCCAGAGATTTGATGGCTCAGATATCAGGGAGAGCCAGTGTCTTCAGTTCAGCCTCAAAGATAGAAGCACCAGCACCTTTGCAATGCTTGAGGAAACTCCATCCCGTCTGAGACATTTACTTTAAAGAATCAAGGTCTCATGTGCTCTACAAAACAAATTCACATCATTTATTTTGCTGTAGTGCACTTCACTTCTGGGGCTAAATGTCAGAGGGACAAAAACATAGATATCTTTCTTGGCTTCCAACAGTGAAGGAAATGGACTTAAAAGGAAGGAGAATAACGGAAGTAAAGCTCTCCATTTTGTGTGTGAATAGAAGACAGGAAGGAACCTTAAAATTCCAAAGTGCCTGAAAGACCAAGAATCACATGACATTGAACACAATATATGGCTGATTGACCTTCCCGATTACAGCTTTCTGTAGCTAATGTTATAACAACTTTGCACTGTAAAAAATTTTAGTGCCTATTACGTAATAGGGACTTTCAATAACACATACACTGCAAGTAGTAAACTAAGAGCTTTATCTGCATTATATTATTTAAAGCCCACAAAAACCCTTCTCAGCAGTTACTATTATTATCAAAGCAATACATGCACACAGTTGAACAGATAGTATAGTCCTAATATTGAAAAAACAGCAATCCCTACTCTTCCCAATTCCTGTGTCCCCCTTCTAAGAGGCAACCACTATCATTTCTCTTGGTTGGTTTGGGGCATTGTTTTGTTATTTAAATTCCTGAATTACAGTTGATAGAATACTATTTCTTGATTTTTCAATTTTAAGCATTATCAATTCACTTCCTATATGGAATATAATGATTTAGTTCTATCTTGCAACCCTTCCCCTTCGTTACATATACACAACTGTCCTGTTTTACTTTTTATGTGGTTATCACTACTAATCCAACCCCAAACTTCCTCAAAGGATCTAAAACTCTTCTCAGTAAGGTCAACACATCAGATAATCTGATGGTTCCATCTTTTTTTCTGGAGACGTCCTGTCAGAGCCTTCCATCTACCAGTATCTATCCTACAGCATGGCTGTCTTCCTTTCACCTTCATCCTGGGACTTTTCTTCATCAGTCTCTTATGTTGAACCCTTTGTTTCCTGGATCCCATGTCATCCTCTGACCACTCCCTTGTCTTGGTGATGCACTTATTCCAATAGCTTCCCGAAAAGGGTTCATGGGAAGTAATTTTTTTGAGAGGTTATCTCTCATATTCTGAAATTTTATGACAATGTGCCTTGGCATGTGTCTTACAGGCATTGTACTGGATACTTAGTCAGCCCTTAAATTTGGTAACACATTTCCGTTGGTTGAGGAAAAGACTTCTTTATTGTTTGATTATTTCCTCTCCATTTTTTTCTGTTCTCTCTCTCAGACCTCCTGATGGATAATGTTTCTTTAATTCTTCTATCTTGTCTTTATTTCCTACCTCTCAGGCATTTTGTTCTGCATTCTAGAGATTTTCTTTTTCTTGGTAAAGATATTAACTTTATTTATTTATTTATTTTTTTACCCCAGAAGTTCTCTTTTTTTCTTTTTTTTGAACTTTTGAATTTTATTTTATTTACTTTTTTATACAGCAGGTTCTTAGTAGTCATCAATTTTATACACATCAGTGTATATATGTCAATCCCAATTGCCCAATTCATCACACCACCACGCCCACCCCTCTGCCACTTTCCCCCCTTGGTGTCCATACGTTTGTTCTCTCCGTGTCTCAATCTCTGCCTTGCAAATCAGTTCATCTGTACCATTTTTCTAGCTTCCACATATATGCATTAATATACGATATTTGTTTTTCTCTTTCTGACTTACTTCACTCTGTATGACAGTCTCTAGATCCATCCACGTCTCAACAAATGACCCAATTTCATTCCTTTATATGGCTGAGTAATATTCTATTGTATATATGTACCACATCTTCTTTATCCATTCGCCTGTCGATGGGCATTTAGGTTGCTTCCATGACCTGGCAATTGTAAATAGTGCTGCAATGAATATTGGGGTGCATGTGTCTTTTTGAATTATGGTTTTCTCTGGGTATATGCCCAGTAGTGGGATTGCTGGGTCATATGGTAATTCTATTTTTAGTTGTTTTTTTTTTAAATTTATTTTTAGCTGTGTTGGGTCTTTGTTTCTGTGCGAGGGCTTTCTCTAGTTGCGGCGAGTGGGGGCCACTCTTCATTGCGGTGCGTGGGCCTCTCACTATCAGGGCCTCTCTTGTTGCGGAGCACAGGCTCCAGACGCGCCGGCTCAGTAGTTCTGGCTCACGGGCCCAGTTGCTCCGCGGCATGTGGGATCGTCCCAGACCAGGGCTCGAACCCGTGTCCCCTGCATTGGCAGGCAGATTCTCAACCACTGCGCCACCAGGGAAGCCCCCTATTTTTAGTTTTTTAAGGAACCTCCATACTGTTCTCCATAGTGGCTGTATCAGTTTACATTCCCACCAAAAGTGCAAGAGGGTTCCCTTTTCTCCACACCCTCTCCAGCATTTGTTGTTTGTAGATTTTCTGATGATGGCCATTCTAACTGGTGTGAGGTGATGCCTCACTGTAGTTTTGATTTGCATTTCCCTAATAATTAGTGATGTTGAGCACCTTTTCATGTGCTTCTTGGTCATCTGTATGTCTTCTTTAGAAAAATGTCTATTTAGGTCGTCTGCCCATTTTTGGATAGGGCTGTTTGTTTTTTAATATTGAGCTGCATGAGCTATTTATATATTTTGGAGATTAATCCTTTGTCCGCTGATTCATTTGCAAATATTTTCTCCCATTCTGAGGGTTGTCTTTTCGTCTTGTTTATGATTTCCTTTGCTGTGCAAAAGCTTTGAAGTTTCATTAGGTCCCATTTGTTTATTTTTGTTTTCATTTCCATTACTCTAGGAGGTGGATCAAAAAAGATCTTGCTGTGATTTATGTCAAAGAGTGTTCTTCCTTTGCTTTCCTCTAAGAGTTTTATAGTGTCCAGTCTTACATTTAGGTCTCTAATCCATTTTGAGTTTATTTTTGTGTATGGTGTTAGGGAGTGTTCTAATTTCATTCTTTTACATGTAGCTGTCCAGTTTTCCAAGCACCACTTATTGAAGAGACTGTCTTTTCTCCATTGTATATCCTTGCCTCCTTTGTCATAGATTAGTTGACCATAGGTGTGTGGGTTTATCTCTGGGCTTTCTATCTTGTTCCATTGATCTATATTTCTGTTTCTGTGCCAGTACCATATTGTCTTGATTACTGTAGATTTGTAGTATAGCCTGAAGTCAAGGAGTCTGATTCCTCCAGCTCTGCTTTTTTCCCTCAAGACTGCTTTGGCTATTCGAGGTCTTTTGTGTCTCCATACAAATTATAAGATTTTTTTGTTCTAGTTCTGTAAAAAATGCCAATGGTAGTTTGATAGGGATTGCATTGAATCTGTAGATTGCTTTGGGTAGTATAGTCATTTTCACAATATTGATTCTTCCAATCCAAGAACATGGTATATCTCTCCATCTGTTGGTATCATCTTTAATTTCTTTCATCAGTGTCTTATAGTTTTCTGCATACAGGTCTTTTGTCTCCTTAGGTAGGTTTATTCCCAGGTATTTCATTCTTTTTGTTGCAATGGTAAATGGGAGAGTTTCCTTAATTTCTCTTTCAGATTTTTCATCCTTTGTATATAGGAATGCAAGAGATTTCTGTGCATTAATTTTGTATCCTGCAATTTTACCAGATTCATTGATTAGCCCTAGTAGTTTTCTGGTTGCATCTTTAGGATTCTCTATGTATAGTATCATGTCATCTGCAAACAGTGACAGTTTTAATTCTTCTTTTCCAATTTGGATTCCTTTTATTTCTTTTTCTTCTCTGATTGCCATGGCTAGGACTTCCAAAACTATGTTGAATAATAGTGGTGAGAGTGGACATCCTTGTCTTGTTCCTGATCTTAGAGGAAATGCTTTCAGTGTTTCACCATTGAGAATGATGTTTGCTGTGGGTTTGTTGTATATGGCCTTTATTATGTTGAGGGACGTTTCCTCTATGCCCACTTTCTGGAGAGTTTTTATCATAAACAGGTGTTGAATTTTGTCAAAATCTCTTTCTGCATCTATTGAGATGATCATATGGTTTTTATTCTTCCATTCGTTAATATGGTGCATCACATTGATTGATTTGCGTATATTGCAGAATCCTTGCATCCCTGGGATAAATCCCATCTGTTCATGGTGTATGATCCTTCTAATGTGTTGTTGGATTCTGTATGGTAGTATTTTGTTGAGGATTTTTGCATCTATATTCATCAGTGATATTGGTCTGTAATTTTCTTTTTTTGTAGAATCTTTGTCTGGTTTTGGTATCACCTGGTATCAGGGTGATGGTGGCCTCATAGAATGGGTTTGAGAGTGTTCCTTCCTCTGTAATTTTTGGAAGAGTTTGAGAAGGATGGGTGTTAGCTCTTCTCTAAACGTTTGATAGAATTCACCTGTGAAGCCATCTGATCCTGGACTTTTGTTTGTTGGAAGTTTTTTAATCACAGTTTCAATTTCATTACTTGTGATTGGTCTGTTCATATTTTCTGTTTCTTCCTGGTTCCGTCTTGGAGGGTTATACCTTTCTAAGAATTTGTCCATTTCTTCTAGGTTGTCCGTTTTATTGGCATAGAGTTGCATGTAGTAGTCTCTTAGGATGCTTTGTATTTCCGCCGTGTCTGTTGTAACTTCTCCTTTTTCATTTCTAATTTTATTGCTTTGAGTCCTCTCCCTCATTTTCTTGATGAGTCTGGCTAATGGCTTATCAATTTTGTCTATCTTCTCAAAGAACCAGCTTTTCGTTTTATTGATCTTTGCTATTGTTTTCTTTGTTTCTATTTCATTTATTTCTGCTCTGATGTTTATGATTTTTTTCCTTCTACTAACTTTGGGTTTTGTTTGTTCTTCTTTCTCTAGTTCCTTTAGGTGTAACATTAGATTGTTTGTTTGAGATTTTTCTTGTTTCTTGAGGTAGGCTTGTATAGGTATAATCTTCCCTCTTAGAGCTGCTTTTGTTGCATCCCATAGGTTTTGGATTGTCGTGTTTTCATTGTCATTTGTCTCTAGGTATTTTTTGATTTCCTCTTTGATTTCTTCAGTGATCTCTTGATTATTTAGTAACGTATTGTTTAGCCTCCATGTGTTTGTGATTTTTACGTCTTTTTCCCTGTAATTCATTTCTAATCTCATAGCGTTGTGGTCAGAAAAGATGCTTGATATGATTTCAATTTTCTTAAATTTACCGAGGCTTGATTTGTGACCCAAGATGTGATCTATCCTGGAGAATGTTCTGTGCGCACTTGAGAAGAAAGTGTAATCTGCTGGTTTTGGATGGAATGTCCTATAAATATCAATTAAATCTATCTGGTCTATTGTGTCATTTAAAGCTTGTGTTTCCTTATTTATTTTCATTTTGGATGATCTGTCCATTGGTGTAAGTGAGGTGTAAAAGTCCCCCACTATTATTGTGTTGCTGTCGATTTCCTCTTTTATAGCTGTTAGCAGTTGCCTTATGTATTGAGGTGCTCCTATGTTGGGTGCATATATATTTATAATTGTTATATCTTCTTCTTGGATTGATCCCTTGATCATTATGTAGTGTCCTTCCTTGTCTCTTGTAACATTCTTTATGTTAAAGTCTATTTTATCTGATATGAGTATTGGTACTCCAGCTTTCTTTTGATTTCCATTTGCATGGAATATCTTTTTCCATCCCCTCACTTTCAGTCTGTATGTGTCCCTAGGTCTGAAGTGGGTCTCTTGTAGACAGCATATAGATGGGTCTTGTTTTTGTATCCATTCAGCAAGCCTGTGTCTTTTGGTTGGAGCATTTAATCCATTCACGTTTAAGGTAATTATCAATATGTATGTTCCTATGACCATTTTCTTAATTGTTTTGGGTTTGTTTTTGTAGGTCCTTTTCTTCTCTTCTGTTTCCCAGTTAGAGAAGTTCCTTTAGCATTTGTTGTAGAGCTGGTTTGGTGGTGCTGAATTCTCCTAGCTTTTGCTTGTCTGTAAAGCTTTTGATTTCTCTGTCGAATCTGAATGAGATCCTTGCCGGGTAGAGTAATCTTGGTTGTAGGTTCTTCCCTTTCATCACTTTAAGTATATCATGCCACTCCCTTCTGGCTTGTAGAGTTTCTGCTGAGAAATCAGCTCTTAACCTTATGGGAGTTCCCTTGTATTTGTCGTTTTTCCCTTGCTACTTTCAATAATTTTTCTTTGTCTTTAATTTTTGCCAATTTGATTGCTATGTGTCTTGGCATGTTTCTCCTTGGGTTTATCCTGTACGGGCCTCTCTGCATTTCCTGGACTTGGGTAGCTATTTCCTTTCCCATGTTAGGGAAGTTTTCGATTATAATCTCTTCCAATATTTTCTCTGGTCCTTTCTCTCTCTCTTCTCCTTCTGGGACTCCTATAATGCGAATGTTGTTGCGTGTAATGTTGTCCCAGAGGTCTCTTAGGCTGTCTTCATTTCTTTTCATTCTTTTTTCTTTAGTCTGTTCCACAGCAGTGAATTCCTCCATTCTGTCTTCCGGGTCACTTATCCGTTCTTCTGCCTCAGTTATTCTGCTATTGATTCCTTCTAATGTAGTTTTCATTTCAGTTATTGTATTGTTCATCTCTGTTTGTTTGTTCTTTAATTCTTCTAGGTCTTTGTTAAACATTTATTGCATCTTCTTGATCTTTGCCTCCGTTCTATTTCCGAGGTCCTGGATCATCTTCACTATCATTATTTTGAATTCTTTTTCTGGAAGGTTGCCTATCTCCACTTCATTTAGTTGTTTTTCTGAGGTTTTATCTTGTTCCTTCATCTGGTACATAGCCCTCTGCCTTTTCATCTTGTCTATCTTTCTGTGAATTTGGTTTCTGTTCCACAGGCTGTAGGATTGTAGTTCTTCTTGTTTCTGCTCTAGATTTTTTAAATGTATGTTCTTTCTACTGAATTAAACATAATTCTACTCTAATAATTTGAATTTTCAAGAGCTCATTCTTGTTCTCAGAATGTTCCTTTTTTTTCTAGCGTCAGTGAATGTTTCATGTATACAGTGCATCCATGTATTTCTCTGAGAATATCAATTATATGGCTTCTTCTGCTCCCTGCATTGTTTTTATTTCTTCCCAGTTTATTTTTTCAAGTTTGTTTTAGTTTCCTTTTTACCGTTAAAGATTTATCTTCAGTATTTGATTATCCTTAACTATACAATTGTATTTCAGAGTGAGGCAACAGAAAAGCTGTGTGTGTGTGTTTGTGTTTTGGTGTGTGTGTGTTGCGGCAATTGACTGGTGGGTCTTACAGCCTTAGGTGGACCTGGACATTTTATTTCTATGTCAGTGTCTGTGGGTCTTTTCTCTTAGGCCAATCAAATTCCCCAGAAAGGAACCTTTCGATTTCCTGCCAGGGGGCGGGGGCGGAGTGGGGTAAGAAGCCTGACTGCCAGCATTAATGGTGTTGATGGGAAAGAGGAAGGGGGAGGGGCTGTTTAGTATTACCCTTGCTCGGTGCTGAGCCTGATCACCCCACTTAAAAATCATCATCGTCATCATCATCATAAGAGCCAACATTTTTTGAGGGTTTACTTCATCAAAAGCAAAGATTTATGATTACAAAAATCATGTTGCAATGATACAATGAAATGGCAAGCAGCCATTAAAAACAATCTAATAGCCCCAGTTGTTGAGGCCAGCCACCTCTACCCACCTAGAGTTGGATTGAAAGGAAAACAGAGGTTGCCTTTCAGGAACTGCAGTGATGGTGAGAGACTCTCCCCATCTCCACCTCCCCTCCCCTTGGTGGAAAAGAGGCAATGGTATGCTGATAAATGTTTAACAGCCCACTGGTGGCATCTCTGGAGTGTACACACTCCCACCATGGCCAATTTCAAGCTACCAATGTGATGTCAACTGGCTAACATGTTTTCTGAAAATTTAGCAATCCATTTTTGTGAGATGGGATGAGCTAGCTGGTTCCAGCACACCACTGGAGGGAGGCCTCAGAGAACCACAGTGCTTAGACATGTGCTTAGTCACTGGTCCTGCTTTGTAGACCAGGCCTAGTGCCACTGGAAAGGAGTCAAGACCTTTAGAATCCAAGGAATGATGGGACTGCCAGGTGAAGAGGGAGCAAATATCTTGTCCTTGAATTTCTCTTTCCCAAGAGGTATGGGAGTCAGGGCCTTGGAAGGGATTGGGAGCTACAGGTCCCCCAACACACACACACACACACACACACACACACACGCAGTGTGGAGTAAAGAGGCGTATGCATCAGAGGAATGCAGAGAAGGATTAACAGTTGGAAGATGCCAGGGACATCCGTGCCTGGGGGTGGGTGTGCTCAGCACCCAGCTCCTCAGCAGCGACCCAACTGCAGACTTGCTGAAGGGAGGTATCAAGTGGTAGCATCCACAGTGCTCAACTAGTTTCTCTTTCTTGTTCTAACCCCCACACCAGAAGGGTAAGCACCAGAAAGGGGGCAGGACAGGGAGCACTGAGGGAGTGAGGAGGAAGAAGTTAGAATCAAATAGAAGATTAAAGTTGCAAAACAAATGGAACTAAGCCTTAAGAAGCAGAAAGGGCCTGTTTTCATGACCAGAAGTTAATATACAATATCATGGATCAGACCGAGCTGGCATTAGGGTGCTTGCCACCCCACTGGAGAAGGAAGTGTGAAGGGCATAGCTGGTAATTTTGGAAAAATTAAAACCACTGCATGGTACGTGGTGGTAATCATGGAGGGGTGAATGTACAGCTACTTAGAATTTTCTTCTTTATGCTTTTGTGTATATACCTTGTGTGTGTGTGTGTGTGTGTGTGCCTATTTTTGTACAACTAATATATATAACATGTATTTTTTAAAGTTTTTTATTGGACTATAGTTGATTTACAACATTGTGTTAGCTTCAGGTGTACAGCACAGTGAATCAGTTATACAATGCATATATATATATATATATATATATATATCTCCACTCTTTTTTCTTTTTTTAGATTCTTTTCCCATATAGGTCATTACAGAGTATTGACTAGAGTTCCCTGTGCTATACAGCAGGTTCTTATTAGTTATCTATTTTATATATAGTAGTGTGTATATGTCAATCCCAGTCTCCCAGTTTATCCCTCCCACCCCCCTTATCCCCTGGTAACCATAAGTTTGTTTTCTACATCCGTGACTCTATTTGCTTTGTAAATAAGTTCATTTGTACCCTTTTTTAAGATTCCACATATAAACAATATCATATGATATTTGGCTTTCTGTGTCTGACTTACTTCACTCATATGACAATCTCTAGGCCCATCCATGTTGCTGCAAATGGCATTATTTTGTTCTTTTTTATGGCTGAGTAATAATTTTTTTTTTTAATTTAAGGATCCGTGTTACTGATGAGGATAAGGATGATGTCAGCAGCAGACATAAAGACATGAAGTTAACAGAAGTGCACTTTCTGGTGCATACAGATTTCCTAGTAATGCAAGGTGCTGGTGTTACCAAACCAAACTGTACATGCGCAGTAAAGCCAATCTACCGACACCAGGTTGTGGTGAAGGAAAATGCAGCATTTATTGTAAAGGCACTAATACAAGGAAAATAGGTGGCTCATGCTCTAAAACCCCAAACTCCTTGAAGGGTTTCAGCAAAGCATTTTTAAAGGTCAGGTGAGGGAGGGGGTATCCCCCAGGGTGCGTGATCAGCTTGTGTATAATTCTCTGATTGGCTGATGGTGAGGTAACAGGGTGGTGTCACAAGGGTTAACATTATCAATCCTTAGGCGCCAGATCTGGGGGTCCATACTCGTGATCATCAAGTAGTTAATTTTTTCCATTCGGTGAGGGTTTTAGAATCTGAAATACTCAAGAAATATGCATCGGATACTATAATCTCGGTACTTCAGAGAGGAGCTGAAGCAGAAGATATGGGGGAAGGGTCTGTCCCAGGAAGGCCCCATAGGGTCCTGTTCAGTTACACTGGGAAGAATGCTGGCTTCAAGAAGTCCGTGGGGCATTCATGAAGAGCCAGGACTCTCTCCCAGAGAGAGAAAGTATCTAGGGGGCAGCTCCTTAGTAGCTCTGATCCAAGGGTGGAGATTCCCTCCTCCTTCTCATTCCTTGAGGGCTACAGAGACAGTGTTTCTGATAAATACAGTATTAGGTCTTTAAATGGACAGTCTAAAGCAACTTGAAGAGGACAAAGGCCTCATGGCCTATTGATCTTATTACATCACTGGAGAGGCAACATTTGGCCTGGAAAAAGTAGCTTTTTCTTCTGTGATTTATATATTACCCAGAAACCTCTTGGCTCCCTGGAATTCTTCGTAAAAACCCTATTTTCTCAGTGTAAGGGAGAGAAATTTTGTCACCCTAAAATACGTCTCTGGCATATTGTTTTAAGTGGGTTACTTTCTGAGAAAAAGCAGACATGGGAAGTGCTCTGAAAACCATGGAAGATTTGCCCTTAAGAAAGAAACATTTACATTTGTAAGGGAAATCTCAATTTGTAAGAGTGACTGCTTCTCTGTACCTGGGGGGGTAGGAACACCAACTTTCTAGAAATTCTTATCAATGGAGAAGGCACTAACATAAATCTGCTTTTCCTGGTAACTTCCCATAACTGATTCTTCCCACCCGCAACTTCCTCTTTAGCTGAGAAGGGTATTTAAGGTGAGAACGTCTGCCATTTGGGTGAGTTACTCAGCTTTTCTGGGTCTCTCCCATATATACATGTTATTAAAATTTTGTTTGAATTTCCCCCGTTAATCTGTCTCATGTCAATTGAATTCTTAGACCAGCCAGAAGAACCTAGAAGGTAGAGGAAAATTTCTTCCTCCCCGACATCAGCAACAAGGTTCAGGCGCTGTTCCTAATAGCTTGCTTGGGCTCAGTCACCGAAACTAACTGCTTTTGCCCCCAGCAAAGGTAATGGCGTTGCCTTTGGCAATAAATCTGAAGAGCAAAGTAAAGTTGCCCTTTCAACAGGCTCCCTGCCAGTTCCTTAAAAATCACCCAAAACTATCCATCCATTTTTAATGTCTCCTTTGGCAGCAACTTCAAGTGATTAAAAAATGTCTCAGCCAGTCTAAAAGCTCCCCAGGAAAATACTCAAATTCTTCTGTAACATCTAAAAGTTGTTCTAGTGCAGTCAACCCTAAAAGAGCATGATAATCATCTTGTAATTGCGTGAGGTTTCCCCGAAGTTTGAGTGCCATCCGGTTGACTGGCTGACATATTTCTGGCATTATCTGTGACAAGGTAGAATTCTGTAAGTAGTCAGGCCCTCACTGAATACGTGCTCGCATTATTCCCACATGCTAAGCATCGTGTGTGTGTGTGTGTGTGTGTGTGTGTGCGTGCACGCATGTGTGTGTGTGACGGAGAGACAGAGACAGAGAGGCAAGGTGAGAATAAGTCTCTCCTTTTGTCTTTCCATTTGCTACTTACCACCCTGTGACCTGTAGAAGTGACAAGTTCCTGAGGAGCTCAGCTCATCCTCTGAGTCAGCCTTGCTCAAATTTGCCTTTGGAGTTTTCCACAGAACCAGGTAATTGCCCCAATCCTTCCCTTCACTTTAGCAAAAGTGAAGTGTGTTGAAGGTTTCCACTTGTACTCAGATTCGTAGGTCTTTGAGCCTGATTTCATTTGGGCTCAGACTAATTACTTTTACGACCTAGGCCAGGATGTTTGTATAACTATGTTTATGGCTCCAAGTTCAAAGTTATTTATAACATGGTAGACTGTAAAATTTTATTTGGAAAATCTTTAGAAGACATGTAGAAGGTACAGTTTTCAGTAGGTTGATTCTTCTCCAGATGGAAGATCTAGAAACCAAAGGTGTTGGGAATGCAAACAGATCTTCATTACATTGCCTAAGAACCTAAGAATGGAAAAGGCTAGGCCAGCCCCCTTCTTCAGTCCAGGGGTCTTATCTTTTCACGGATGGGTTGAGGGAGGCCTGAGGTTGGCCTCTTGGATGTCACTGCCTTTCCTGTAATAATCCACTGTGAGTTTGTTAAGAGTGCATCTTTCTTTGCCTTTTTGGGGATGATTGCCAGCTTGTGCCATTTCTCATGGCAATGGATTCTCTAAATTTTCTCTCCACTGTGTAAAATCAGACTTCCCTTGATTTGGCTTAAACTCACCTCATAAACTTGAAGGGGGTTCTTCCTTTTGTCTGTTTTGGAATTCATTGTTCACTCCACAAGGCTTTTTGTGATTTTATAGCTTTCTAATGCATCTCCCCCACCCCAGCCTTTCTGATTGAAGGGCAGCTAATCTTTTTAATCAGGTCTCCTTTCTGCCATATGGCAGCCCTTCCCCCCTCCTGTGCCCTTAATCTCTTTCTACAGTTTCCTCTAGCTCTTTTTCCAACCCCTCCCCCTCTGTTAGATAGGCCTTTCTGAAAGGGCAGTGACCCAAACTGTCCCAAGGGTATGGCTAATGGGGTGATTGCTCTGACCTATGCGCTCTGGGAGTTCCCACCCTGCAGCAGAGACCAGGTGGTTGATGGGATGGGAGTGAGGGTGGGGGTGGGGTGAGGGTGGAGTGAGGGTGGAGTGAGGGGCGGGCAAAGAAGCTGGAGACTTCACCAGCTGGAGGTTAAAGAAAAAGATCGATGTGCTCATGAATATATTACAATTAGTAGCTAGGTTGAGGTTGACTGCTAGGTTATGGCACCCTCCCCATTCTCTGAGTCCTCCCGACCCTTGTTCCACGAGACCCCTTTGAGACAGGAAGTGGGCAGGGCACAACCTTTAAAAGAATGACATAGCCAGAGGACACAGCATAAACTGATTAGAACCAACTAGGTCCAAGATGGCAGACAAGTTGACTTCTACTAGACCTTGAGCCTCAGTATATGCTCATTGTAACACGTCATCAAGCTAAATGACACACCCGCAGGTGCCATGGCAGTTCCAAGGCTGACCATAAAGGTCAACAAGTGCATGGTGGCCCAATTCCTGGAAATCCCTACCCCTTCCCCCAAAATAGCTGGAACACTCCTCCCACTCATTAGCCTATGAAATTACGCACCCCTATAAAAACTGACAACCTCATACCCTGGTGCCTCTTGCCTTACCAGATGACCCACACCGTGGATTGTGTGTCTCCCTGAGTAAACCTTTTTCCTCTTTGCTATGGCTCGCTCTTGAATTATTTCCTGCGCAAAAACAAGAACCCACACTTGGTGGCCGTCCCAGGGACTCATCTGAGATCTGGGACGTGACCATCCTCTCCAGCCCCACCTCTCTTTCTTGCAACACCTTCGTGAGAGCCCCTCCCTTTCTTTGGCTTCCAAGGCTCCTCTTCATGTTTATTTGCCACATTCAGTTTGAATAAACATACTTCCTTCTGGGGAGGGGTATGTGGGTCCACAGTGAACTGGGGATGATACGGCAATGAAGATATATCCTGGCATAGATGCTAATTGTTCTGGACAAAGAGAAGAGAATGGTTTCTGGACTCTGATGGATAATGAACAGGAGGAATCCTTTGCCTTCTTTTGTACCTAGACCGCCCCATGGACCTGAGCTTCTACGCTTCACGCCATGAGTATTATTTGCTAAAGAGCTACCAAGAAAGATATGAGTCAGGAGACTTAGCAAAGTTTTCTAAATTAGCCATGGTTCTGAAGATAATGACCTAACTAGTTTGAGCCACAGGTAGCATTAAGGATCCTCTAAAGCAGCAGTCCCCACCCTTTTTGGCACCAGGGACTGGTTTTATGGAAGACAATTTTTCCACGGATGGGGGTGGGAGGTGGGGTGGGGAAGTTTCAGGCGGTAATACGAGTGATGGTTCAGGCAGTAATGTGAGTGATGGTTCAGGTGGTAATGCGAGCGACGGGGAGCGGCAGTTTGTCAGCCAGGTGCTCTGGGCAATCATCATAACCATGGGGGCTGGGGTAGAGGGGATTGGAGTTTGTTACCATTGGAAAACCAAAAGCACTGACCACATCCAGAGTACAACCCCTCTGGTAGAATTGGTTTCTAGAAATAGATAATCTTGGATTTTTCGAGGTTGTCATTTAGCAAAGGATGGACTTGGGTTGTTCAGGCTTCCAAGGAAGTATACCCAGCGGTTCCATAAATATAGGGGCGATTCTGAGAAATCTTAGCGTCAGAAAGGATATGCTACAGTAAACAGGGTATTCTTATCCTGATGGTAATGGTATTGTAACTGATCAACACTGGCATTCCAAAGGGTGCCAATAATGTCCTCAGCCCAGGAAATGTCTAACTTCTGCCTTTTTGGTTATTTTCCTTGTGATTTAGAATCCTCTCGCAGCTCAAGGATTGGAGATACAGGGCCCTGGGCAAAGTAGCTGTAGGTGTCGCTCAATAACTCCCACGTTTTTGGTTTCATATTAAGAAGTAGAAAAGCATGTGGGATCTTAGTTCCCTGGCAGGGGATGGAGCCCACGCCCCCCGCCCCCCCGCAGTGGAAGTGTGGAGTCTTAATCACTGGACCGCCAGGGAAGTCCCAAGAGTTCCTTTCTACATTCTCCTGGAATCTTGTTTGGAAAACTGAGGCAGGAGACTCCAGGGAACTGTACAAGCAGAGAACTAGCACTGGGCATTGGGACTGCTATAATATATAAGAGACAGAAGAGCATTGGTGCCTCCACTGTTGCCATGGAAACATTAAAATTGTGGGTGTGAGTGTGAGCACATGACTCTGATCCTAAAGTATGTGATTGCCGTGTCAAGTCTTTCACCATTAGCCTCTGGAAGTTGGGTCTAACAGCTCTGTCTGATCGCTGAAGCAGGTTATAGCTCCTATATTCTCAGGGAGCCCCTGAAACATTTTCTTCTATTTCCTCTGCGTGAGTGCTCCTGGGTCCTAGTGAAAGTCATGGGAGCTTTGATCTTCAAGGCCAATATCCTTGAACAGATCTGGTGTGTGGAGGAGTGACTTGGACAAAGAGCAGCTAATTTAAGAAACAGATATCAAATACTGTCTAAAGTTTCTGCAGGGCAGCTAAAGGGGAGACACTGATCAATTACAAATCAGGCATGGCTAGCCAAAAGTCAGACTCCGTCACCACAAGCTGGTGGTAGGCCAAAATGTGAAGTCAAACAATAGTGTCACCAATAGCTGACTCTTTGGAGTTCGCCCTGTGAGGAAAGTCTGCCTCGGAGGATTCAGTCAGGCAGCTGGCAGGTTGGAAAAGCCATTTGTCACCTCACCCAGGGAAGCCTGTAATCTAATAGCATCAGTTCTGCTGAAAACAAGAGCATAGGGGCATGGCTGCTTTGGAGAAGGCAACCTGAGCAGTGCCAGGGTGATTGGCAGAGCCCCAGAGACAGGTCATAGGTGCTGGCTCCTCAGATGGTCTTACTCAGAGAACAGAAGCCTAAGGCAGCCCTGAGTACTTCCCATCGCTTTGTTACTTGTGACATTCAGTCAAACATTTTGACTCTCTAGGCCTCAATATTTTTGTTTGTAACATGGGATTAAGGGTTGCAACTCAGGCTTTGAGTCCAAGAAGGCCAGGGTTCAAATCCCCACTCTAACATTTCCTGTTTGACCTTGAGCAATCAATTAACCTCTCTGAACTTTCAATTCCTCATCCATAAAGTATGGGAAATAATTCTCATCGTGTGGGGCTTAGGAAAGGAAATATATATGTAAATATAGTAGGCACTCAATACATTTTTGTTGACTCAATAAATGTATGGTGGTGCCTGGCACGTAATAGGTGGTTTTTAGGTGTAGGTTCATATTCTTTCTTCCCCAGCCATATATGATATGGAACCATATAGTGAGATAAATTATTCTTATTGAGCCACAGGATCCAGATATCAGCCTAATACTCTAGAAATTGTTTAGTCTACATCTTCTATGTTTTTTTTCCATGGGTACTATTCTGTCCAGAAATGTATATCTTTTTTTCTTCCAGTTTTTTTTAAAAAATTTATTTGTTTTTGGCTGCGTTGGATCTTCACTGCTGCGCACGGGCTTTCTCTAGTTAACGGCGAGCGGGGGCTACTCTTCGTGGCCGTGCGCAGGCTTCTCATTGCGGTGGCCTCTCCTGCTGTGGAGCACAGGCTCTAGGCACGTGGGCTTCAGTAGTTGTGGCATGCGGGCTCAGTAGTTGTGGCTCGCGGGCTCTAGAGCGCAGGCTCAGTAGTTGTGGCACACGGGCTTAGTTGCTCCGTGGCATGTGGGATCGTCCCGGACCAGGGCTCGAACCCGTGTCCCCTGCATTGGCAGGCAGATTCTTAACCACTGCGCCACCAGGGAAGCCCCTCTTCCAGTTTTATTGACGTACAGCACTGTATAAGTTTAAGGTGTACAGCATAATGATTTGATTTACATACATTATGAAATTATTACCACAATGGGTTTAGTGAACATCCATTGTCTCACGTAGATACAACATTAAAGAAACAGAAAAACATTTTTTCTTCGTGATGAGGTCTCAGGATTTGTTCTCAACAACTTTCATATATAACATACAGCGGTGTTAATTATATGTATCATGTGGTACATTACATCCCTAGTACTTATTTATTTTATAACTGGAAGTTTGTACGATTTGACCGCCTTCATCCAATTCCCCCTCCCCTCACACCCGCCTCTGGTAGCCACAAATCTCATCTCTTTTTCTATGAGTTTGTTTGTTTGTTGGTTTGTTTCTGAAGTATAATTGACCCACAACACTATATAATGCTTCAGTATTTCTATACATTTCAAAGTGATCACCATGGTAGTAAGTCTAGTTGTCTTCTCTCACCATATGAAGATATTACATAATTATTGACTATATTCCCCACACTGTACATTTCATACCTGTGACTGATTTATCTTGTAATTTATCTTTGTACCCCTTAATCTCCCTCATCTATTGCTCTCCTCTTCCCACCCTCCTCCTCTGTGGCAACCACCTGTTTGTTCTCTGTATCTATGACTCTTTCTCTTTGTTTATTTGTTTTGCTTTTTAGGTTCCACATGTAAGTGAAATCATGCAGTATTTGTCTTTGTCTGACTTATTTCACTGAGCATAAAACCCTCTATGTCCATACATGTTGTTGCAAATGGCAAGATTTCATTCTGTTTTATGGCTAATATTCCATTGTGTGTGTGTGTGTGTGTGTGTGTGTGTGTGTGTGTGTGTGTGTACCACATCTTCTTTATCCATTCATCTGCTGAGGCACATTTATGCTGCTTCCATGTCTTGGCTATTGTAAATAATGCTGCTATGAACACTGGGGTCCATGTATCTTTTCAAATTAGTGCTTTTGTTTTCTTTAGATAAATACCCAGAAGTGGAATTGCTGGATTGTATGGTAGTTCTATTTTTAATGTTTTGAGGAATCTCCAAACTGTTTTCCATAGTGGCCGCACCAATTTATGTTCCCACCAACAGTGCATGAGGGTTCACTTTCTCTGCACCTCACCAACACTTGTTATTTGCTGTCTTTTTGCTAATAGCCATTCTAACAGGTGTGAGGTGATATCTCACTGTGGTTTTGATTTGCATTTCCCTGTTGATTAGTGATGTTGGGCACCGTTTCATGCGCCTGTTGACCATTTATGTATCTTTTTTGGAAAAATATCTCTTCAGGTCCTCTGCCTGCTTTTTTCTGGGTTATTTGTTTTTGATGTTGAGTTGTATGAGTTCTTTATATTTTTTTGATATTAACCCCTTGTCAGATATATCGTTTGCAAATATCTTCTCCCATTAAGTCAGAGATGTGTATCTTAATTATACTGATGGTAAATATGTTATGGTTAAAGGCAAATATATCATACCAACTAATGTCAAGATTGCCCAGCCAATATAAAAAAGGGCGGAAATCCCTCTTTAAGGAAAAATATGCACACATCTTTAAATAAACACATAGAGTTCTGCATATAATCTCAAGGGTTTCACAGGCCCTCTAAACCCCCGGTTAAAAACCTCCGGTACACAAGACCTAGTCAGATAGTTAATAAACCTCTAAAATTCTTTGCAGAAAATTTTAGGTGGATGGAGATTTTTTTAAAAAGTCATTACTTTTTTTTCAAACCTTCATTTTGAAAG